>NC_069118.1:1274000-1591000 GCF_025612915.1 Magallana angulata
GAACGACTTAACAAAAATATAATTCCGAAGGTGTCAAAGTCGAATTATTTTTGGTACGAGTTTGAATTTTACGCTATTTTTGAAACCAAAAACGCAGAATCAAAATTTCTGAAAAATCAATTTTTAAACCCCATTATCCGTTATGCATCGTCCGATTTAAAAACGGATTTTAGTTTTGTACTCATCATGAAAATTACCGTAGGTTACATATGTTTAATTTTTAATATTGAAAAACAATGAAAAACTAAAACAAGGGGCAAATGGGCCACATCTCTCACCTGAGGAACAATAGGTATGATAAAATCAGCTTAATGGGGTCACAATGCAAACTACCTGGACAATGTACAATAATACATGTAGATCCTGTATAAATAAAATCCATTTCCCCCCCTAAATATTTTTATGTTTATAATCATAAGTTCCTTTTCTAAAAGGATGATTTTATATTGATTTTATAGTCATATCGCATGTTGAGTATTGCAGTTCTCAAAAAGATCCTTAACAAAAGTTTATATATGTATTATTATATTATATTCATATACTCTGAACCTTCTTGTGAGGCCAAAGAACTGTCCTGGGGCCAAAGTCTTAACAATTATAAAGAATCATCTGGCTGATTAGTTTCGGAGAAGAAGATTTTTAAATATTTACTCTATGTATTCCTATGTTAAACTTTGACCCCCCCCCACCCATTGTGGCCCAAACCTATCCCAGGGGTCATGATTTTCACAACTTTGTATCTAACACTACATGTACCTGAGGATGCTTCCACATACATGTAAGTTTCAGCTTTCCTGGCTGATTAGTTTCTGAGAAAAAGATTTTTAAAGATTTTCTCTATATATTCCTAATATGTAAAAATCCATTCCCCCCATTGTGACCCCACCATACCACCTGGGACTATGATTTGAACAAACTTGAATCTACACTACCTGAGGATGCTTCCACTTTAATTTGAGCTTTTCAGGCCTAATAGTTTTTGGGAAGAAGATTTTCAAAGATTTTCTCTATATATTCCTATGTAAAACTTGATCTCCCTCTTATGGCCCCTCCCTACCCACGGGGACCATGATTTGATCAAACTTGAATCTACACTACCTGAGGATGCCTCCACACAAGTTTAAGCTTTTCAGGCGGAATAGTTTTTGAGAAGAAGATTTTTGAAAAATACCAACAAATTTTCAATAATTCTCAATTACCTCCCCTTTAAAGAGGGCGTGGCCCTTCATTTAAACAAACTTGAATCCCCTTCACCTAGTGGTGGTGCTTAGTGCCAAATTTAGTTGAAATCTGCCCAGTGGTTCTTGAGAAGAAGATGAAAATATGAAAAGTTTACAACAACGACAAATTGTGATCAGAAAAGCTCACTTGAGCCTTTGGCTCAGGTGAGCTAAAAACAAAATAAAGGAAACATATTTGCATACTTTTATTGAAAAACAATTTTTCACAGCTAACAATTGTAAATTACTTTAAACAGCCATAATTTTGTTTGTTATAATTTCTTATCAAACACAAACCACAACAAGGCATGATGTTTTCTTAAAGTTCCAGTACAGTAACTGTTCATGAATTATCAAATTTAATTTGAATTACTGGTAAATAGTCTGTAGAACACATTAAGGAATATGCATGTGGGTAGAGGTGACAGGTTAACCTCAAAAGCTGAAAAGAATCAACAGGTAAAAACCATGTGGCCACCAATAGCTGAAATTAAAAAAATTAATAAGCTGTGTTAATACATGTACCGGTACTAATAATAGCTGTGTTTACATTAACATATGCATAGTATTTCTGAAAAAAAAAATACACTGACCATGCAGTGTAATTAGTGTGACATATCCCGAAATGTGACATTAGATGGCACAGGACAGTTTTTTTGATACATTTCATTGTAGCCTGGGGACGTGTGTCTTCGGAACCCTGTAACTAGAATTTCCTCAGTTCCCATTCACCACAAATACCTTTAATTCACTCTTTATAAGGCCAATCACCAATTTCTGAAGAAAAGTACTAGTCAATTAATCTGTAAAATTTTCTACACACTGGTTTTTATGAGATTTTGACCCTTCCATATTTTGCTAATTTTTCATGATTTTTCAGCTTTTTAGACCTCCCCCAGCCAATTCCCTGCAAAGGGTTGACCTTCCGTACCATGTGCATGTTGCACCATCACATGTCAGAAACTTACCGGTGTATAGTTTATAATGCCCCGTCCACCTACTTTTCGTGTTATTTACCCTCCCGTCTGTAACTTGCATTTTCACTGTCTAAAGTCAACACAACAGTCATAGCCGCAGGTTTCGCATTTTACTTCTGAATCTCATGTACCTAACATATGGGGCCTACATATTGAATATCAATTTCAACAAGAGACATCGCTCTAACTAATGATAATCATTAAAAATCATTTCATGAATTTTAGCAACACTCATAAGCCTTCAAGTACACCAACTCTCAATTTTACAAAAATATTGACGGGTACTTTATCCGTAAACTGTCCCTCGCTGCCTTTAACTTACACTAACATTCTCTGAAAAGTCATCTTGTCTTAAACTTACAAAGCTTATGCTATTCTGAGAAAAAGTATACCTCATTTTGCCAATTCCATTAAGGATTAAGAAAAATATGGCCATTTAAGTGAACCCAGCATTTCCACTTTCTTCTATTTAACACAGATTCATAGGGCTCTCCATAAATAAAGCATCTTTACCTAATCTTATAGTGGTCAACTGTTGTTCAACCTCCCTAAATAAGAAACCTTATTCAAAACTACATACATATACATGATATTATCATGACAAAAGCATCACATCACTTAGAAATACTCTTACATGTATACCGGCCCTCCCCCTATTTTTTGATTTTCCTAAGAAGCATAAGTTTGAACACTTTAACCTAATATTATGAAACTTATGGCAATTCCCTTAAGTCATTTCTCACACATATTTAAAAACAACCATCACTGATATTGAAAATTGATCTTTTCTTGATAAATGGATGAAATGTAACATTTTTTTTCACAAAAAGACATGCAGCCATACATGTGATTTCTTGTTTTCATGAAACAGTAAGCTTATAATCATTTTTAGTGATTATCTTATTCATTCTGGTTTCTAGTCTCCTTTTAACTTTGCTAAAATAGTAAGACCTACAAGTGTGATGTCTGCTCTTAATTAAAATGAAATTCAAACACAACCTGGTACCTGGGGACGGATGAGAATTCCATGATAAATGTTCAAATTTTACATGTTTTCCTACATTTTTGATGCATATATACAATAAAAGGGTAAACATTTGTTGTTTCTTGGTCATTTTGAGAGTAATTATTTTGCAGATGTTATTTCAAGGTCAAATGTAAATTTACATATCCAACATGTAATGGTAATGGAGACAATTGGAAAGAGGGGGTAGCTTTTTGAATTCTGTAAATATATCTAAAATATCACTTTTGGATAGGAAGGAGCAAAAACTTGAGTTTTTTGACATATTGTATACTTTGATAACTGCATTTGTCTACATGTGAATTTTATTTGAAAGAAAAATATGCTGTTTTAAAAAAATTGAGTTATATAAGTCAGGTTGCTTAATGTTATTTCATGAAATCAGACAGCAAAATTGCTGCAAATTTATAATTTAAATAATTCAATTGATCAAAACTCTTTTACTGTGCAGTATTAATTCTTATCTCGGTAATTAACTTAAGCCTATTAATTGTCATCAGGATAGGAAATACCTACTTTCTAAGCCAATTTACTTTAGTGGTGGTCATTCTACACATTTAAAAGGGATTTACTTCCCTTGTATATTATAGCTAATAAATCATGTAATGACATATTATATAACCAACAAAATCATCCATTTTCCCAAAATAGACTACTTTTGGTACAAAATCCACTCAAAATTACAGTTAAATGAGAAATCTGAAAATACCATGTAGTCTTGAAATTTACACTAACATTCTCCAAAAAGTCATCTTGTCTTAAACTTACAAAGCTTATGCAATTCTGAGAAAAAGTATACCTCATTTTGCCAATTCTATTAAGGATTAAGAAAAATATGGCCATTTAAGTGAACCCAGCATTTCCACTTTCTTCTATTTAACACAGATTTATAGGGCTCTCCATAAATAAAGCATCTTTACCTAATCTTTTAGAGGTCAACTGTTGTCCAACCTCCCTAAATAAGAAACCTTATTCAAAACTACATACATATACATGATATTATCATGACAAAAGCATCACATCACTTATAAATACCCTTACATGTATACCCTCCCCCTATTTTTTGATTTTCCTAAGAAGCATTAGTTTGAACACTTTAACCAAATATTATGAAATTTAAATGCTTCTATTCTGATCAATTGAATTTTTAAGAAGCGTGAAATTAAAACCATCGCAATTGATACTTTAGTCAAAATCATGAAATTTTAACACGGTGGAATTAAAACGACTTACAGTATTTCATCCGAAGAGCCTCAAAGTATAATTTTCTGCTATACCATTTTTTTAAAATGAATTCTACTAGGTTTTTTTTTTGCAAATAAATTTAGTGAGGATTTTTTTCTCTTTTCTTACTAATGGCACGTTTTAAAAACAATATCATGTTTAGTATGTATAAAATTCCATAAACAATTTTACAAAGCTTTTGATTTTAGTTGCACAATGAAAAAATGAGGGATTGCACGATAATACATGCTCATTTTCAAATTTAAAGCATTGTTGATTTCTTTTCCTAGATAGAGATATGCACAAAATGATGTTGCTCTGGGATGCTTTGCCAAGATTAAAAGCATGAGAGAGAGAGAGAGAGAGAGAGAGAGAGAGATCTGAGGCACATGTAGTAAAAATTATTACATACATCTGTCTTACTGTAAAAATTGTTTACAATGTAGATGTGTTCTGCATGTAAAGTTTACTTAAAATGAATCAATAAAATTCAATATATATAAAAGATAAACTAATCTCAAAGAATTTACAATGTTCTGTGAAATAATCAAATCTTGAGAAGAATGTTTTATAGATATCAGGGAACATTAACTTAAAATCTGAACTTAAAGTTCTTTTCACCTTGCACTCTGTTTTAAATGCTCTTTCACAGGCGATAATCATATATAACAGCGAGCCAGACAAAAGTTCTAATTTTAATTAGACTGAATATTTACCATGTCAAATATAAATTATTTATTTAATTAAGCACAAGCCTGTCTGAGTTCTTTAATTCATTAATTAAGTGGAGGTGATATGGTAAAGATCTGCTATATTCAAATATTTAGGGTAAAGTTATCATCATGCAAACATGCACTCTAATTACAACATTCTACTCTTGTGTGCCTTTGGACCCCCATCCCTTTTAATTGCACTGTTTTACAGTGTGTGGTGTGTTGTTCAATACAAAATAAGACATACATATACATAATAATAAATAGAAATTCAAAAGACTAGTGTGCAAGACATACACGTGAAAATACATTGGACAGATAATATCGCGAGATTTCTCAGACTCAAATGCCCGCTTTTATATTGTTACGCACGTCAAAAGCGGAGGTTAGAGTCAGAGGAATGTCGGATTAGATTGAAAAGTGCAAACATTTTGAAACGAAAAAGTCAATACGACATATCCTGTATTGAAACATACCTTTATAATCTGTCATACGTTAGTTGAGCTGAAAATTCCACTATCGCGGTCTTGCAGGACACCGCTATCAGCTGTCGTTCGCGGTCAAAACATGGCGACTTGACATGGGGAATCGTACGATAATTATTTCGATTAAAACTAATAAGACTAACAAAAACTAACAACGTAATTATCGATCGAAGTAAGGAAATCTTTTCGATAAACACTCTGATTAACTGCATAAAAAAGGAGTTCGGTTTTATGACCTGTACGAAATCTTTTCAGCGGGAGTTACTTTCAGTGTGAAGTTTGCACTATTTTTTAAACCAATAACGAGGAATCCACATTTCCGGAAAAATCAATATTTAAACCCCGATATCTCTGCAATGCAGTATCCGATTTTAAAACGAATTTTAGTTTTGTATTTAGCTTTGCAAACTATACAATATGCATATAATTTTATGTTTTTTATAAAGTTTTATGACCAGTACGAATTGTTACAGTAGAAGTTACTTTCAGTGTGAATTTTGCACTATTTTTGAAACCAAGAACGCGGCATCAAAATTTCCGGGAAAATCAGTTTTTAAACCCCGATATCTCTGTAATGCATCCTCCGAATTTTAAACGGTTTTCAGCATTAGATTCAGCTTAAAAATCTCTACAAAATACGTATACGTTATTTGTTTGATCAAAAAATTCAATTTTTCGAAAAATTTGATTCGCTTCAAGTTTCGACTGGAAGTGACGGATTTTTATTATATAGCCTCATTAGAGAGGTAAATCGACCAAATCATAACCATTGAAAATTTCAAGCCTCTATCTTAAAGCGTTTTTGAGAAAACTCCCGGACAAAATCACTTTTTTAAAATTTAAAAAATGATGTAACGTCAAAACGGAAGTGACGTTGTCTTTAAAACTTTAACATCTTGGAGGGACGATAACTTTCTAAAATCTCTGGAAGTTTCATTGAAATCAGTTGAAAACTTTTTGAGTTATGAAGCAAAAAAGGAGTCAGAAAAAAAAGAAAAAGTATAATAACTAGAGCAAAGTTCGTTGCAAAGCAACAAGTGGGTCTTCCGTTTATGTCGGAAGTAAAGCTGGAAGTTCCTGTAAGAAGCAGAGCTCTTAAACCAATAACAAATAAAAAGATGAAAAAATCGAATTATTCCTGGTACGACTTAACAAATTACGAATGATTTTAAGTACGACTTAACAAAAACCTTTCCGATTTCAAGAACGACTTAACAAAAAAAATCCGAATCTGTTCAAGTACGACTTAGCAATTATTTTTGGTACGAGTTAATTTTACTTTAAACATTACGCTATTTTTTAAACCAAGGACGCGGAATCAAAATTTCCGGAAAAATCAATTTTTAAACCCCAATAACTCTGTAATGCATCGTCCGATTTTCAAACGGATTTCAGTGTTAGATTCAGATTATTAAGCTTTACAAAATACCTACATTTTTTTTATTTGATCAAAAACTTTAATTTTTCAAAAAATTTGAATCACTTCCGGTTTCGACTGGAAGTGACAGATTTTCATTTCTCGGCCCTATTACATAAGTAAAATGACAAATGTAAAATCGTTAAAAATTTCAAGCCCGTATCTTCAAGCATTTTTGTGAAAAGTCCCGGACAAAATGACTTTTTTAAAATTTTATAAATGACGTAACGTCAAAATGGAGGTGACGTTGTCTTTAAAACTTTAACATCTTTGAGGGACGCCAACGTGCTAATATCTCTGAAAGTTTCATTGAAATCGGTTAAAAACTTTTTGAGTTATGAGGCAAAAAAGGAGTCAGAAAAAAAAGAAAAAGTATAATAATAATAACTAGAGCAAAGCTCGTTGCAAAGCAACGAGTGGGTCTTCCGTTAATGTTGGAAGTAAAGCTGTAAGTTCCTGTAAGAAGCAGAGGTCTTATACCAATAGTAAGAAAAACTAAAATAAAAAGATGAAAAAAATCGAATTAGTCCTGGTACGACTTAACAAAATACGAATGATTTTAAATACGACTTAACAAAAACCTTTCTGATTTCAAGAACGACTTAATAAAAAAAATCCGATTGTGTTTAAGTACGAATTAACAATTTCCGAATTATTTTAGGTACGAGTTAATTTATCTTTGAACACAACACTATTTCCTTAACCAAGAACGTGGAATAAAAATTTATGGAAAACTCAATTTTTAAATCCCAATATCTCTGTAATGCATCGTCCAATTTTAAAACGGATATCAGTTGAAATTAAGCTTTATAAAAGCCCCTTTGTTGCTTTATGATTTATAAAATTTCAAGCCCGTATCTTCAAGCATTTTTGAGAAAAGTCCCGGACAAAATGACTTTTTTAAAATTTTATAAATGACGTAACGTCAAAATGGAGGTGACGTTGTCTTTAAAACTTTAACATCTTTGAGGGACGCCAACGTGCTAATATCTCTGAAAGTTTCATTGAAATCGGTTAAAAACTTTTTGAGTTATGAGGCAAAAAAGGAGTCAGAAAAAAAAGAAAAAGTATAATAATAATAACTAGAGCAAAGCTCGTTGCAAAGCAACGAGTGGGTCTTCCGTTAATGTTGGAAGTAAAGCTGTAAGTTCCTGTAAGAAGCAGAGGTCTTATACCAATAGTAAGAAAAACTAAAATAAAAAGATGAAAAAAATCGAATTAGTCCTGGTACGACTTAACAAAATACGAATGATTTTAAATACGACTTAACAAAAACCTTTCTGATTTCAAGAACGACTTAATAAAAAAAATCCGATTGTGTTTAAGTACGAATTAACAATTTCCGAATTATTTTAGGTACGAGTTAATTTATCTTTGAACACAACACTATTTCCTTAACCAAGAACGTGGAATAAAAATTTATGGAAAACTCAATTTTTAAATCCCAATATCTCTGTAATGCATCGTCCAATTTTAAAACGGATATCAGTTGAAATTAAGCTTTATAAAAGCCCCTTTGTTGCTTTATGATTTATATCAAATTATTGATCAAAAAAGAGCTATTATAAAAAGACTTAGTAGCCCTTCAGGCCCTTAATTTGAAGGGTCAGCCCCTTTTTCTTGATATCAAAAAAAAAGGTCTTGCTAATATAAACATATTTTGTTCTAGAAGTGTTCATGAATTGTCAACCGTTCTCGAGATATCTAAACAACTGTATTTTAGGGGCCGACCCTTTAACTCCTTACCGGGGCCACTAACAACAAAATATTTGGTATCATATTGTAAAAAACATTATTTCTAACCACTTTTGTACTACATTGCTTTTCAAAATATTTCTCCTTTTTCAGATATTAATGATCAAAATATTGAATTATAGCCCCTTGAAACCCCTAATTACATAATTTATGACTTGGGTATGGTACTGTATAGATGAACAGATGTACAAACAACATTTTTGCTTCTATATTTAATAACAAATTATTGTTCAGTAAAGAGTTATTGTAAAAAGACATTAGTGCCCTCTTGGCCCCTAATTTGAGGGGCCAGCCCCTTTTTTGATATCAAATGAAAGGTCTTGCAAATACAAACATATTTTGTTCTACAAGTGTTCAAGAAATGTTAACCGTTCTTGAGATATATGTACAAATGTGTTTTAGGGGCCGACCCTTTAACTCCTAAATGGGGTCATAAACAAAAACATTTAAGGTAGCATACTGTACAAAACATTATTTTGAGCAACTTTTGTTCTACATTGCTTTTAAAAATATTTCTCCTTTTTCAGATATTAATGATCAAATTTTTGAATTTCTGGCCCCTTGAAATCCCTAATTACGTAACATATGACTTAAGTATGTTGTTGTATAGATAAACAGCCCAACAATGAACATTTTTGCTTCTATAATTAATAACAAATTATTATTCAGTAAAGAGTTATTGTAAGAAGACTTTACAGCCCTCTTGGCCCCTAATTTGAGAAACCAGCCCCTTTTTCTTGATATTAAACGAAAGCCCGTGTAATTTGAAACAACTTTTGCATTATATGTTTTAACAAATTTTTTATACATCAAAAGATATCACAGAAAATGTGCAAAAATTTCGTGAAAAAATTTGGTGCTAATTTTCAGGTTCAGGCGAGCTTTGAGGCCTTGAGCAATTTTCATCATTGGAAGCATGGGGGTACATCTACATACATTCATCTACAATCCCTGAAAATTTCAATCTTCTATCTTGATTAGTTTCGGAGGAGATGCCTGGACAAAATGACCCTTAAAAATTTACAAAATCGTCAATATCTGAAACCGGAAGTGACGTCATCCTTTAAAATATTTATAATATGTAGCGCCGATCATGCTTTATCCGTCCTGAAAATTTTGTGCGAATCGGTTGGATAGTTTTTGAGAAATAGCGCTCCAAAAAAGTCAGAAAAAGAAAAAAAAGAATAACTAGAGCAAAGCTCGTTGCAAAGCAACGAGTGGGTCTTCCTTTAATGTCGAGAGTAAAGCTTAAAGTACCCGTAAGAAGCAGAGTTCTTAAACCAATAACAAGAGTAACTAAAACAATAAGAAAAAATTCGAATAATTCTTGGTACGACTTAACAAAATCCGATTGATCTTAAATACGACTTAACAAAAGCCTTACTGATTATAAGAACGTCCTAACAAAAAAAATCCGAATGTGTTCAAGTACAACTTAACAATAATTTTGGTACGAGTTAATTTTACAGTTAACTTTACGCTTTTTTTTCAAACCAAGAACGCAGAATCAAAAATTTCCGGAAAAATCAAATTTTAAACAAACCCCAATTGATCTGTAGTGCATCGTCCGATTTTAAAACATGTTTCACCGTAAGATTAAGCTTAAAAAATTCTTTGGTTTTTTCTGAATGATTAATATCAAATTACCGCCTAGAAATGAGTTATTATAAAAAGACTTAGTAGCCCTTTTAGCCCCTCATTTGAGGGGCCAGCATTTTTTTCTTTATATCAAATAAAAGGTCTTGCAAATATAAACATATTTTGTTCAACATGTATTCACGAATTGTTAAACGTTCTAAAGATATCTGAACAACTGTGTTTTATGGGCCGACCCTTTAACTCCTTATCGGGGCCACAAACAACAAATTTTTAGTTGTTTAGTTAGCATATTGTTTAGAACATTCTTTTTAACATTTATTTTCTACATTGCTCTTCAAAATATTTCTCCTTTTTCAGATGGTAATGATTAAAGTTTTGAACTTCAGGCCCCTTGAAACCCCTAATTACATAATAAATGACTTAAGAATGGTACTATAAAGATAAACAGCTGTACAGTGAACATTTTTGCTCCTATAACTTATAACTAATTATTGTTCAGTAAAGAGTTATTGTAAGAAGACTTTAGAGCCCTCTTGGCCCCTAATTTGAGGGGCCGGCCCCCTTTTCTTGGTATCAGATTAAAGGTATTGCAAATATAAACATATTTTATTCAACAAGTGTTCATCAAGTGTTAACCATTCTCGAGATATCTGAACAAATGTATTTTAGGGGCTGACCCTTAAACTCCTTAATGGGACCATCAACAAAAAATTTATGGGGGCATGTTGTACAGAACATTATTCTGAACAACGTTTGTTATACATTACTTTTTGAAAATATTTCTCCTTTTTCAGTTATAAATGATCAAACTTTTGAATTTCTGGCCCCTTTAAACCCCTAATTACGTAATATATGACTTAGATATGGTACTGTATAGATAAACAGTTGTACAATGAACATTTTTGCCTCTATAATTAATAACAAATTATTGTTCAATAAAGAGTTATTGTAAAAAGTCTTTAGAGTCCTCTTAGCCCCTAATTTGAGGGGCCAGCCCCTTTTTTCTTGATATCAAATGAAAGCTCGTGAAAATTGAAACAACTCTTGCATAACATGTTTTAACAAAATATTTATACATCAAAAGGTTTAACAAAAAATGTGCAAAAATTTCGTGAACAAATTTGATGCTAATTTTCAGGTTCAGGCGAGCTTTAAGGCCTTGAGCAATTTTCATAATTGAAAGCATGGGGGTACATCTACAGATATTCATCTACAATCCCTGAAAATTTCAAGCTTCTATCTTGATTTGTTTCGGAGGAGATGGGTGGATAAAATGAGCCTTAAAAAATTATATAATCGTCAATATCTGAAACCGGAAGTGACGTCAACAAAAAATTAAACTAAAAACATTTATCCCTTCCGATGTTCTATAAGTCCGGAAAATTTCGTGCAAATCGGTCGAATAGTTTTCGAGAAATAAAGCTTTAAAGAAGGCAGAAAAAGAATGTTAAGAATAATAATAATAGAAAGAAACAGTAGAAAAACAAGAGGGTCTTCCGTTGGAAACGAAAGACCCTAATAAAGAAAAAGAAACCGTAGAATAACAAGAGGGTCTTCCGTTGGAAACGGAAGACCCTAAAAAGAAACCGAAGAAAAACAAAAGGGTCTTCCGTTGGAAAACGGAAGACCCTAATAATAATAGAAAGAAACAATAGAATAACAAGAGGGTCTTCCGTTGAAAACGGAAGACCCTAATAAAAACTAGAGCAAAGCTCGTTGCTCTTAAACCAATAACAAGGGTAACTAAAATAAAAAGATGAAAAAATCGAATTATTCCTGGTACGACTTAACAAAATACGAATGATTTTAAGTACGACTTATCAAAAACCTTTTCGATTTCAAGAACGACTTAACAAAAAAAAATCCGAATGTGTTCAAGTACGACTTAGCAATTATTTTTGGTACGAGTTAATTTTGCTTTGAACATTATGCTATTTTTTAAACCAAGGACGCGGAATCAAAACTTCCGGAAAAATCAATTTTTAAACCCCGATATCTCTGTAATGCATCGTCCGATTTTCAAACGGATTTCAGTTTCGTGTTCAACATACCCAACTCTACAAACCGCACAAACATTTGAAATTGAAACGAAAAATTTGAAAATTCGAAAATTTTAAAACACTTCCGGTTTGGACCGGAAGTGACGGAAACTAAATTCCAGCCTTATGTCCAAATAAAAACGATCAATGCTTCAACACAGAAAATTACAAGTCTCTACCTTGAAGTGTTTTTGAAAAACACCCTGGACAAAATCACTTTTTTAAAATTTAAAAATTGACGTAACGTAAAAACGGAAGTGATGTTGAAGTTAAAAATTTAACATCTTTAAGGGACAATATTGCTTTATAATCCCTGAAAGTTTCATGTAAATCCGTTGAAAACTTTTTGAGATATTAAGCTTTAAAAAAGTCAGAAAAATAAAGAAAAAGAAAAATAATAATAACTAGAGCAAAGCTCGTTGCAAAGCAACGAGTGGGTCTTCCGTTAATATCGGAAGTAAAGCTGGAAGTTCCTGTATGAAGCAGAGCCCTTAAACCAATAACAAGAGTAACTAAAATAAAAAGATGAAAAAAATCGAATTATTCTTGGTACGACTTAACAAAATACGAAAGATTTTACGTACGACTTAACAAAAACCTTTCTGATTTCAAGAACGACTTAACAAAAAAATCCGAATGTGTTCAAGTACGACTTAGCGATTATTTTTGGTACGAGTTAATTTTACTTCGAACATTACGCTATTTTTTAAACCAAGGACGCGGAATTAAAATTTCCGGAAAAATCAATTTTTAACCCCCGATATCTCTGTAATGCATCGTCCGATTTTCAAACGGATTTCAGATTCGTGTTCAGCATAACAAACTCTACAAACCTCGTAAACATTTTAAATTAAAACGAAAAATTCGAAAATTCGAAAATTTTAAAACAATTCCAGTTTAGACCGGAAGTGACGGAAACTAATTTCCAGTCTTATGTCCAAATAAAAACGATCATTGCTTCAACACAGAAAATTCCAAGTCTTTATCTTGAACCGTTTTTGAAAAACGCCCTGGACAAAATTAATTTTTTAAAATTTAAAAATTGACGTAACGTAAAAACGGAAGTGACGTTGTAGTTGAAAATTTAAAAACTTTGAGGCACAATAATGCTTCATAATCCCTGAAAGTTTCATGTAAATCTGTTGAAAACTTTTTGAGATATTAAGCTTTGAAAAAGTCAGAAAAATAAAGAAAAAGAAAAATAATAATAATGAAAAAGAAACAATAGAATAACAAGAGGGTCTTCCGTTGAAAACGGAAGACCCTAATAACTAGAGCAAAGCTCGTTGCAAAGCAACGATTGGGTCTTCCGTTAATGTCGGAAGTAAAGCTGGAAGTTCCTGTAAGAAGCAGAGCTCTTAAACCAATAACAAGAGTAACGATAATAAAAAGATGAAAAAAAAATCGAATTATTCCTGGTACGACTTAACAAAATCCGAATAATTTTCAGTACGAATTAGCAAAAACCTTTCTGATTCCAAGAACGACTAAACAAAAAAATCCGAATGTGTTCAAGTACGACTTAACAATTATTGTTGGTACAAGTTAATTTTACTTCGAACATAACGCTATTTTCTTAACCAAGAACGTGGAATTGAAATTTCCGGAAAACTCAATTTTTAAATCCCAATAATATTGTAATGCATCATCCGATTTTAAAACGGATTTCAGTTTGAAATTAAGCATAAAAAAGCTTTTTTGTTGCTTTATGTTTAATATCAAATTATTGGTGAGAAAAGAGTTATTATAAAAAGACTTAATAGCCCTTCTGGTCCCTAATTTGAGGGGTCAGCCCCTTTTTCTTGATATCAAATAAAAGGTCTCGCTAATTTAAACATATTTTGTTCTACAAGTGTTCACAAATTGTAAACGTTATCGAGATATCTAAACAACTGTGTTTTAGGGGCTGACCCTTTAACCCCTTATCGGGGCAACTAACAACAACATTTTTGGTGTCATTTTGTTAAGAACATTATTTTAAACAACTTTTGTTCTACATTCCTTTCCAAAATATTTCTCCTTCTCAAGATAAAAATGATCAAAGTTTTGGACTTCTGGCCCCTTGAATCCCCTAATCATGTAACATATGAATTAGGTATGATACTGTATAGATAAACAGTTGTACAATGAACATTTTTGCTTCCATAAATAATAACAAAACATTTTTCAGTAAAGAGTTATTATAAAAAGACTTTAGAGCCCCCTGGCCCCTAATATGAGGGGCCAGTCCCTTTTTCTTGATATCAAATTAAAGGTCTTGCAAATATAAACATATTTTGTTCAACAAGTGTTTAGGAATTGTTAACCGTTCTCAAGATATCTGTATAAATGTGTTTTGAGGGCCGAACCTTAAACTCCTTACCGGGGCCACCAACAACAAAATTTTAGTTTTCCTATTGTTGAGAACATTATTTTAAACAATTTTGTTCTACAGTGCTATCCAAAATTTTTCTCCTTTTTCTGATATTAATGATCAAATTTTTCAACTTCTGGCCCCTTGAAACCCCTAATTACGTAACATATGACTAAAGGATTGTACTGAATAGATAAACAGCTGTACAGTAAACATTTTTGCTTCTATAATTATTAACAAAATATTGTTCAGTAAAGAGTTATTGTAAGAAGACTTTAGAGCCATCTTGGCCCCTAATTTGAGGGGCCAGCCCCTTTTTCTTGATATCATATTAAAGGTCTTGCAAAATTAAACAACTTTTGCATTACATGTGTTAACAAAATATTTATACATCAAAAGATATTACAGAAAATGTGCGAAAATTTCGTGAAAAAAATTGGTGCTAATTTTCAGGTTCAGGCGAGCTTCGAGGCCTTGAGCTATTTTTATAATCGGAAGCATGGGGGTACATCTACATACATTCATCTACAATCCCTGAAAATTCCAAGCTTCTATCTTGATTAGTTTTGGAGGAGATGCGTGGACAAAATGACCCTTAAAAATTTACAAAATCGTCAATATCTGAAACCGGAAGTGACGTCATCATTTGAAAATTTAATTATATGTAGCACCGATCATGCTTTATTAGTCCTGAAAATTTTGTACATAACGGTTGTATAGTTTTTGAGAAATAGCGCTCCAAAAAAGTCAGAAAAAGAAAAAAAAGAATAACTAGAGCAAAGCTCGTTGCAAAGCAACGAGTGGGTCTTCCGTTAATGTCGGGAGTAAAGCTGGAAGTTCGTGTAAGAAGCAGGGCTCTTAAAACAACGGCAAGAGTAACTAAAATAAAAAAAAATAAAATAAATCGAATTATTCCTGGTACGACTTAACAAAATACGAATGATTTTTAAGTACGACTTAACAAAAACTTTTCCGATTTCAAGTACGACTTAACAAAAAAAATCCGAATGTGTTCAAGTACGACTTAACAATTATTTATGGTACGAGTTAATTTTACTTTGAACATTCCGCTATTTTTCAAACCAAGGACGCGGAAACAAAATTTCCGGAAAAAATCAAATTTTGAACCCCGATATCTCTGTAATGCATCGTCTGATTTTCAAACGGATTTCAGTATTAGGTTCAGCTTAAAAAGCTCTACAGAATTCGTACACGTTTTTGATTAAATTAAAAAATTCAATTTTTCGAAAAATTTGATTTACTTCCAGTATCGACCCAAAGTGACGGATTTTTATTTCCAGCCTTATTGCACATGTAAATAGCCAAATTTTATAACCACAGAAAATTTCAAGACTCTATCTTTAAGCGTTTTTGAGAAATGTCGCGGACAAAATGACTTTTTTAAAAGTTTAAAAATGACGTAACGTCAAAACGGAAGTGACGTTGTTATGGAAACTTGAACATCTTTGAGGCATTATAATTGCACATAATCCATGCAAGTTTCCAGTAAATTAGTTGAAAACTTTCTGAGTTATGAAGCCGAAAAGGAGTCAGAAAAAAAAGAAAAAGAAAAAAATAATAATAAAAAGAAACCGAAGAATAACAAGAGGGTCTTCCGTTGAAAACGGAAGACCCTAATAAAGAAAAAGAAACCGTAGACATTGGAAGCATGGGGGTACATCTACATACATTCATCTACAATCCCTGAAAATTTCAATCTTCTATCTTGATTAGTTTCGGAGGAGATGCGTGGACAAAATGACCCTTAAAAATTTACAAAATCGTCAATATCTGAAACCGGAAGTGACGTCATCCTTTAAAATATTTATAATATGTAGCGCCGATCATGCTTTATCCGTCCTGAAAATTTTGTGCGAATCGGTTGGATAGTTTTTGAGAAATAGCGCTCCAAAAAAGTCAGAAAAAGAAAAAAAAGAATAATAAAGAAAAAGAAACCGTAGAATAACAAGAGGGTCTTCCGTTGGAAACGGAAGACCCTAAAAAGAAACAATAGAATAACAAGAGGGTCTTCCGTTGGAAACGGAAGACCCTAAATACAGGAACTGCTGATTCCAAAACATAATTCCCTTGAGAAAAATGGGATCACAAGAGGGGGATGGGGGTTAAAAATTCGGGGGGGGGAATCTGTAACGAAGAATTTTGACCCGGGTTGAAAATTGACCCGGGGGTCATTTTTCCACGTTGAATATTGAGACCAAAGGTGTTGAATAAAGACCCTAATCCGTTGAAAATTGACCCGCATCGTGGAATTTTGATCATGAAACCGGTTCAAAATTCAACAACAAAGAAGCACAAATTAACCTGGAGTTTAACTATAACTTGAGTTTATTTAATTAAAAATAATCACTTTTTACATATTTATTCTTTAGATTTACATGATTTACATTAAATAATAATGTTTTGAAACTACATAGTATCCCTTGAAATATGTAATAACTATTTGATTAAGAGAATCAAAAACGCTTTGGAGCTCTAATATAAGTATAAACATGCGAAACAATTTTACAATTTTATCTATATGAAAAAGCAGAACTACCATAAAGTACATAGTTCATATAAAAAGGTACACTAATGTAATTAAGTTGTTTAAAAAGTTCGTCTTTTTGTTGAGTTTACCTTGGATATCCAGGAGAAAAAAATCACATTTCCATTAGATTCAGACTCACAGTATTAACATCGACTCTCATCAGTTAAAAAAAAATCCTTAAATTAGTAAGCTTTACTAGCTTTATTCCGTAATTGGTGTAAAATAATATTTCCTATAGTCTTAACTGAAAGGTTTGTAAGTTCTAGGTATATTTTGTATTTTAAGTTTTGACTTA
Organism: Magallana angulata; assembly: GCF_025612915.1. Lineage (NCBI taxonomy): Eukaryota > Metazoa > Mollusca > Bivalvia > Ostreida > Ostreidae > Magallana > Magallana angulata. The sequence continues at coordinate 1,291,650 of NC_069118.1, forward strand.
AAAGAAAGATAAAGTTGATGAAATTTTCTTTTCTGCATTAAGATTATTCCATAATTTACGTGTAGACGGAACAAAGCTATTGTAATAAGTATATAATGGTAGATAAGAAAAGAGCTCATTCGACCAAAGATTATATGCAAGTTTAGTTAGAAAATATGATTTAATTCAATCTTACATATCTTGTGTTGCTAAACCATCTTGTAGAATATAATTAGTTTATGTTTATCCCTTCGAGAGTGCAAGGTTTCCAAATTAAGCTCATTATATAAAATGATTTTAAAAGAATTAACTCTGATCCCTGTCACTGCCCTGGTTGCTTCAATTTGTACATGTTTTATAAGCAATTCGGATTTTCCCTGATACAGCTGTTCCAAACAACATTACCATATTCAAATCTAGGTCTGATAAAAGCCGAATTTTAACAAGTGTTAATCTATCAATAAAAAAATTGTATGCTTGAGAAATCTTAATATATTCAACTTTTTGTATGCCTTTTCATGTATACTATTGATATAATTAGATCAACCATCCTCCGACTGTATATTTAGATGCAAACCTACTTTTTTAAAAATTGATAACATTTTTGCTGTAGAGGGTATATGTTTTTAATTTTGAGAAAATATATTCCGTCAGTTGCCTGTGTTTCTAATTTACAGGTAAATAATGGAATTGAAAACTACATGATAAAAATAAATTGCATTTTTTTTAAAGAATTATGACTGTCAATGCAGAAAATTGGATGGTGCTTCAATAAAGTTAATAAGACAAGTTTATGAAAAATTATTGTTAAGTCGAAAAAAAAAATAAAAACATGTGTAAATATGTAAATGCTGTGTATATACGTATAAAACAGTATATATAAAAACGGGAAAAAATATGACAACCATTCATTTATTATTTTGTCAGGGAAATATTCTGACTTCTTCAAATTAAGCATAGGTATCTGACATTATATCCTTTTGTCTTGATATAAATATATATACCATTTACCCAATAAAACAGTATAGAGGTTATATATTTTCAATTATTAGAAAAATATACAACGTCATGTGCCAGTCAAATAGAGCTCTGTTGAATTGCCTTAAAATTGACGATAAGGGGCAATATATTTGTTAGATATATTTATCAGAGATTATGACAAGTTTAAACTTCAAATTCTGTCACACGAATGAATGAAAACCATGTCATCTATGTCAAAAAGTATTCTAGCCCTACTCGCCTGTTCCATTCCGAAGCAAATGGTCATCTTCTTAGCTTTATTCACATAGCATTATAGTAATACATGGATATTATATTTTCAGTCTCAAAACTAAATGATTAATCGGACATATCAACCTGAAAGAAATTAGCCACGTTCGCATATGTATCGGACAGTATGAACATTTTAAAACTAAAACTTTCAAATATGTGCATGATTGTACATTTAAACCGTGTAGAGTAAGTTCCAGTTCAGATCAAAACTCTGATGTTGAGGTCAATTTTCAACGGGTCAAGGTCATCAGAGTTTAGAAAAATCTTTCTCATACCGTTGAAAAATGACCCCGGGTATAAATTTCACGATTTTGGTCTCAATTTTCAACGTTGAAAAATGACCCCCCCCCCCCCCCGGGTCGATATTCATCGTTGAAAAATGACCCCCGGGTCAATTTTCAACCCGGGTCATAATTTTTCGTTACAAAATCTTCTCTTAAATACTAACACAACAAAGGGGGCTTTATGTTTACCATTGAAATATGTGGATACATTTTTTAACTGTTTGTGCAAGATAGACTATTAAAGTTTCAAGATATTTTGAATTTGATACTGTAATGCTTATTTGATTGGCTATTGTTATACCCCTGTAAAACAGTTACTATATAACTCTATACGAAAAAAAGTCCAGCAGTATGACTGTTGGACTAAAACTTTTGGATTTGAACTGTTAAAATCGACTATTAAAAAAGACTGTTGACCGGTGACGTCACATTCTGCGAAAACGAGTTATTAAATTACAAGGGGTATAACAAAACAGTCGTTGTCTGTGTCTCGGGCAACAGTTGATCTGTGAAACCGGCTCGCAAACTTTCGCCCAAGACCTTCAGCCTTTGGCAACAGTTTGCGAGCCGGTCAGACATATCAACTGTTGCCTTTGAACCCAGTCAACAACTGTATATTGTTGCTCAGGTGAGCAGTATGGCCCTTTGGCCTCTTGTTCCAAGGTTATAAAATTCAATCATTGTCTGAGAAAAAATATTTACAATCAGCGTCCATTCATCAACATTAAATCATTTTTATTATTTATATAGACCTCACTTTCTCCATTTCTCTAAAAAAAATTCTACTTTTTTATATTAGAAATTAGTATAACTTCGCTGTTGTTAGCCATCAGTGCATTACATAGAAGAACTTAATGTGAAAGTCACAGGCACCTGACGTATATTTTTCTCATAATAAAAATATACACATTGTATTTGTGTATACATATATGTACCCTATATTTAATAATACATTATACAATGTAGATATAGGGTATAGGCCTATATTTTAGTTTTGAGAAAAATATATAACGTCAGGTACCTGTGGTGAAGGTTGTCTTGTACATGTACATGTAAGTACAATATTTGGAAGTCGGAGGACAGTTCATGTGGTCTGTGCAAAAGTTTTAATCATCATCAAAAATATTTTTAAAAAGACAACAACAAATGATTTTACAATATTTATTTTAGGTGTTAGAGTTGACATTAACAATGCATTTGAAACTTAAGGTTTGTACATTCGAAGGCAAACAAACCGATTTAAACTACATGTACCTGTAGTTAACAACTATTTTTTCATCGTTGGCCAAAAAAAAACACAAATAAAATAAAGTGGATTTTTTAAGAATGGCGAAGATTCTTTGAATATGTAAATATTATGTTATAAATACATATAATACAATGGGATTCGCTATATTATTTATAGATTTTTGTTAAGTATTGCAACAAAAACATGAAGAAAAAAATTGAGGATCACTGAAATAATTCAGAATAACTTTTCAATGTGAACTTATGATTAAAATAATTTTTTGAGTTGGGTATTGTTTAATTAACTATAAGCACATGTACAATAATAGTAGCAACATATCTTGATATTAAACCACTTTGCACTGATCAAATATAAATATTGATGTTTCTAGTAATGTTAATCTGGAGATGTTCCCCTGAACATGATTATTTTTCTGTGGAAATTAATCATATCCATCATAAATTTGTTCTTATTTTCCAATCAAGACATAGTGTTTATTTACTGTAGTTGTACGGACTGAATCACATCCTGTATTCTCCTCTGTGTGGCATTTTGTATTTTGTTCCATGGAGACTGTGTGAGTGACTGTTGGTATGAGTATAGAGCAGCTTGGAGGTTCCCTGTGATCTGTTGACAGATCCTCAGGATCTCCCAGGATATGTCTCTGTATAGATCACGTACATACAGTCCCTGATCATGGTGGACTAGGACCTGTAGCTCATTTAGAGCTGCTTGTGATAATGTTGTATCAATGTGTCTGTAACACAAAAACTCTAGGAAGTGTAACATTACAAATAATGGGATAAATAATAGAGGCCGCTGGTTCTGTAGAGCAGACTGTTGTTCTGGAATTAGTTCACTGATATAACAAATTCTGTTGTAAAGTTCTATATCCCATGCTACAGCCTGTCTCATCTTTGTAGACCAGGACTGTCCCCCTAAAGCCTCAGTATACCTCTCTCTGTCTACGCATTCATTATACATCAGATAAGGCTGTGCTAACTTAACCTTTGTCATCTCTATAACAGATAAAGCTTCCCTGTATCTGAGTGTCTTGTAATAATACATGGCAATGTACAACATGTCAGATACACACCCAAACTTGCCTGCTAATTTCAGCATGAGACAGGATATTTTGTTAGCAATATATACATATTTGTTAACAACTGCGGTAGTGTACATGTTATGTACATGTAATATAAATGCAGTATTTTTAAAGATGGATGATGACAATTTCCGTAAAATGGCATCTTGATACTGATGCAGAGGAGAATTAACCAACTGCTCTACTATTTTTATAGCTTGTAAAAGTAGACGAAGGTCTATGATATTAATATCAATAGAAACACATTGTTCGAGAAGTTCTAGATCAATATCAACTTCAGACCTCATCACATTCTCATTTGTACAAATTGAACGTCTAGGATTATACAGGATATCAGTGATGTAAGACCTGATAGAGGAACTCTGTAACAGACAGGCCAGACCTTTCTTGTATAATTCATGTAACTGTAGGAACAAACTGTTTTGTTTTGGGCCATGGACCTTTGCCAGAAACAGGTTCTTTTGTGGGATAAAAAAGTTTGGACAGATCCTCTCATACACCCATTTAAGGAGGAGTTTGAAGCATATCCAAAAACCAGCTAGGAGATTTTGTGGACACCAGTGAGGTAGTGTGTTTTGTTGAATCGCCCAAAAAACGGTTGTCTTCATGTGATAGGAACACAACAGTTTATTGGTTTCTTCTGACTGTTGATTGATAACTTCTTTTAAAAAACATTTTAACAATCCGTATATCAAAAACTGACTGTGGTTCATTGAGTACACAAGTTTACATTCTGCCAGAGAAAAAGAAAATCTCCACTGTAGGTTTTCATTTGGTCCTAATGGGTGTCCTATTGCTACAAAGTGACATCCATTTCTGACAATATCATGAACAACTTCAGGATCAGGCCATGAGTGACATCTGTCTATCCATGAGGAGGCAGACTGAGGCCAAATGTCACAAACAAAACAGTGAGCAGTGTCATATTCTACTGTTGCTATAAAACCACTACCACAGGGACCATGTACAGTAGAATTGGGCATTACTGCTAAACAAGTTATCTCTCTGTACATAGAACTAGATATATAGACTCTGTTATTCATTCTGACACATGCTGATTGGACTTTTCTCTCTGTTGTTGGTGTCAGTAACTGAAGTAAAGTGAATCCTGGTGGACTCTCAGAACTGTCAGACAGAATCAAGATTGTATTGGCTGTGTTGTAATACTCAGACTGAGACTTGTCCATGATCACTCGGTGGTTGCTTTACATCCAGTCGTCAATATCTGATCCAATCAATCTGAACCCTTCTCTAAAACTGCCACTCACCATCCCAATACCCCCATCATAAGGTGGCACACGTCTCTCCACCATCTCACTGATGTTCTCTGTCTCCCTTCTGATGTCGACCTGTTGTGAGGTCCCCACTATTTCACACAGTCCCACAAACACTGACTCTGACAGGTGCTGCAGTCCCTCACACCTGTCAATATCAATACAAATACATAAACATTGAAAGCTACAATTTTTTTTCTCTCTTACAGTATTCTTATTAACAAATAGCTAAATTTACTCATTGTGTCTACAGTATCAAAGGAAGTAGGGTGGTCACTACATGTTTTGGGCGTAGTCCTCTTGTAAAAACGTAGTAGAGAGTTTGCGACCCAGGTACACAGGTACAACCGGGGGGCTGAAAAAGATGGACTCGTAAATACCGTTTGTTTAAATGGTGTAATTGTAGGACGCCCTTATATTTATTTGTCCAGCAAACCAAATCGGGAATCAGTCATGGTTGAAATAACGGTGAATAATTATTTTAGCCGATTTACCTACCCTTGAATAAATAGATATAGTGAAAATAACAGCCTTGAAAAAAACGGTTAAATATAAAATCTTACTAACATCAGCAACTAGTTATAGAAGTATCGCCGTGCAATATTCACTTTTCACTTTATTCACTATATTTTGGACTTTACTTTGAAAATTAAACTAAATTAAAAATTGAGTCTAAATTAAGCATTTTTGATACATATGTATCTAGCGTTCATAGCTATGGCTCCGAGATATAGGGGTTCCATTCTGGTGATGAAATAGAACAAGTTCACACATACTTTCGTAAAAGAATTTTGAAAGTTTAAAAAAAGTACGTCAAACTTCATGGTTTATCCAGAGTTATGTCGTCTACCCATGATTATTATGCGTAAACTGTGCATCATTAAATATTGGTTGAAATTTATTAAAACAGAAAATTGTATATTACGCAATATTTATGAAGAATTGGTTTCACAATTGATATCAAATACATGGTGTTTTAATGTCAGAGAATTATTGGTATTATTAGTAGTTATTAGTATCACATATATAGTCATATTTTAAGCATGGAGTATGGCTTTCACAAAATGTAGCTAACACTAATGTTTTCTTACAAATTGTAAAGCAGAGGTTGTCTGATTTTTTTATACAGGAAAGAGATGTATTTTCGAGTCATCCTCTATATGTTCTTTGTACAAGTGTCTGCCTGACTTTTTCCTTACAATTTTATTTGCGTAAAAATATTCTGGAAGACCTTGTTGTCCTTTTATCAAAATATAGACTGTCGTCGCATATGCTTTTGGTAGAGCAAGGCCGTTATAATGGAACTGTCTGATCGTTGCGTATCTACAAATATTGTAATTTAGGTGAAGTCGAGGATGAATTCTTTTTTATTCTTATCTGTCCTTTTTATAAATGTCTACGTGTATTGCATTTAAAAAAAATATTACTGGACTAGTCCTTTAACGTTTAAGTTAGTTCAACTTCTCGCCATTCATAATCGCAAACAATTGTGCAATCTCGCAGTGTATCTGCGTGAGGCTGGTAAAAAAAAAACGGGAATGCCAGACTATTCGTACATCCAATTAATGTATTACCGTTATTATTATCATTATTTACATAAAGTTTTGATTTATTTATTTATAGGGTCTCTCCTCCTATGAATGTGCATTCATGTATAATATTTTTTGTAAAATATTGTATAACGTTAATACTAGTAGTGTGTGCTTTTGCTAGAGTGTATGGATATGTTTATAATTGTTACAATTCAAAGAGACAGAGTGTTGTATAATTAACATTGTGCAATTATCTGTTTTTCATAAATAGGATATTAAAGACTCATGAAATTTATTTAATTATTCTATATCTGTGAACCCATTCACTCAGTCTACTTAATCTCATCACCTGTCAAGTTTACTCATTGTTCAGATTCTTATTAATAGTTATGTACAATTGTCAATAGTCAGTCTGGAATACGGCGGCCAGTCTCGGACAGTAAACCGACCCACCTAGAGCCTGATTTCGGAGGCCAATATCAGCCATATGCGTTTCGTTAGAAACAAGTCTGTTTAATTGTTATTTCATGAAACTGTTGCCATCGATGAGTCTCGTCTAATAAATTCGGAATCCTGCACCAATTGCCTTTTCTTTCTCTGGAATTGCATTTTTCTCTCACCAGAGGTCGTGCTACACAAGTCTGTAACCAAAACTTATGTAGCACGACCTCTGGAGAGAGAATGGAATTGCATATTGGTGGACCTTCGGGAATACAGCACACCTATCCATTTTTTTTACTTTACGACCCAAAGCGCCTCAACCTTATTTCTACTACCCTCAACGTCAATAAACACATCCACAAACTTTATTGCTTTTGTATTCATGCTTCTTGATTTGATAAAAAATTATTTGAGCATACTTCAAAGAAAAAAAATCGACCACTGATTTTAAAAATTTAGAACATCAAATTACGTTACCGTAGATGATATAGATTCCTATAAATGACAGGGATTGAACACTATGTAATGCTGGTAAATTAGCAAACAAAGAACAGGGTCGTACAAGGCGTTGCATATCCCCCACCCGGAGCAATGAAGACGAAAGAATTTCAATTCAAGTTAGAAAATTCATTTTTGACTTGTATGCATCGTTTTCATTAAAAATTTTACGAGGGAAGTTAATAGTGTGCTTTCATTCTATAAACACGACATGTATTTATTTTCAAATTAAGCTGCACATCATTTTTTGCCTAAATCTTGGATCATTCATTGTTCTTAATTGCAAAATTAGGTATGACTGGGTCCTGAATCCATCCTAAAAATACTTTTATTTAAAGAATAAGTTTATTTTGATTTATATTAATGATTTATAATAATGGGTCAAGTTTGTGATTTTCACCAATAACGTTTTACTTTATTAATTATTGTCAAAGAGTGAGATTTATTCACCCGTACTCTAATGTGTCAACGTAGCGGACTGTGATAGGCGGAGGCTTGTAGTCCATCCTTCTCCATGGAGAGGGTGTTCGAATCGTATAGACGGCGTTTTATTTTTAATTCGTTTGCCTTTAATTTAAGTAAAACTTGTTTTGCTTTTTTATTGATAATGAGAAAAATATCTAATACCATTTATATAATGACAACAATTACGTAATGTTCATGTTCTGTACATACAATGTCGGATAAAATAGCGCCAACACAGATGTGAAATCATGCCTAAAAAGCATCAAATAAAACAAAGGAGATAAGTAACAAGTACATGTACTATTGTATATTATTTATTTGTCAAAGAATACTGTTTTATATTATACATGTACATTTACTGATGCACAGTTTCAAACGTAAACGTCATTTCAAAATCACGGATACGGGGGGATTTGCAGGGCCTTGTACGCTCTTGTCCTTTGACTTTATTTCCGTGTTAAAATCCCTTTCAGTTTGACGAAAACAATTTTGGGAGTTGATTTTAATCAACTCTCCTATGCAGTTACTCAGACAAACCGAAAGTGAAACAGTGTTTGGACCTCAGCACAAATCATTCCTGCTGACAAGACCTAGTTCTGGAAAATAATTGATAAATTTGATGTAATGTATGCTAAAGCATTGTTTTTCAAGGAAACTTATTTATAAATACCTTGAAAATAGTCAGATTTTAAATGGTACGAACAATTTAAATATGTTTTGTAGTCGTATGTATTCCTACGCCAGTGTTCAATATAGTCTCGTTCAACTCGACGTTCGGCTGTCTCCGTTAATCCTTGTCGGAGATTTACGGTATCAGCCGAGCGTTTGGTTGAACGAGACTAGAGTTCAATATTGCTTGGATACATGCAGTTTTCGAGAAATATTTCTATGACTGATACATAGTTTGATTGAATTCATTTTATCTTTAAATATTATTTAACATGATTCATATGGGGTGTCTCGGCATTCTTGTCGAAAAAGTACAAAAATTCATTTATAAAAATGTGCGTAATTCAAATCAAAATAATTACATGTACTTGTCTTGCAAAATAACATTTCATTGATTTTAAAATAAATAAACATCGACAAAATCAACTCCCATCAGTTCTTCAGTACTTTGATGATACTTAGTACCAACCAGGTATTGCCACAAACCAACTGCAATAAGATTTAAGGAACTGTTGACAACATCGAACTTAAAAGCATTAAGGAGCAAGTCAGCTGTCCAGACTAAAATTATTTCAGTTTTTATTATTATTCTTTACTTAATACCAAACTCTGTATTCAATATGCAACCTGATCATACACTTTTTAAATCGCTTTCTTTCTTTCGTTTTTTTTTCTTTTTTTTACTGATAGTGTCAATATTATTGACTCTTGTATTATAATGTAGTATCGTGTACTATGTATAATTATTTTGTATAACTTTCTTTAAATGTAATTACGATAAAGATTAAATGCAAATCACACAATTTTGTACCCATGTACCATTGTATATAAATTGTTTGAGTGAATAAACAAATTAATAATTGGTCAATTCGTGTACATACAGCTGTCAATATGGTATTAGATGTTATAAGTTAGGGTTGCTTTACACAATTAACTCAAAAATGTCAATTACAACGGGTACTGCAAGAAATTATACTTATATTTTGCATAAGTTTAATTTTTTATTCTGCTTCTCATTTACACATAGAATATATCATTAGCTGAAGACTATGTATATATAACCTGGTTGTCATTTTCGATTGCTTTTTATTCAAGACTAGATAAATCGGATAAAATATTAATTTCACCGATAATTCAACAACAACTAATTCCCGGTTTATATACAAAATACAAAATGACAAATATATACAAGGATGTCACAAAAACAAACGGCATTATTAGTCCCTTTTTTTTCAAACTCCGGGTGTACCTTTGTACTGCTTTGGTTGCAAACTCCCTTCTTCGGTATTTTATTTAATACAATGGAACTACGACCAAAAAGATGTAGAAGAAACTAGTACTGTCAGATTTTTATTTATATACCTGGAAACTACATATCATTGAAAACGGTATGCTATCTTAAGCATGGTAATTTCCCTTTTACAGGTATTGATCAACTTTCATTTTGTTTCAACTTCCACTCAAATCTTGTGACTATAGTCAGGAACATAGTGCAATATTGCAAAAGTGAACTATTTATTATAAAAAGAAATATTTGTAACGTCGGGTGCGACCTGTGTCATATCATTGAGACCTTTATTGAAAAATAATTCTATACTGTTCAGGCTAATCTATTCTGTCTATATTTTATATATTATATATTTCTTATATTATTTCTTATTTGAAAATTATTCTACTCTTTTCTAATCTATTCTACCTGTCTACATTTAAAATATAATATAAGATTTTATACACTTACATTCCTTGGTGAAGAGACTCCATTTTAAGGTGAACAATATTAATGCTATATTTAGACGTGGTAATTTTCAATTCAATCCATTGTACCCGAGGTGTGTTCAACAGAGCGCGAGCGGTAATTGTTAAAATTCCCTATACAACACGCAAATTTTTGCAAGCGCTCGCCCTGTTGAAAAACCCTTTGTACTTTAACTTCGAACAAGTTGTCTCTACTGACTCAGTCGGAAGTTATTTGAACAGAAATAGATTTCATCTAATATGTTATTATTCTTATTTAAGCCCAAAACAGGAATTAACTTGACTTATATTTGATTTGTTTATAAATTATTATAAAATTAATAGTCATGTCATTATGTTAAACTTTAGATTAACAATTAGTGTAAGAAATGTAAAATATGGGGGTTTTTTCTTACTTTGTTTTTTGTTGGTTTTTTTTTTTTTTTTGGCAATTATGTGTTATCGTTCACAGAACGTACGAAAACTTCATCAAAAAGCACCTTTTCGTTAAAATCAACAATTTTTTAAAATCTTTTTTCAATCATTAATAAAAAGTTGGTCGGAGTAAATTCGCTCAGCACGTAAGACAGGCAGAACGATTTCATATATGCGAATGTAACCATAATACCACAATTACATACCACATAATACATAATACCACAACTACATGACATGTTAGGATAACAAACGGTGTTCAAATCTTAAGTCCAGAGGAAAAATACAAAATAGGGGCAGAGCAAGCACGGACCTCTATAAAAAAATGTATGCCCAAGTACAAAGATCCGGAAATCATAAACTACTACCCTAAACACCAAGAGGCCTCACTGTTACTGGTCAGACTCAGGGAGCATGGCCTGTTCAGGTATGAATTGTTACATTTTCCTTAGACAGGTTGAAACATAGTTTTATTTTCAATCATAATAGGGTTATTTCACACAGAGATCATACATTGTTTCCAGATGGGGGTACTGTGATAATTCTAATTTAACCCCATTACTTATACCCCCTTTTCTAGATCCATGCATTCATAAAATTGCTGTATATTTCCATGAAAAGGTTGCAACATATCTTTAACATATTTTGTTTTTCTCACAACAGAAGAAAGTATTTTTAAGTTTGAAAACTCAGCCGAAAACAGACAAATATGAGTTGTTTATATAATTATAACAAAATTTTGAGACATTCCATTGGATGGAAAAATAATCAATACTTGCATTACTTATTTAAACATTGATCCTAAATTTTCTACATATAGAACAGTTGATAATTTTTCATTATATACATCGCTGTATTTGTGAGTATGACTCTGAATACTGTGGTTTCATTAATTTTCGTTAGTATCAATTTTCGTGGATTTTCTGAAAACCACAGTTTCAAGGATACGTAATTTCGTGGCCAAAGACCCTATCAATACAAAATGTTAGTTGAAATTGAACTTCAATGAACATTTAATTTCGTGGATCAACTTAACAACGAAATCCACGAAAATTGGTATTCAACGAATATTGATGAAACCACAGTACTTCAGATAGAACAAAATTTAGGTACAAGTTGTCATCTTTATGATGGTTTGACCGCCTAGATGATTAGAGGCTCTTGTCTTTTTTTATTCCCAGGGATTATCATGCAGATTTCAAGGAAGAATTTGCTGCCCAGCGAGCTGCTCGAGACAAAGGCCGAAAGAACCCGGACTTAACGACAAAAGAATAACTGTAGTATAATCTGTATAGTAAACTATGGTCTGTGTTGAGAAGGGCTCTTTATTATAATGTGAAAATTAGAAGCTTGTTTCATGTAGCCCTCTGCTTATCCTTTTGAACGTTTTGATTGTAAAAAATAAAGGAGATCTATATAACATAATGTGTTACCAGTACTGGAGTTGTCATTCAAGCCTTTGGCTTCAAGATGATTTGTGATGACAATTTTGGATCTAGAAAACACTTTACAAAGGATATCAGTCTTTGAGATGAAATGTTTGACAAATGTTAAAGATAAGACTAATTTCATGTATGTCCTATCAAATTATTAGATGGAAAATGAAAATATTAACATTTTACATAGGAATATATAAAGAAAAATGCTGGAACTTGTGTGAAAACACTTTGCAGATTCCAAAACATTATTTCCTGGAGAAAAATGGGATCACGAGAGTGGGGTGGGGGTTAAAAATTCGGAGAAAAATCTTCTCTTAAATACTAACACAACAAATGGGGCTTTATGTTTACCATTGACATATGTGGATAAATTTTATAACAGTTTGTGCAAGATAGACTATTAAAGTTTCAAGATATTTTGAATTTGATACTGTAATGCTTATTTGATTGGCTATTGTTATACCCCTGTAAAACAGTTACTATATAACTCTATACCAAAATAAGTCCTGCAGTTTGACTGGAACTGTTGGATTTAAACAGCTAAAATCGACTGTTAAAAAAGACTGTTGACCGGTGACGTCATATTCCGTGAAAACGAGTTATTAAATTAGTAGGGGTATAACTAAACAGTTGTTGACAGTGTCTCAGGCAACAGTTGATTTATCGCACCGGCTCGCAAACTGTTGCCCGCGACCTTCAGCCTTGCATGAGCAACAGTTTGCAAGCCGGTCAGACAGATCAACTATTTCCCTTGAACCCAGTCAACAACTGTATATTGTTGCACAGGTGTGCAATATGGCTCTTTGGCCTCTTGTTCTAGTTATAAAACTAGCAATCAGTTTGTAGAAAAAATATTCACAATCGGCGTCCATTTATCAACATTAAATCATTTTTATTGTTTATATAGACCTCACTTTCTCCTTTTCTCTAATTTTTTTTCTACTTTTTTATATCAAAGAAGTGGGATAACTTCGCTGTTTTTGTCCATCAGTGCATTACATAGAAGAACTATATGTGAAAGTCACAGGCGCCTGGTGTTGTATATTTTTCTCATAATAAAAATATACACATTGTTTTTGTGTATACATGTACATAAATGTACCCTATATCAAATAATACATTATACAATGTAGATATAGGGTATAGGCCTATATTTTAATTTTGAGAAAAATATATAACGTCAGGTACCTGTGGTGAAGGTTGTCATGTACATGTACATTGAAGTATAATATTTGGAAGTCAGAGGACAGTTCATGTGGTCTGTGCAAAAGTTTTATTCATCATCAAAAATATTTTTAGAATGACAACAACAAATGATTTTACAATATTTATTTTAGGTGTTAGAGTTGACATTACATGTAACAATGCATTTGAAACTTAAGGTTTGTACATTCGAAAGCAAACAAATCGATTTAAACTACATGTACCTGTAGTTAAAAACTAATTTTTCATCGTTGGCAAAAAAAAAACACAAATAAAATATAGTGGATTTTTTAAGAGTGGTGAAGATTCTTTGAATATGTAAATATTATGTTATAAATACATATAATACAATGGGAATCGCTATATTATTTATAGATTTTTTTAGGTATTGCAACAAAAACATGAAAAAAAATTTGAGGATCACTGAAATAATTCAAAATAATATTTCAATGTGAACTTATGATTAAAATAATTTTTTGAGTTGGATATTGTTTAATTAACCATAAGAACAAGTACAACAATAACAGATACATTGATACAACATTATATTTTTATATTAAACCACTTTGCACTGATCAAATATAAATATTGATGTTTCTAGTAAATAAATGTTAATCTGGAGATGTTCCCCTGAACATAATTATTTTTCTGTGTGGAAATTAATCATACCCAGCATAAATATGTTCTTATTTTCCAATCAAGACATAGTGTTTGTTTACTGTAGTTGTACGGACTGAATCACATCCTGTATTCTCCTCTGTGTAGCAGTTTGTATTTTGTGAAATGGATACTGTGTGAGTGACTGTTGGTATGAGTATAGAGCAGCCTGGAGGTTCCCTGTGATCTGTTGACAGATCCCCAGGATTTCCCAGGAGATGTCTCTGTATATATCAGGTACATACAGTCCCTGATCATGGTGGACTAGGACCTGTAGCTCATTTAGAGCTGCTTGTGATAATGTTGTATCAATGTGTCTGTAACACAAGAACTTTAGGAAGTGTAACATTACAAATAATGGGATAATTAAAACAGGCCACTTGTTCTGTAGAGCAGACTGTTGTTCTGGTATTAGTTCACTGATATAACAGATATCATTGTAAAGTTTGATATCCATTGCTACAGCCTGTCTCATCTTTGTAGACAAGGACTGCCCCCCTACAGCCTCCGTAAACCTCTCTCTGTGTACACATCCATTATACATTAGATAAGGCTGTGCTAACTTGACCTTTGTCATCTCTTTAACAGATAAAGCTTCCCTGTATCTGAGTGTCTTGTAATGAAACATGGCGATGTACAACATATCGGATATACGTCCAAACCTGGCAGCTAATTTCAGCATGAGACAGCATATTTTGTTAGCAATATATACATGTTTGTTAACAACTGCGATAGTGTACATGTTATTTAATATAAATGCAGTATTTTTAAAGAAGGTGGATGACAAACTCCGTAAAATGGCATCTTGATACTGATGCAGAGGAGAATTTACCAACTGCTCTACTATTTTTATAGCTTTTAAAAGTTGACGAAAGTTTACGATAGAAATCTCAACTACTAAACATTGTCTGAGAAGTTCTAGATCAAAATCAACTTCAGGCCTCATCACATTCTCATTTGTACAAATCAAAAGTCTAGGATTATACAGGATATCAGTGATGTAGGACCTGATAGAAGAACACCCTAACAGACAGGCAATACCTTTTTTGTATAATTCATGTAACTGTAAGAACAATCTGTTTTGTGTTGGGCCATGGACCTTTGCCAGAAACAGGTTGTTTTGTGGGATGAAAAAGTTTGGACAGATCCCCTTATACACCCATTTAAGGAGAAGTTTAAAGCATATCCAAAAACCAGCCAGGAGATTTTGTGGACACCAGTGAGGTAGTGTGTTTTGTTGAATTGCCCAAAAAACGGCTGTCTTCATGTGATAGGAACACAATAGTTTATTGGTTTCTTCTGATTGTTGATTGATCACTTCTTTTAAAAAACATTTTAACAATCCGTATATCAAAAACTGACTGTGGTTCATTGAGTACACAAGTTTATATTCCGCCAGAGAAAAAGAAATTCTCCACTGTAGGTTTTCATTTGGTCCTAATGGGTGTCCTATTGCTACAAAGTGACACCCATTTCTGACAATATCATGAACAACTTCAGGATCAGGCCATGAGTGACATCTGTCTATCCATGAGGAGGCAGACTGAGGCCAAAAGTCACAAACAAAACAGTAAGCAGTGTCATATTCTAATATCCCTGCTATATTACCACTACCACAGGGTCCATGTTCAGTAGAATTAGGCATTGCTGCTGAACAAGTTAATTGTCTGTATATAGAACTAGATATATAGAATCTGTTATTCATTCTAAAACATGCTGACTGGACTTTTCTGTCCGTTGTTGTTGTCAGTAACTGTAGTAAAGTGAATCCTGGTGGACTCTCAGAACTGTCAGAGAGAATCAAGATTGTATTGGCTGTGTTGTAATACTCAGACTGAGACTTGTCCATGATCACTCGGTGGTTGCTTTGCCAGAACATGAAGTCAATATCTGATCCAATCAATCTGAACCCTTCTCTGAAACTGCCACTCACCATCCCAATAATCCCATCATGAGGTGCCAGTCGTCTCTCCACCATCTCCTTGACATCTTCGGTCTCCCTTCTGATGGTAATCTGTTGTGAGATCCCCGCTATCCCACACATTGCCACAAAGACTGACTCAGACATGTGCTGCAGTCCCTCACACCTGTCAATAACAATACCAATACATAAACATTGACAGCTACAATCTGTGTTTCTCTCTCACAGTATTCTTGTTAACAAATAGCTTATTAACTTATTGTATCTACATTTAGATTTAAAAGTATCAAAGGAATTAGGGTGGTCTCTGCATGTTTTTGGGTTTAGTCCTCTTGTAAAAACGTGGTAGAGAGTTTGCGACCCAGGGGCCCGTTTTTTCTCTTTCGTTTTTTTTCTTTTTTACTAATGCTTTGATGATATTACTGACTCTTGTATATATATTAATATGTTTTATCATAAAATTATGTAAAACTTTCTTTAAATGCAATACCTCATGTACCATTGTATATAAATTGTTTGAGTGAATAAGCGAATTAACAATTGTCAATTCCTGTACATACAGATGTCCAGATGGTATTACATGTTATAACTTAGGGTAGCTTATACTTATAAATATTAATTACAACAGGTACTAAAAGAAATTAAACTCACATTATTAAAAGACTGGGTATAGTGACAGGCTAAATAAGTCTGATGTGTGTGTATATATATAGGTATTGTGTGTATGGCTATTGTGTTTTGTGTTCTTAGTTGTTAAAATCCCAGTGCACTTATATTTTGCAAAAGTTTGAGTTTTTATTCTGCTGTTCATTTACATAGAATTTATCATTAGCTGCTTAATTAAGACTATATATACATCTAAGTGATCTAACCGGGTTACCATTTTTGATTGCTTTTTATTCAAGGCCAGATAAATCGATAAAATATTAATTTCACCAATAATTCAACAACAGCTGGTTCCCGGTTTGGTTTTAAGATCCAAAATGACAAATATATATACATGTACAAGGATGTCACAAAAACAAACGGATTTGTAAGTCAATCTTTTTCAGACCCCGGGTTGTACCTGTGTACTGTTTGGGTCACAAACTCTCTACTATGGTACTTTATATGATACAAGGAGACTATGCCCAAAAAGATACGCGAGCAACTAGTAC
The DNA here is from genome assembly GCF_025612915.1 of Magallana angulata. Lineage (NCBI taxonomy): Eukaryota > Metazoa > Mollusca > Bivalvia > Ostreida > Ostreidae > Magallana > Magallana angulata. Next base: position 1,308,943 of record NC_069118.1, read on the forward strand.
TATCAGATTTTTATATGCACCTGGTTACTACATATCATAGTTAATACATATCATTGAAAACGTTATGCTATTTTAAGCATGGGAATTTCCCTTTTATGGGTATTATTTAACTTTCATTTTGTTTCAACTTCTATTCAATTCTTGTGACCAGAAAGGAATAGTACAATATTGTAAAAGTAAGCAATTTTATCATAAAGAGAAATATTTGTTACGTCGGGTGCCAGCTCGTATGTCATGTCATTGAGGCCTTGATTTGGAAAGTAATTCTATATTCTATTCCAACTGTCCATTTTTAATATTAAAGTAGATCCAGTGTTTTGTGATGTCATACATCTTTGATATTTTATACATTTTTTCTATGCTAAGGGGAAATAACTCTTTTTCTGATTTTTTTCTCAGATATATGCCAAAATTCTATAATTTTTCATATCCCAACGATTAATTTTAAAATATATTTGTAGTTTTAGTTTTCTGACACAGTTGACAATAAAATCAAAAACGATAAACAAGTTTCTGTCCAAAAAGATTTTACTTTTCACAAAGAAGTACGGTTTTCTGATGCTAAAATACGCTTAATAACTGACATCTCAAAAAGTGTGATGACATGTACATATTTTTTCTAATAATTGATGAAATTTAAATCTATTTCGTTGAAATCGGTTCTGTTTTTCAACTTTCATCGGAGAATTTTAGGAGTATGGAGTTACCTTAAATCATTCTATTCTTTTCTAATCTATTCTACCTGTCTACATTTCAAATATAATTCAAGATTTTATACACTTACATTCTTTGGTGGAGAGACTCCTTTTTAAGTTGGACAATATTAATGCTATAGTAATTTCAGGGACGTATGTTAGTATATATATACGTCCCTGGTAATTTTCAATTTCATGCATTGTACTCGAGGCGTGTTCAATAGATCGAGCGCGAACATCCTTATTCCTGCAACAAAAATTTAGCGAGCAGAATTTAGCGGAAGTTATTTAGCAAAAAATAGATTTTAATTTATGTAGTTATTTTTATTTTAGCAGGAATGAATTTAAAACTTTTGTAAAACCAAAGAGTTACTGTAGAGATAGTAAAATTAAATGGGGTTTTTTTTTTCAGGCGTCCAACGTATATAAACGTTACATTTCTACACTTCAATAATTTTTTACATAACTTTGACTCAAAGAAATCTCGCAAAATGAAATTAATGGCTTCAGCCTAATCAAAATAGAGATATTTTTAACACACCAATAGACTTTTTAGGCGGAAGCGCCTATTGCAATTGCTTTCATGACCTTATACGTCATAGGTCAAATTCCTGCCCTTTTTCATGGTAAACTATCGGATGTTATTTAAACTAAGGGCACACAACTCTATACCCCCCCCCCCCCCCCCACTGTTCGACCCCCGTTTAAACATCGTTTCTGATAATAGAACTGTGGTATGTCTCTAAATTTTTACTTCATCGAATTTGATTATCCATTGAAAATGCCTATAGCAAAGATAACAAGTGGTAGATTTACGTTTTTGATAGTACAGGAACGAACGATAACTCTTGCGATGGTATGCGACATAAACAAAGGATAAGCACGGAGTCTGATGCCTGTAGATGAAATTCCGAGGGAAAAAATAGTTCAATTTGAAATTGCGTGTTTATGAGTACAGAACGAAAAATTGATAAGGAGATAGGTAATGAAACAAGGGTGTGTATAAATCTATTTAAAAAAGATTATTAGAATGATACAATGCCTATAAATTATTTATAAACATACCAACGATTCGCGTAGTAATCTCAGACAATACTGCATTACGTTATGCAGTGTAAAAGTTTTGTCAACAAACCCACGTTGAGAACAACTGGTGACTGTCCATCTTCGACATACGTAAGGTAAGTTAGGTAATTACTGTGTTATTGCTCATTGTATAAACGTTTGCCTCATCATTTTAGATTTTCATGTTACAATAATCTTGATCGAGGAGCTGGTACATTCTTAATCCGAAATTCCTCTGACTCTAATTCCCGCTTGTATATTGTGACGTGCGGAGGAGACATGTCTCAATATAAAAGCGGGGGTTAGAATCAGAGAAATCTCAGATAACTACATAAATTTTATGAAAGAATTTATTTTGTTTGTGTTAGGCATTCATCGATAATTCTGAAATGACGGTCTTTTGTTCTGAATACTGTACAAGGCGAGGCCTACAGGATATCTTTAAAGATTAAAATTTAGCACAATGGAATCGCATATTAAGGAAGATAACATTTCCTTTTTTTAAACCTTTAATATTTTGTGACATCTTTGCAGATCTATATGTTCATATGGTGATTTTATAATTTGTTACGAACTGCACTGTATGATATAGGGTTTATTCATTTTGCTTACAAAAAATTACAATATTCAGCTTGGTTTAAAAATGACTCATGAATAATGCAAATGAATTTTCTCTAAAATATCTCAAATATAGCTTTTAAGTATCATACAAGATACAATTCATTGGTTGATATAATACTGATATTAATACATAATATGAATATTCCAGATAGGCTATTGATTGCAAATTATTTAATTGAACATTTAAAAAAAATTAATATGATTTATCCTTTTACCTACTGTATTTACTTGTATCTCAGAATTACCTTATCATTACTCTATAATGAAAGTGACTGAAATTTCCTATGGAAATTTCTCTACATCATAATTTATATGATAATTTTGATGACTGCATCTTTTGTTTTTAAATTTTAAAATGTCCAATTCATGAGAACTTGGACTATATACCAGTATATCTTTGATCTACCATGTTCATGATTAATTGCAATTCCAAAAAGACTCAATTATATACCTGACAATGATTATAGATAATAACCTAACATATATCTATTTGTTCTATATGTATATGTTCTTTCAGATGAATGTCAAGAAACTGATTAACATTAACTGACAAGAGGAGACAATGAGAGCTCAACATCATTCTTCATCTCTGGTGAAGGGGAGAGTTGCTAAATTTGGGTGCACAGCTAAATTCAAGCAAAACAAAGAAAAAGACGGATGCTATAAAAATGCGGTGTTGGCTTCCCAGTTCAGCACTTTTAAAGAGGGACAAACATTGCACGTTTGCAACTTCTAAATGGAAGCAGGGCATCTGAAATATGCTGGAATCCTCATCTTAGTGGCCTTAACGCCATTTTCAAGGTTAGTACATACAACTAAATTTAAATACGATATTTCCCATGGTTTTCTTGTTTAAGTATGAACTAATTATACTCATGCTTGGAAGGAGATGGGGAATATTGTTTTACCCTTGAGTGTCTGTTTGTCTATAACACAAATTTTGTCAAAGATATCTCAGCAACAATCGCAGATGCTTGAAATTTTAACTCAGTCTTTGTTAAGGTAGGCCATTCGGTAAGATTGATTTTTCAAAATATTTGATGTCAACTTCCCATTACATGTAATGTTAACTATGCTTTTTTGTATACTTATCAGAGCAGGGGTATCACTAGTGAGCATTGACTCACAGATATCTTGTTGTCATATCTTTAATAATATAGTAAATATTCTTGTACTAAATGCAATTAAAAACTGAAGAATTTTGGAGAGACATAATTAAACTTTCATTTACAGTTCAATCACTATATTTTCCATTTGTTGTATGTAATATACCAAAATAACCTTACAACTATTGATAATTCATATTGTGTGATCTTCTTATATATCTCATTCTTTATTTGCAAAATACATGTATACTTTTGAAAATAAATTATTTAAGGTAAAACACATATAAATTCAAAGAATTTTATAGATTAATTTTTTTTTAAATCCATGTTTTCTTTATTGGAGGTCAATTATATTGTAATGAAATATTGCTTGATAACATATCCATTATTCATTTTTCATCAACACATTTTAGAATATCCTGCTGAAAAAGACAGTTTTCATTGGTATAATGGATGCAAGACAACACTAGTGAATTGAAATTGTTGTTACCACAAATGGCACACTCCATGATAACACGCTTTCCAAAAACACCATTACGGCATGCAGCCATAAAGGGATTCTTTGAAAGTCTATGTTCTGTAATGGTGGAAGATTCCATTAGTATTAAAATAAAAACTTAAAAGTTAAAAGTTCAAATGTCTTCAATACTAGAGACCTGTGATTTGACAGTACAACATGGAGCAATTGTAAAGGACACATAATTTGTACATTATTGAATATCAAAATATAGTTATCCATAAATTACTGGGCTTTTACATTGTATTGTAATTCTCAACATTTGCATATATGTTTGATCTTTGTAAAATATGTTTGGAATACAGCACAGTAAGTATTAAAATACATTCTTTCTAAGTTTTAAACATTTGTCAACAAAATATATGAAATGCAATCTGAGGATCAATTAGAGGTCTGCAATTCTCCACATATAAAATGACTTTGAAATCATCCTGTTACTGTTAAACTTGAGAATAAATTAAGAAAACACCAAAATCTCTTTATTGAATACCTTTTTTACAACACATTGTCCAGATATTTTGTGTATTATTCTATGAAGCTGATTTCTCAATGGCTATTGCTTCTCAGGTAAGCAAAGTGACACACATACTACTTGATTTTGTAAAATACTGTAATCAAGTGATGTACAAATGTAACTTCTGCATTTTTGTGAAACATTATTGTAAAGAATAAAATACTACAGTTTCAGAAGTTCAGTTTACTAAATTCTAATTCTATAATATTCTTTCATCATTTTGATATCAAAATGAACATTTTTAATAAATCGGCATAATAAATGAAAATGTATTCCTGTAATTTCAGCTTGCATATAAGTATCAATTGTTATACGAATGTATTTCACAAAACAAATGTTTTGATATTTAAATTGCTCTTCTCATTGAATCTTTATTTAAGGCATGATCCAGACTAATCTGGTGCAGTAAGAGAGTATTTCCACATTTACTACATGTATATACCTTAATTGACATATTAGAATAGTGTTTTATGTTATCAAACTAATTCTTAAAAAGAAAATAGTTATAATAACACTATGACATTGACAACTTGCAATCATGCTTCCGCCTATCAGTACTTTCAGTACTTTGATTTTTATTCGTTCGTCGCTATGTTTCAAAATTATTGCTTTTTAATACTCATAAATGATCCAAAATTCTGTTTATTGTCTTTCTTTGATTATATTTAAGATTGGTTAAGACAAGTTCAGGAATTTTCATTTCTTTTAAAGTCTTAAATTTGCAAGATATATTAAAAACATTTTTAAAAAAACGCATTAATGCTTCAGCAATTCTTCGGTTTTTTTCTATTAAATGTACTAAACATTAAAATGTTGAATTCTTTTGGTGTTTCAACCAGGTATAAATCTTAGTCTTTAGTGTTTCAATAAATTCTCTATATATTTGGAAACAAGATGGGAACCATTAATAATGAGACGAGACCTCTTTAAATTATATACTATGTTCAGAACTCATAATAATCGTGTTCCTTCTTATTTGAAAGATATACATGTAACTCCTGGAATTAGAAATATCACTTCCCACTATAATACTAGAAATTCCTCAAATACTCAAATACTCTCTGCCTAGATTAGAAGCTTTCAAGAAGTCGTTTTTTCCTGACACTATTTGTATGTAGAATAGTCTGAGTACTAATACAAATAAGGGACGCTACGTCATTAGGTATTTTTAAGGGAAAAAAACTACAGTGATTTTATAAAGCTTTCTAAGTATTTCCCCTTTGGAAAAGATTTTTAAATATTATTCAAACAAAATTAAGGCATGATTGTATTCTCAAATACGATCTTTATCGATGTAATATAATAGCCACCCCAATGTGTTCATCTTTAATGCTCAATGAAGTTTAAAAGATGTACATCACTTGTTGTGTAAAAAATATTCATTATTAAGACAATCATTTATGTATATAATCTTTTATCGTTGAACGTTTTAAATATAATTGATGTACATTCGATGATGAAAATGTAAAAATATTTAAAGAAGTTCACACATTTATACAGAAGTATGGAAGATTTAACTATATTATTTAAATGAATTTGCATAATTTTCTTATCCAACCTTATTCTAATTCTAGTTTTACACAGTATTACAGCATTCAAAACTTTCTATCTTATTACCATAACTGATATATAAATGTTAACTGGCATTGCATGGCATTGTAATAGGCTATATTATGTACAACAAGGAGAAGAGTATATCGAAGTTTTTAGAACTTGCGTCCAATACTTTTGACATTAATAGTCAATAGACTATGTTCAACTTATAAATGTTACAAGGACTGCAGAAAAGATATACTGTTTTTTTTTTTAATTATAACAGAATTAATAGTCATGTCATTATCTTAAACTTTAGATAAAGTGAAAGAAAAGTTAAATATGTATCATTTTTTATTCAATTATGCGATATCCTTCATAGAACGTATAAAACTTTATTAAAAGGCACTTTTTTCATTAAAATTAACAAACCTCAATCAATGCAACTTGGTGTGACAGGGCCTTTTAACACAGGCAGAACGATTTCATATATGCGAAGGTAACCATAATACCACAACTCAGTACAATGAAATGTTGAGACGACAAACGGTGTTCAAAATCTAGGGTCCAAAGGAAAAATACTAAAAGGAGCAGAGCAAGCACGGACCTCTACAAAAATTAAAGGTGGGACTAGGTGCGACGGAGGGGTGAGCATCCTCTGCTGACCGGTGTGACTTTTACCCCTTTCTATTTGTAACCAGTAACAGTACATCGGTAACATTGATTACTAGTATGAATGATTTTCAAACTTTGATGTACTTGTGACAGGTTACAGTGGTTACTCACTTACTGGTAACAAAATAGATTAAGGTTTGGGTTGGGGTTAGGATTAGGGTTAGGGATTAGGGTTAGTTTAGGGTAAGTTTAAGGTTAGGAGTTAGGATTAGGGTTAGGGTAACCATTGGTGACCAATGTTACCAATGTAACCAATTTAAAAAAGACCCCCTGTAAATCATGAAAATGACTCTCACCACTGTTACCCTATGTCACCAAGAGAATATAGCTATAACCATTGTAACCAAATACAATAAGACACTCTGTTAAACAGAACAAAGGGGCTCGTCACCTGTTACCTTTTGTCACCAATAGAATTTAGTTGTAACCATTGTTACTGGATGAAATTAAACCATCCGGCCGAAAGAAAAGAATCAGTTTTGTTATAGGTTATGTTACTTTTGTCACTAGAAAACAGTGCCTTGTTACTGGTTACAAATGAAATGGGGTAAAAGTCAGGACTAATTTCTGGCCATATCTAATTAATAATGGCCTCACAATACGTATACAAAATATCAGTCAGCATTCGACCTAGCAGAAGGTTGTTTTTGCTGACTAGGTCAATCTACGAGTCTGTTTTTTAAATGCTGGGAAAAGTAGCTAGTAAACTGTAAAATACCATATTTGCAGGTAGTGAGAACTGCAGAAAAAAGACTTTCCTTTACTAATTTTCAACCTAAAGTTAAAAATTCAAGATACAGGTTACCTAAGATAAAAGTACATTGGGATATTTATCGATAATCTTAAATGCTTACATAATATAAAAGTTTATAATGAAATTATCTATTTTCTCATTTGACAAAATACTATTTGCATAAATTGTAAAAGTCTTGCTGTATATATGGTGGCATATCTCTGCCCCTTGTGTGCAAGTTATTTTACATGTACTATCAAATACGTCAGCAGGCAAGATAAATATGTTGACACTAGACTTTTACCCGTGCGTGCACAGGTTGACATTGCATATGATATCGGGCATTTACAAAATTTATAAAATATATACATCGAAACACCGTATATATATTGTTGACATCTGCATAACGAAACTTCAAGCCTACAATAATGCTATTAATTTCACTACACTCTGCTGAGTTGGAATAATCTAACTATGTCTCGGGAAATGCCTTCATCACAGTCAAAATGTCTCCATCGTGGGAACCCACGGGTTTTCTATCCGTTACACTGCAGCACGTAACGGACAGAAAACCCGTGGGTTCCCACGATGAAATGCCTCCCACATACCCGTAATGTAGCAGAAAATTGCTGAACCAAAACGATTTTGGAGAAAAATAAGTTGCATTGCATATAACAGTCAAATTGTTCACAAAAACCATTTTGAAGCTGAAAATACCTTTCCTCGAAAAGTTCAAATCTATAATTGCAGAATCCAACATATTTCAACAACGTTTTTTACACATCTTGTTGACATTCAAAACTCTCGGGATGCACTGTCTTAGAGTTATCTCCCGTATTTTCTTTGATGAACATAAAAAAAATTTCTAATGAATTTGTTTTATTGTTTCCAAGTTTATCCATGCAAATATGATATTGTGGAAACATAAAATAAAGAGCCTCTAGTGATTTAGCGTGAATGTTATGCGCATGCGCAAGATTATAAAATCCAAAAAATTAAGATGATTTCCGGAATTTTTGAGGAATTTTCGTTGATTATTTATCAAAGAAGCCAGATTGAGAAAAAATAAAAACAAATTGGTAATCTTCAAGTACCAATGATGTTTAAAATATATAAAACAAAAGACAGTACTCTTCCGAGTTATCGGTATTAAAGCTAAAAAATTCAAGTCTATTATTTTAATATAGTAGTATAGATGCAAGATAGTTGCATGTGGATAATATTCGATAGTAAAATAACTTGCATACAAGGGGCAGAGATATGCCACCATTTGTATTACTTTTACAACTACCGGTAATTGAATATTTTTTCTATTGGATGTTTGATGTGATTATAGCTTAACATAAGGATTGTATTTCTTCATATATTTCTGAGTAAATTATACATTGTAGTTTCTTTAAATATTTATTTTTACATTTTCAATAGAGGATATATACAATGCATGTAATATACAAAATGAATTCAAACATTGGCTGTACAAAACGATTTTCACATGGTAATAATAAATACCTGTACATGTAGCAAAATCCACAAAATTGGGACAGCATAAAAATTATCACAGTCATTGTAAGTAACAAAAATGACAAACTTTGCTTCACATTATCACCCCAACAGAGTTGTACATTAAACCTCTGAGTGACAGACAATCTATTATGACTGCTACTGTTCAGGAATGTAGATGTCAACCTAACACTGCTAAAGTTCAGGCATGTAGGCTCCCTTCTGGTTGATAGGTGGCAGCACCTTGTGTCTGTCTGAACCCGGCCGACCTTGACCTTGAGAAGTGGGGCGCGGCATGGAAGGAGGGCGGGGATTGGACAGTTCCATGGGGTTCATCGTCTCTGTGGGGAGGTGGGGGTCTTTGCCGTTGTGAACCGATCCATCCGGAGAGCGGGCAAATTTCCGGGCGGAGGACATGGAGAGGCTGGAATCTGATTCGTCGTCAGAAGAGGTGTCCTCGTCAGACTGTGGGGGCTTGTTGTTGACTGGGGCGGACTGGGAGCGGTTCATGTCCTCCGTGATCGTCACAACGTCCAGACCCACCTGGTTGTCTACCGTCTGAGGCGCCGTCTTTGGATATCTGTACAATGAGGTTCAGTCAGTTACTTAGTAATGTGATATCTTAAAGCATATATGTAATAAAATGTGATATCTTAAAGCCTATATGTAATAAAATGTGATATCTTAAAGCCTATATGTAATAAAATGTGATATCTTAAATCCTATATGTAATAAAATGTGATATCTTAAATCCTATATGTAATAAAATGTGATATCTTAAATCCTATATGTAATAAAATGTGATATCTTAAAGCCTATATGTAATAAAATGTGATATATCTTTATAATAAATGTTATATCTTGATTAAGAAGTGTGATGTATTGATTATAGTTTATGTTGTCTTTGTCATACAATGTGATATTTCGATCGCAAAATATGATCATAAGATATATAAATTTTATCATAAAATGGGATACAATGATGATCTCTATTAATACAAAATATGGTATCTTGATCCTTGTAAATTATATCTTGGATCATTATATGTGATTTCTTGATCTTGAAAATGACATCTTGATTGCAAAATGTGAAATCTTTATCATGATATGTGATAACTAAGATTTAAAACCAATAAATAGGAGATACACATTACTAAACCAAGTAATTGGGATATCTGGGTCTAATAAATGTTTTAAGAAATAAAAAACTTCCTTTCGAGAAATAAAAGCATTAAATGAAGTTCAGTTAAGGAGATATTTATGGTAGACTCTAAGATGCATCAACCTTGTACTGTAAACATTATAAATGGCGTGTACGATATTTAGTGGAAGTTTGTGAACAAGGTGGCGTGGATGTAAATTAGCGTATTCCTGAATGTGACTATTCTCATACATAAGTACATGGCATTTAGTGATGATTTAGTGGAGGCCACATTCTGCCAAAAGCGCTAAACAGAATACACAGCCAAATGTAGTATGTTTACAGTATTGTAGAAATTGAGTATTCAATATCTCTGACATAATTTAGAAACATATTAGTTAAAGAAAGATCTGAGAACATCATAAAATGATTTTTATCTCTAAATAGGGAATTATTTAAAACAGGTAATATTGGATAGAGCTGTATTTAACAATCAAGGCATTGACTTACTGTGATGTGATCTGTTCAAACAGCGGAGGGATGTAGCCGGCGACAGATGCCTTTGCCGCACTGTGTCGACGCTTCAGTGACATTGCCTCCTACAGAACACAAAGCTTTATATAAACACACTTTAATAAAACAGAATTATACTGTATATGCTGAAAATGAAAAGGAAATTGCTCAGTGCCTTTAATATTGATTTGTTATTTCCCCCTTTATCATATTTATCCCCAGATATTGCAATTGGTACACCCCTCCTCCAACACTTATTCATGGACTTACCAGTTTGCCCCTCTTCAAGGGCCTTGAGGATTGGATGGTTTTCTTGGCTTACCAGTATACCCCTTCCTGACTGTGCAGGTTTCTTAGTTTAACTTCAAGTTAGCCCTTTCCTGATTGGATAGTTTACCTGACTTACCAGTATACCCCTCCCTGACTGGGTTTTTTTGTTCACTTACGGGCCTTTTTTTGATTTACCAGTGCATGTATACCCATCCTTACTGGGAAGTTGTATGCCCTTTCCTGATCGGATGGTTTTCTTAACTTAATTACCAGTATGCCCCTCCCTGACAGGCTGGGGGACTGTGTGGTCTTCCCGCGGGTGTACTGTTGTGACATGCTGTCAGGGATACTCGGGCGTGACCAGGTCCGTGTGCCCAGCTGCGTCCCTGTGGGGGCATTCTCTGTATCCTTGGTTTCCATGACGTCACCGGCCTCCGACTCAAACGAGGGAATACTAATGCCAAGGTAATCCATGACCAGTCGCCTCAAATGTTTATAGGACTCCTCAATGTCATCTGATGTAAGAAACATGATGTCATTCTTTATATGCAAGAAAAAAAATTTAACACTATGTCTAGTAGTTTTCTTTGTACCAATTTTTGTGATGGAAATTATTTAGATAGGAAAGATTTTGAAGCACTTTGCCTATACATCTACTGCTGAAGCAGTCAGATAATCTAAACTCTGGTCCTTTTGGCCAGCAAGTTTTAAAGTTTTTGTAAAGACTGTATATAGCATCACTAACCGTACCAGTCAGAAGATCTCGAGCCGTGACTTACCACTGTTAATCATCATGTCAAAGAAGCCGGGATGGTCTCTGTTGTAGTCCTGGTACATCTCGGCTCGCTCGAGATTGTCTTCGATCTGGGACTCAGTGTACAGGGCTCGCTCCCTGAGACGCTTCTCGTGACATTCGGGGCTCAGTGGCATGATAAGGACATACCGAGGCTCAAAATATGTATTCTTCAGAGTCAGAACTCCCTGGGAATGAAATTTATCAAATTAAACCTCAATATTCTGCTATATTGATTTGAAGATAACAAAATGTTATACTGTAGCAAGAACTTATAATCTTTTTAATAAATCCCCTCAATTCTTAATACAGTTTTAAAGTACTGAGAATAAAACTGACTCTGGTGTAAACATGAATTTGTTATGAGGATGTTTGCTGCAACCATGATTTACTTATTTCATAATATTTGCTCCTGTTTTATTTTTGCCCCTTTGCCCTAGTGTTCAGCAGCCAAATTTAAGACTGGGTGAATTGTAATGAGACAGAGTTATTTCTTTCAACACAACTGTATCTGGTCCAAAGAAACTCAGTATAAAGTATATCCCTTACCTCCAGTTCCATGTGGACCACACAGGCCAGCCCCTCCCGGGCAATGTCCTCTATGGACTGCATCTGTAGTCCGTACCAGTGGCCGTGGTACTGGTGGGTCTGTATGAACTGGCCCTGTGTAACACAACCACGGTCTTCATCAGAGTGTAAACAGCAAACACATTCATAGTTACACACTATACAAGTGTAACACAACACAACCAGGGTCTTCATCAGAGTGTAAACAGCAAACACATTCATAGTTACACACTATACAAGTGTAACACAACACAACCAGGGTCTTCATCAGAGTGTAAACAGCTAACACATTCATAGTTACACAGTATACAAGTAAATTCATAGTTTATTGGTATATTTTCTTTTAATATGGTGGCAAGGTGATGATCTTGGATACCAGGTAAGTACGAACATGAAATTTGATACCAGTAATAGCATACATTACATCAGCAACATAACAAAAGTTTCCATGATGCAAAAATGTACAAAAGTTTAAAATTCAATTTGACAGTTTGCAAAGTTTTCTAAAATTTAAAAAAATGCTTGTCTTGTAAAAATCAGGACAAAAAGACAGAGTCTGACACAGAATGTATAGTCTATCTTACTCTATGTACATACCCATCTGATGTCAAACTCAAATTTCTCCAGATCTACAAAGTGGTAGTCCCTGCCCGGGGTCTCTTCTTTGTGGGGTTTCCTCGTGGTGTGTGTTACACTGTACAACAGCACAGACAAAATACTCAAAATAACAGCTCATTGTACAACAACACAGGCAATACATGAAACACTAAATTTACTTCATTGAAGTTGTCTCTACATTTCTTGATTTATATGTTTAATTACCAAAAACTACACAACATCAAAATTTAAAAGGCTTGGCAAGTTACCCTATTTCAATAATGATTCAACAAGTTATAAATTCATTTTTATTGCAAACAAACTAGATGATCAACTTGGCCAGGGGGAAAATTTTTCTGAAATAGGTTGTTTATTTTAGCCCAGAAAAGCATGCATGATGTTAAAATTAATTTCAACAGTTAAACATCAAGCAATAATTTACTAACCAATAGCCAAAGTAATCCGAGAATTCCTCCACTAATTTTAAAGCCAGGTCCTTTTTCCCTGACCCCTGGGGACCAACCAACACTAGCATCGGGTAGGGAGTGAAAAAAAACAATATTGTACACTGAATCTGATTTAAAAGTATCAAATACTAGTATATTTTAGACAGGGTTGTTTTTGCCTAGTGTGTTTTTCGCCATTGTACACTTGCAAACATTTTTGCTCCCTTTTGAAATTGCCCAGATACAGCTGCGTTAAAACAGAAGAGATTTAATTGAGACATTTGAATTCGCCCAGTCTTAAATTCTCCTGCTGACAACAAGGGCAAAAGGGGCAAAAATAAAATGGGGGCAAATATTTCCCTGTATACAGTATTTGTATAGATGTGATAATCTTTCCTTTTCTCAGAATGATCTACAGTATGCCGTTCTGAGCCAATGTATGCGTTACCATATTATGTCAGGTAGTAATGTACAAATAATTTGGTCATAGATGAACTGTTGATGATTTACAAAGGGGCCATATTGTACTACATTACTATATTTACTTACTTATCCAATATTCGACTGGGCTGAAGAAAGGAGTAAACTACATGCGTGATATGATCTCGGGCCGCAACGATTTCTGCCGGAAGGTTAAACTTATTTATTGCTGCCACCTGGAAATGAAAACAAACAGATCTCTAGAGCTTTATTTAACGGAAACCTGTGATAAATGTGATCCACGCATATAAAACTCTCTTCAGCTGCTACAGAATGGAGTTTCTCCCTTTTGAACTCGTACTTTGTCTTGTTTACTTGCAGATAAAAAAAAACAATTTTCTATATGAAAATCAGTGCGAATTAGCCCCACTTCCAAGAAATCGTCATGAAGTATACCAACATAGAAAATCCTTATTTGTTAACTTGGCCTATTATGAACTATTTTCTTCAAAATTACAATGAAATAGAGTTGACCTTTAACTGACCTTCTCTTCGACCTTCACTCTGTGTCTGTCCAGCTCCGTGAGACTGGGCATGCGGAACAGAATGGGCAAGCGGTAGTCAGGAAGCTCCTGTATGGGGTTCCGTAACAGATTCACCTGACGCAGCATCTGCGACTCCTTGATGTATTTCATCTCAGAAATGTCAATCACCTGAAAGGACAATGGAAGTCTTAATCAGATGTCTTCTTCGAAATGATATACATTTATTACAAAATCATTTAGATTCCTTGGGGTAAATTTTGTGGATCATCAAAGGTTCATGGAGAGATAATTTGTACTTTTACTTGTATGGTAAATAAATTTAAACTGTGTTTCATAATTTATTGTGAATGTTAAAGGGATCCCAAAAATTTCATAAATTTGATCCACCATGAGTTGACGTTTCACAGTATGTTAAATTTTGGGGTTTCAACAACTGTAGAATCCGTTAAAAGAATCTACTTGTAATTGTGATTGATATAAAGCTCCATTGATCTATCTAAACAATCTACCTGTAATTATGATTGTCATAAAGCTCCATTGACTTATCTAAACAATCAATTTAAGATTGATATAAAGCTCCATTGATCTACCTCATTGTCTTCCAGGTCCACATTCTCCAGCAGAGGATGATCCTCCAGGCCGGCCAAACTCCGAATGTTATTACCTGCCAGGTTTATACTCTGGAATGAAAAGCAAAGAACAACATATCTTAATAACTTTCAAAGATATCTGTTGAATCTAAAAGCTGCTCTATAGGTATTAAGGCATGCAATGCTTATTTTTGACTGAACAAACTTACCCTCAACAAACGAAGTGTCTCCAAGTTTTCTATCTTTTTGATGTGATTGTGACACTGTGAGGAGAATTATAATGCAGTAAATATCACAAAATTGATAAACCAATAAACAAAGCTTTCATCCTGAATCATTTGATACACATAATATAATTGTATGATTTTTCTTATCTTTTGTATAAACAATCCAACCAACCAAGTTGAGGCTCTGTAACGGCAGATTCTCCAGGCCGTGTATCCTCTCGACTTTGTTGTGTGCCAGACTGAGATCCTGTAGACAAGTGCATTTCTCCAGGCCAGTGATTTTGGAAATTTTATTGTCTAGAAGGCGTGATTAAGGACAAATGTAATCTAATTTACCTGTATTTTACAGCCAAGATTTCTTTTCCCTGATACATGTTTAACATAAACAAGGATTTGAAAATAACTTATCATATAACTCATAGTTATTTTATAGAGTGTATTCAGTGTGTATAGGATACGGTCCAGATTAAGGACGGTGAGATAATGATAGGCAGACAGATCCGTCATCTCCTCTATCTCATTGTAACCGAAGTTGGCCTCCTTTAGATTCTTGGGCGGCGTAAAATCCAGAAGCTTTGTTAGCTTGTTGTGAGACACATCCAGAATAAGCATGTATTGTAAGGAACTAAGGGGAGATAAATCTGAAGAAAAAAACATTTAAAAAACAAATGACATTAAAACTTATATTTTTCCATGATTAAGTCCAGGTGTTTGATCTAATTCATCTCTAAAAAGATCATGAGCAGTCAGATAATTACCTGTCAGTTCATTTTATGGTAATTCAACTTTCTGCAGATGTACAAAGTTTGATAATGCTGTAATATCTTTAAGGCTGAAACCCTATAACAAATAATGCAATAGATTACTAAAAAATAATTTTAGTAAAAAAAATTCATATTGATGTAAAGAGGATCCATACAATGTCAATTATTAATTCCTCCAGGTATTTAGGTATTTTCAATAACAATGAATAATTGCAAAAAATAAATTAAACACAGAAAAGAGATAAAAGAAATAAGTTTATGCATGTACTAAAATGATTTTATCCTAATGATATTGATTTAAGTGTGCTACAATTTAGATATGATTATTCATGGATTTATAAGAAGAAGCAGTCTAAGATACTAAGATAATAAAAATTTGAAACAGTGAAACACATTTTATATTATATGATACTGAAATCAATTAACAATTTCTAGTTACCCACCGCAATTTGGACATGAAGGAAGACTTGTTGGGAACCATCTGCTGATCTTCCAAGATTTGATAAATTTCTTCCAATGGTTTCCTCATCCAGAATTCCACCAGGAGAAAGCTGTAACCAATGATCAATTATTATAAACACATTATCTCAGTTCTCAAGTTTTATGTATTTTTTTCTGTAAACTTATAACAAAATTTCTGATTCAGAGTTCAGGATGGCGAGGTCACAAAAGTACACTCTATTGTCTGATGGCAAACCACAACATGTGTGACGTGTCGGAGACCTCTTATAAGTACCAATGTAGAAGTAGAAGGTCTCTTACAAAAAAATGATAAAAAAAAACATCACTGACAGGGGAAGTCTGTCGTAGGTTTGTATCTTTACTCTGTTCAAAGATTACATGCTTTCACCACTTTCTGCCTAATATTTCGATAAGTATAAATACCTTTGTGTCTTAACTATATTCACTCAGCTCCCCCCCCCCCCCGGACTCAACGACAAAAGAATAACTGTGTAGCATAATCTGTATAGTAAACTATGGTCTGTGTTGTAAAGGGTTCTTTGTTATAATGTGATAATTTCAAACTTGTTTCACGTAGCCCTCTGCTTATCCTTTTGAACGTTTTGACTATAAAATAAAATCTTACAAATACTGAAACAACATAAGGGGCATAATGTGATAATTAATAGCTTGTTTCATGTAGCCCACTGCATATCCTTTTGAACGTTTTGATTGTAAAATAAAGGAGATCTATATAACTTAATGTTTTACCAATACTGGAGTTGTCATTCAAGCCTTTGACCTCAAGATAATTTGTGATGACAATTTTGGATCTAGAAAACATTTTACAAAGGTTATCAGTCTTTGAGACAGAATTTCTGACAAACGCAAAAGATAAGACTAGTTTCACATTTTTCTTATAAAATTATTAGATGGAAAATGAAAATATTAACGTTTTACATAGGAATATATAAAGAAAAATGCTGGAACTTGTGTGAAAACACAGGCTGTGCAGATTCCAAAACATTATTCCCTTGAGAATCAAAGTACTGAGAGTACTGAAAGACGGGGTCTTGAAAGTTTGAATTTGTAATTGTCCTGGATTTCCTCGAATATGTTTCCAAATTTATGAGTTTGAATTAGTTGTTGCAATCTTTGTTAATTTGGATTTTTTGCAATTGTCTGATACTTTGTCTAAATTTTACTCAATCCCGGCCTTCATAATTGTAGAAAATTGACACAACGGTATATTATGTAAAATATAATCCCAAGGAAAAATTTTAAAAATTACTACTAAACGGGAAAATCAAACAACTATTATATCAAAGTAGATAATTTTAATCATTAGATTTATTCAATTTTGTGATCCAAGGGAAACCCACAAGTCAGACGGTATCCATAATAAAAGTTTTATGAAAACCCCGAAAACTCTAAAACTGCTGAATTAACAAACAAAGTGACCATTTGTATACCGATAACAAACACAGGCACCTGACGTTAGAAATATTTTTTTACAATAAGATTCCAAGAACTTTGACAATGAAAAGATTTGTCACGGTCGCCATTTTGATTTTCAAGACCGACTTATCTGACACGATTTTCTTCATTTGCGATTCATGCAAAATTAATAGGTCAAAATAAATCCGTTCGCCACTTACTACTTTTTTGTGTAAAGTCGTGCATCACCTACACGAATTACGATACAACCGTTCCTTTCATCAAAAATCAAACTCCGAAAATCAGAGACATAAATAACAGAGATTGTCAACTCCGCCATTAGCGTGTAAATATTACGGGACCAGCCTTACTTTGAGAACTACAAGTGCAACAGCAATCTTGTATAAGTCATGAAATTTGAACCTGATAGTGAATATGAACATGAACCTGTAAATATTTTAAGCATGTTTTAATTATGAAATATTTACAAAAACTCTTTATTTAGTTTTTAAATTACTTTTTGAAAACTTATTGACTTTTCACAAAGTAATTAACATTAACATTTAACTTGGTTCTTCAATCGATGAGATTGTATATATCATATGATGTATAAGTCTTCCAAAATGTATAATCTATTATAGATTTTGCTTACAATGCATTGTTTAAAAGTTGAATTCAGTTTAATCAACTAAAGAGCCAAGGAACGAGAAGGCAAATTCTAACTTGTTTTTATTTTCTTTGTACAAAATTCCTTTAGAGACGAACAGCAGTCATACCGCAAGTAGACTGGAAGCCAATGAAACGCCTATTTAATTTGTAAAACATCTGTGTAGAACCCGTCCCGATTTTAGCTTCGGCTTGCGCATGAAGTTTGGTAGTATTAAGGTGAAAGATTGACAAAATAAAATTCACAACTTTTCAAAAATGACACATTGTGTTTGGGAACTTTAATTTCGATTCCACCATCAACCCCTTCTATTGATTAATGAGCTCGTACACCAACTGATTCGTCAACGGCGCTGTGCATTCAGTTACGTACATGTAACTCATTCCACATTTGAACCCGAGCAAGAATATTTTTATCAATAAAACTATTTGTTTATTTTCTAAATAGAATTTTGTTTATACACAGAGGACTTAAAAAGATTTAATGCGTGTTTTTATAATACATTTTAATGAAATGCATGAAAACTTTCTGCACTATTTTCTTACGCGTAGACTCAATTCATGTGTTCTACGCGTGCCTTCCGATTTGAGACTTCGACTGACAGTAAACCAATAGACGGGGTCACGTGACCCCGTCTAAAAATGGGGTCACAAGGGGGGGGGTTAAAAATTCTGAAAAGAGTCTTCTCTTAAATACAAACACAACAAAAGGGGCTTCATGTTTATCACAGTAATATGTGGATAAATTTTTTAACTGTTTGTGCAAGATAGATTGTTAAGATTTCAAGATATTTTAAATTTGATAATGTAATATTTATTTGATTGGCTGTTGTCATACCCCTGTAAAACAGTTACTATATAACTCTATACGAAAAGAAAATCCAGCATGTTGACTGTTGAACTGGAACTGTTGTATCTGAACTGTTAAAATCGACTGTTAAAATAAGACTGTTGATCGGTGATTAAAATAGTAGGGGTGTAACAAAACAGTTGTTGACTGTGTTTCCGGCAACAGTTGATTTGTAGGACCGGCTCGCAACTGTTGCACAATACCTTCAGCCTTAGGCAACAGTTTGCGAGCTGGTCGGACAGATCAACTGTTGCCATTGCACCCAGTCAACAACTGTATATTGTTGCTCAGGTGAGCAATATGGCCCTTTGGCCTCTTGTTCTAATGTTATAAAACTAGCAATCATTGTAGAAAAAATATTCACAATAAGCGTCGATCTATCAACATTTAATCGTTTTTATTGTTTATATAGGACCTCACTTTCTCCTTTTCTCTAATTTTTTTCCCTACTTTTTTATATTAAAGAAGTAGGATAACTTCGCTGTTATTGTCCATCAATGCATTACATAGAAGAACTATTTGTGAAAGTCACAGGCACCTGACGTATATTTTTCTCATAATAAAAATATACACATTGTATTTGTGTATACATATATGTACCCTATATCTAATAATACATTATACAATGTAGATATAGGGTATAGGCCTATATTTTAGTTTTGAGAAAAATATATAACGTCAGGTGTCTGTAGTGAAGGTTGTCTTGCACATGTACATGTAAGTACAATATTTGGAAGTCAGAGGACAGTTCATATGGTCTGTGCAAAAGTTTTAATCATCATCAAAAATATTTTTAAAAAGACAACAACAAATGATTTTATAATATTTATTTTAGGTGTTAGAGTTGACATTAACAATGCATTTGAAACTTAAGGTTTGTACATTCGAAGGCAAACAAACCGGTTTAAACTACATGTACCGGTAGTTAAGAACTAATTTTTCATCGTTGGCAAAAAAACAAAACAAATAAAATAAAGTGGATTTTTAAAGAATGGTGAAGATTCTTTTAATATGTAAATATTATGTTATAAATACATATACCGGTAATACAATGGGAATCACTATATTATTTATAGATTTTTGTTAAGTATTGCAACAAAAACATGAGAAAAAAAATTGAGGATCACTGAAATAATTCAGAATAACATTTCAATGTGAACTTATAATTAAAATAATTTTTTGAGTTAGGTAATGTTTAATTAACCATAAGCACATGTACAATACAATGTAATAATAGCAACATATCTTAATTGATATTGAACCACTTTTTCACTGATCAAATATAAATATTGATGTTTCTAGTAATGTTAATCTAAACATATTGTATTATGTTAATGGAATTGACTGAACCACATCCTGTATTCTCCTCTGTGTGGCAGTTTGTATTTTGTGGAATGGATATTGTGTGAGTGACTGTTGGTATGAGTATAGAGCAGCCTGGAGGTTCCCTGTGATCTGCTGACAGATCCCCAGGATCTCCCAGGAGATGTCTCTGCAGTATTCAGATACATACAGTCCCTGATCACAGTGGACTACGACCAGTAGCTCATCTAGAGCTGCTTGTGATAGTGTTGTATCAATGTGTCTGTGACACAGGAACTCTAGGAAGTGTAACATCACAAATATTGGGACATATAATATAGGCTCCCTGTTCTTTTCAGCAGACTGTTGTTCTGGTGTTAGTTCACTGATATAATAGATTAGTGTTCTAAGTTTGATATCCATTGCTACAGCCTGTCTCATCTTTACAGACCATGACTGTCCGCCTACAGCTTCAGTAAACATCTCTCTGTCTACATGTCCCCTATACATTAGATATGGCTGTGCTAACTTGACCTTTGTAACCTCTATAACAGATAAAGCTTCCCTGTATCTGAGTGTCTTGTAATAATACATGGCAATGTACAACATGTCAGATATACACCCAAACTTGGCTGCTAATTTCAGCATGCGACAGGACATTTTGTCAGCAGTATATACATCTTTGTTAACACCCGTGTTAGTGTGTATGTTATGTATTATAATTGCAGTATTCTTAAAGAAGGCAGATGCAAGATTCCGTAACGCGACAGCTTGATACTGACACAGAGGAGAATCTACCAATTGTTCTACTTGAAGTATAGCTTGTACAAGGGGACGAAGGTCTGAGATCAGATTATCAGTTGAACAACATTGTTTGACAAGTTCTAGATCACTATCAACTTCGGACATAACAATCTCATCTGTACAAAGAGAGAGTCTGGGATTGTACATGACATCAATGATGTAGGACCTGATAGAGGGACTCTTTAACAGACAGGCCAGACCTTTGTTGTACAATTCATGTAACTGTAGGAACAATTTGTTTTGTGCTGAGCCATGGATTTCTCTCTGGAACAAATTGCTTTGTGGGATGAAAAAGTTGGGACAAACTCCCTCATACACCCATTTAAGAAGGAGTTTAAAGCAGACCCAGAAACCGGCTAAAAGATTTTGTGGATTCCAATGAGGTAGTGTGTTTTGTTGAATGGTCCAAAGAATTGCTGTCTTTATGTGATAGGAACTCAACAATCCACAGGTATCTGCACGGAATGATTGCCCAAAAATAATTTCGTGATTGATAACTTCCTTTTTGAATATTTTAAGCAATCCATAAGTCAAAAACTGACTGTGATTCATTGAGGACACAAGTTTAAATTCTGCCTTGGAAAAAAAAAATCTTCCACTCTTCATCCTCAGGGGGTCCTCTTGCGCCTATTGGTATATAGTGACATCCATTTCTGAAAATGTCATTGACAACTTCAGGATCAGGCCAGGAGTGACATCGGTCAAGCCATGAGCATGCAGACTGCGGCCAAAAGTCACACACAAAACACCAGGCATGATCATATTCTACTCCCCTTCTAATACCAGTACTAACGGGTCCACATATTTGGGAATCAGAAAATACAATTGAACCAGTTAACCCTCTGTATATAGAACTAGATATATAGACTCTGTTGTTTATTCTAACACACGCTGATTGGACTTCATTGTATCTTGATGGTGTCAATAACTGAAGTAAAGTGAATCCTGGTGGACTCTCAGAACTGTCAGAGAGAATCAAAGTTGTATTGGCTGTGTTGTAGTACTCAGACTGAGACATGTCCATGATCACTCGGTGGTTGTTTGGCCAGAACATAGTGTCCATATCTGATCCCTTCAGCCTGAAACCTTCTTTCCTACTTCCACTATCCATCTGAATGATCCCATCATTAGGTGTAATTCGTCTGATCACCATTTCCCTGATGACCGTTCCCTCCCTCCTTCCGGCCACCTGTTGTGAGGTCCCCATTATCTCACACAGTCCCACAAACACTGACTCTGACATGTTTTTCATTCCCTCACTCCTGTCAATATCAATACCAATATAAAATTATATACATTGGATGCTCCAATACTTCTTCTCTTACAATTTTCTTTTTAACAGCACAGCTTAATTTACTCATTGTGTCTACATTTAGCTTAAAAAGTATCATCAGAAGTAGAGTGGTCCCTATATATGTTTGGTCGTAGTCCCCTTGTATTATATGTAAAATAAAAGTAGTAGAGAGTTGCGACCAAGGTACACATGTACAACCGGAGGTCTGAAAAAGACGGACTCATAAATGCCGTTTGTTTAAATGGTGTAATTATAGGACACACTTATATATATATATATATATATATATATATATATATATATATATATATATATATATATATATATATATATATATATATATATATATATATATATATATGTATGTATCCTGTAAACCCAACCGGGAATCGGTTATTGTTGAAATAACGGTGAAAAAATTATTCTAGCCGAATACCTGCCCTTGAACAATAAGTTTGTGAAAATGATAACCTTGTAAAATGGTTAAATATAAAGTCTTATGTAAACAGCTAGTGTTTTATGCCATTTGCAAAATAGAAGTAGAATATTACAATTGAGAACATGAAGCACTGTAGCCATATACACAATTAATGCTCCAATCAGCAACTATAGTGATAGGTTATCACCGTGCAAATTTCACTGTTCATTTTATTTTGGACTTTACTTTTCAAATTCAATATCTGTTTTTTAATGTATTCTCACAGTTTATTTCGTTCAAAGTTACTAAGGCCACATCAATATAATTTCTTGCTCGTCGGACATCCAATGAAAAAAAAGGATGGAGCAGGCGAGCGATTAAATAATAAAATTATTTTTATATGTATGCAAAATCTTAGGCGGTATATAAAAAAATGTGCGGACGATTATATTTTTTCACTTGTTCCTAATCTATATATTAAAACTGGTTAAAATACGAAAAAAAAAGTGGAAATAGAACAGAAAATAGCGTAGAATTTCTGGAAGCGGAAAATTAAGGTACCTCATTACACGTACTCTTATACTTTTTAAGACACTACGTCACAAGATGGCGATTTAAATGTTTTGTTGAACTGTTGTTTCAATCGATTCAGATGTATATCGTCATAGCTCAGTGGTTAAAGTATCAGGCTTGTGAAACGCAGATCATGAGTTCGAATCTGCCTGGAGCTTTTGTACATGTTAACTGAATTAAATTTTTGAAATTATAATTTTCATCCAAAATTGCGGGGTTTTTTGCCTATTAGGCCTAAATACTTCTTATCCATTATGATATCTATCATAATCAAGAAATTTTCTGCTGATTTGAGAAAATCTTTCACGGTGTAGTGAGCCACCTTAATAATAAAATTATTTGTACAGTTTTGTTAAAATACGAGCGCGCGGGGTCCGACGTACAATAATTTATATTGATGTGGCCTTATTCAATTAGTGATTGACACTTTTCGGACTCTAATTATGATTCAAAGTGACAGAGTGTTGTGTCTCAAGAACGAACTGCTTATCTGTTAAAACAAAGACTCATTGAATTATTAAGTATTTTATATCTGTGACCCTTTCACTCACCTTACCTAATGCCATCACCTGTCAAGTTTACTCATTGTTCAGATTCTTATATACAGTTATACATTTGTCGATAGTCAGTCCAGAATAAGGCGGACAGGCTTGGCCAGTCGCCCGACTCACCTATAGTCTGAGTTCGGAAGTCAATACTGGCGATATCTGTCTTGTTAGAAACATGCCTGTTTATTTGGTACTAAGAATTTTATGAAACTGTTGCCATCGTTGAGTCTCGTCCAATAAATTCGGAATCCTGCATTAATTGTCTTTAATTTCTCTGAAATTGCATATTGGTGGACCTTTGGGTATACGGCACACCTAATCTTCGTTTTTACTTTATGGCCCACAGCGCGCCTCAACCTTATTACTTGTATTCCTCTACCCCGTTCGTACTGCGCATGGTGGATGCAGTTCTAGATAGCACCGTAAAAATCTACGCGGTCACATATGAATATGAAAAGATTATGACAGACTACAAACTATTGACAGATGAATGTAATTCCTAATTTGAAGAGAACCTCTTTCTTAAATCACAACTTTCGAGCAGTTTTGGCTGATTCAGTCAGAGAGAAGATGCCGCTGGTGGCATTAATACTTAGTTTACATCTACAAGGAAACTCTAGATAAGGCAACATGCATAATTGAAATGAGTGAAACTCATGGAAGGATATTACCATTAAAAGTCTATGTATCTTGCTTTAATACTTATTATGCATACTTCTTTATTCTCTAGTACACTTACACAAATATGTCACATTATTTTTAAAGACTAAGTATAGTGACAGACTTAACGGGTCTGTTTTAATTATTTCAGTTGCTAATATGGGTATTGTGTGTATGGCTATTGTATTTCATGTTCTCAGTTGTAAATATCCAACTTATATTTGGCAAACGTTTAAGTTTGTTTTTATTCTGCTGCTCATTTACACATAGAACATATCATTCGCTGCTTAATTAATATATATAAATATATATATATATATATATATATATATATATATATATATATATATATATATATATATATATATATATATATATATATATATATATATATATATATATATATATATATAAAAAACACCGTGTTACCACTTTCGATTGCTTTTTATTCAAGGCCAGATAAATCGGATAAAATATTAATTTCACCTATATTCTAACAAAAAACTGGTTCCCGGTTTGGTTTTAAGATCCAAAATGACATAAAT
Organism: Magallana angulata; assembly: GCF_025612915.1. Taxonomy (NCBI): domain Eukaryota; kingdom Metazoa; phylum Mollusca; class Bivalvia; order Ostreida; family Ostreidae; genus Magallana; species Magallana angulata. The sequence continues at coordinate 1,334,313 of NC_069118.1, forward strand.
ATATACATGTACAAGGATGTCACAAAAACAAACGGATTTGTAAGTCAATCTTTTTCAGACCCCGGGTTGTACCTGTGTACTGTTTGGGTCGCAAACTCTCTACTACGGTATTTTATATAATACAAGGGAACTACGACCAAAAAGATACGCGAGCAACTAGTACTGTCAGATTTTTATATGCACCTGGTTACTACATATCATTCAAAACGTTATGCTATTTTAAGCATGGGGATTTCCCTTTTATGGGTATTTTTTAACTTTCATTTTGTTTCAGCTTCTATTAAATTCGTGTGACAAGTAAGGAATAGTGCAATATTGTAACTGTGAGCAATTTTATCATAAAAAGAAATATTTGTAACGTCGGGTGCCAGCTTTAGCCCCTGATTTCGTAAATTATTCTATACTGGTTAGGTTATTCTATTCTGTCCGATATTATTTATTTCTTATACTAAATCGAAAATTATTCTATTCTTTTCTAATATATTCTACCTGTTTACATTTAAAATATAATTTAAGATTTTATACACTTACATTCCTTGGTTGAGAGAATCCATTTTAAGGTGAACAATGTTAATGCTATTTTTAGACGTGGTAATTTTCAATTCCATCCATTGTACCCATAGGCGGGTTCAACAGAGCGCAAGCGCTTGTTAAAATTCCCTATACAACACCCAAATTTTGGCGAGCACTCGCTCTGTTGAAAAACCCTCTGTAATTTAACTTCGACCAGATTGTCGCTACTGACTCAGTCGGAAGTTATTTGAGCAGAAATAGATTTTATCGAATATGTTGTTATTCTTATTTAAGCCAAAAACAGGAATTTATTTGAAACTTAAAACTTGACTTATATTTGATTTGTTTATGAATTATAACAGAATTAATAGTCATGTCATTATGTTAAATTTTAGATTAACAATTCGTGAAAGAAATATTAACTATGTATTTTTTTCTTGCAAGTATGTGTTATCTTTCATAGAGCGTACAAAAATTTATTAAAAAGCACTTTTTCATTAACATTAACAAAAATATTCTAATCTTTTTAAATGATCAATAAAAAGTTAGCAAACGTTAATTCGCTCAGCATGTAAGACATGCAGAACGATTTCAAATATGCGAAGGTAACCATAATACCACAACTACTTTGAAATGTTGCGATAACGGTGTTCAGAAACTTAAGTCCAAAGGAAAAATACAAAATAAAGCAGAGCAAACACGGACCTCTACTAAAAAGAGTAGGCCCAAGTACAAAGATTCGGAAATCATAAACTACTACCCTAAACACCCAGAGGCCTCACTGGTCAGACTCAGAGAGCATGGGCTGTTCAGGTATGAATTGTTACATTTTCATTAAAAATGTTGAAACATAAAGTTTTATTTTCAATCATGATTCAGGTTATTTAACGCAGATATCATACATTGTCTCCAGGCAGGGATCTGGGATAGTTCTAATTTAACCCCTCTGACATGCCCTTCCTTTAACCCCCTTTTCTAGATCCATGCATTCAGAAAATTGCTGTAGTTTTCCATGAAAAGGTTGCAACATATGTTTAACATATTTCGTTTTTCTGACAACAGAAGCAAGCATTTTTAAACTTTGAAAACTCAGCCGAAAACAGACAAATATGACCAATTTATATGATTATAACAAAATTTGAGACATTCCATTGGATGGAAAAACAATCAGTACGTATCATTACTTATTTAAACAGTGATCCTAAATTTTCTTCATATAGAACAGTAGATAATTTTTCATTTTATACATCGCTGTATTTGTGAGTATGACTGAATACTGAATACTTCAGATAGAACAGGATTAAGGTACAAGTTGTCATTTGTATGAATGGTTTGACTGATTAGATGATTAGAGGCTCGTGTCTTTTTTTATTCCCAGAGATTACCATGCAGATTTCAAGGAAGACTTTGCTGCCCAGCGAGCTGCTCGACGCAAAGGTCGAAAAAAACGGACTAAACGACAAAAGAATGACTGTGTAGCATAATCTGTATAGTAAACTATGGTCTGTATTGAGAAGGGCTCTTTATTACCATGTGTCACTGATAATTAGAAGTTTGTTTCATTTAGCCCTCTGCTTTTCCTTTTGAACGTTTCGGTTGTAAAATAAAGGAGATCTATATATAACTTAATGTGTTACTAGTACTGGAGTTGTCATTCAAGCCTTTGACTTCAAGATAATTTGTGATGACAATTTTGGATCTAGAAAACATTTTACAAAGGGTATCAGTCTTTGAGATGGAATTTCTGACAAAAGTAAAAGATAAGACTAGTTTCATGTATGTCTTATCAAATTATTAGATGGAAAATGAAAATATTAACTTTTTACATAGGAATATATAAAGAAAACTAGAGCAAAGCTCGTTGCAAAGCAACGAGTGGGTCTTCCATTAATGTCGGAAGTAAAGCTGGAAGTTCCTATAAGAAGCAGAGCTCTTAAACCAATAACAAGAGTACCTTAAAGAAAAAGATGAAAAAATCGAATTATTCCTGGTACGACTTAACAAAAACCGAATAATTTTACGTACGACTTAACAAAAACCTTTCCGATTTGAAGAACGACTTAACAAAAAAAATCCGAATGTGTTACAGTACGACTTAACAATTAATTTTTAGGTACAAGTTAATTTAACCAAGAACTTGATACTAATTTCTTAACCAAAAACGCGGAATCAAAATTTCCGGAAAAATCATTTTTTGAACTCGTATATCTCTGTAATGCATCGTCCGATTTTAAAACGGCTTTCAGTGTTAGATTCAGCTAAATAAGCTCTATAAAACACATATTCATTTTTGATTTGATCAGAAAATTCATTTTTTCGAAAAATTTGATTCCCTTCCGGTTTCGACCGGAAGTGACAGATTTTCATATCCAGCCTTATTACAGAGGTAAATCGATTAAATCATTACCATTGAAAATTTCAAGCCTCTATCTTAAAGCGTTTTCGAGAAACGCCGCGTACAAAATGACTGTTTGAAAATTTTAAAAATGACGTAACGTAAAAACGGAAGTGACGTTTTCAAAGAAACTTCACAAACTTTGAGGTATTATAGTTGCAAACAACCTCTGAAAATTTCATCAAAATCGGTTGTAAACTTTTTGAGTTATAAAGCCGAAAAGGAGTCAGAAAAAAAAAAAAGAACTAGAGCAAAGCTCGTTGCAAAGCAACGAGTGGGTCTTCCGTTAATTTCGGAAGTAAAGCTGGAAGTTCCTGTAAGAAGCAGAGCTCTTAAACCAATAACAAGAGTAACTAAAATGAAAAGATAAAAAAATCGAATTATTCCTGGTACGACTTAACAAAATACGAATGATTTTAAGTACGACTTAACAAAAACCTTTCCGATTTCAAGAACAACTTAACAAAAAAAATCCGAATTGTTCAAGTACGACTTAACAATTATTTTTGGTACGAGTTAATATTACTTTGAACATTACGCTATTTTTTAAACCAAGGACGCGGAATCAAAATTTCCGGAAAAATCAATTTTAAAACCCCGATATCTCTGTAATGCATTGTGCGATTTTAAAACAGCTTTCAGTGTTTGATTCAGCTAATTAAGCTCTAAAAAACACATTCATTTTTCATTTGATCAGAAAATTCATTTTTTCGAAAAATTTGTTTCACTTCCGGTTTCGACCGGAAGTGACAGATTTTCATTTCCAGCCTTATTACAGAGGTAAATCGACCAAATCATCACCATTGAAATTTTCAAGCCTCTTTCTTAAAGCGTTTTTGAGAAAAGTCCGGGACAAAATGACTTTTTGAAATTTTTAAAAATGACGTCACGTCAAAACAGAGGTGACGTTCTTTATAAAACTTTAACATTTTTGAGGGACGCCAACTTGCAAACATCTCTGAAAATTTCATCAAAATCGGTTAAAAACTTTTTGAGTTATGAAGCAAAAAAGGAGTCAGAAGAAAAGAAAAAGAACTAGAGCAAAGCTCGTTGCAAAGCAACGAGTGGGTCTTCCGTTAATGTCGGAAGTAAAGCTGGAAGTTCCTGTAAGAAGCAGAGCTCTTAAACCAATAACAAGAGTAACTAAAATGAAAAGATAAAAAAATCGAATTATTCCTGGTACGACTTAACAAAATCCGAATGATTTTAAGTACGACTTAACAAACACCTTTCCGTTTTGAAGAACAGCTTAACAAAAAAAATCCGAATTGTTCAAGTACGACTTAACAATTATTTTTGGTACGAGTTAATATTACTTTGAACATTACGCTATTTTTTAAACCAAGGACGCGGAATCAAAATTTCCGGAAAAATCAATTTTTAAACCCCGATATCTCTGTAATGCATCGTCCGATTTTAAAACAGCTTTCAGTGTTTGATTCAGCTAATTAAGCTCTACAAAACACATATTCATTTTTCATTTGATCAGAAAATTCATTTTTTCGAAAAATTTGTTTCACTTCCGGTTTCGACCGGAAGTGACAGATTTTCATTTCCAGCCTTATTACAAAGGTAAATCGACCAAATCATCACCATTGAAATTTTCAAGCCTCTTTCTTAAAGCGTTTTTGAGAAAAGTCCGGGACAAAATGACTTTTTGAAATTTTTAAAAATGACGTCACGTCAAAACGGAGGTGACGTTCTTTATAAAACTTTAACATTTTTGAGGGACGCCAACTTGCAAACATCTCTGAAAATTTCATCAAAATCGGTTCAAAACTTTTTGAGTTATGAAGCAAAAAAGGAGTCAGAAGAAAAGAAAAAGAATAATAATAACTAGAGCAAAGCTCGTTGCAAAGCAACGAGTGGGTCTTCCGTTCATGTAGGAAGTAAAGCTGGAAGTTCCTGTAAGATGCAGAGCTCTTGAACCAATAGAAAGGGTAACTAAAATAAAAAGATGAAAAAAATCGAATTATTCCTGGTACGACTTAACAAAATCCGAATGGTTTTAAGTACGACTTAACAAAAACCTTTCTGATTTCAAGAACGACTTAACAAAAAAAATCCGAATGTGTCCAAGTACGACTTAACAATTATTTTTGGTACGAGTTAATATTACGTTGAACATTACGCTATTTTTTAAACCAAGGACGCGGAATCAAAATTTCCGGAAAAATCAATTTTTAAACCCCGATATCTCTGTAATGCATCGTCCGATTTTAAAACGGCTTTCGGTGTTAGATTCAGCTTAATAAGCTCTACAAAACACATATACATTTTTGATTAAATCAGAAAATTCATTTTTTCGAAAAATTTGTTTTACTTCCGGTTTCTACCGGAAGTGATAGATTTTCATTTCCAGCCTTATTACAGAGGTAAATCGATCAAATCATAACCATTCAAAATTTCAAGCCTCTATCTTAAAGCGTTTTTGAGAAAAGTCCGGGACAAAATGACTTTTTGAAATTTTTAAAAATGACGTCACGTCAAAACGGAGGTGACGTTCTCTCTAAAACTTTTACATTTTTGAGGAACGCCAACTTGCAAAAATCTCTAAAAATTTCATCAAAATCGGTTAAAAACCTTTTGAGTTATGAGGCAAAAAAGGAGTCAGAAGAAAAGAAAAAGAATAATAACTAGAGCAAAGCTCGTTGCAAGGCAACGAGTGGGTCTTCCGTTAATGTCGGAAGTAAAGCTGGAAGTTCCTGTAAGAAGCAGAGCTCTTAAACCAATAACAAGAGTAACTAAAATGAAAAGATAAAAAAATCGAATTATTCCTGGTACGACTTACCAAAATACGAATGATTTTAAGTACGACTTAACAAACACCTTTCCGATTTCAAGAACAACTTAACAAAAAAAATCCGAATTGTTCAAGTACGACTTAACAATTATTTTTGGTACGAGTTAACTTTACGATAAACATTATGCTATTTTTTAAACCAAGGACGCGGAATCAAAATTTCCGGAAAAATCAATTTTTAAACCCCGATATCTCTGTAATGCATCGTCCGATTTTAAAACGGCTTTCAGGGTTAGATTCAGCTTCATAAGCTCTACAAAACACATATTCATTTTTCATTTGATCAGAAAATTCATTTTTTCGAAAAATTTGTTTCACTTCTGTTTCGGCCGAAAGTGACAGATTTTCATTTCCAGCCTTATTACAGAGGTAAATCGACCAAATCATCACCATTGAAATTTTCAAGCCTCTTTCTTAAAGCGTTTTTGAGAAAAGTCCGGGACAAAATGACTTTTTGAAATTTTTAAAAATGACGTCACGTCAAAACGGAGGTGACGTTCTTTATAAAACTTTAACATTTTTGAGGGACGCCAACTTGCAAACATCTCTGAAAATTTCATCAAAATCGGTTAAAAACTTTTTGAGTTATGAAGCAAAAAAGGAGTCAGAAGAAAAGAAAAAGAATAATAATAATAACTAGAGCAAAGCTCGTTGCAAAGCAACGAGTGGGTCTTCCGTTAATGTCGGAAGTAAAGCTGGAAGTTCCTGTTAGAAGCAGAGCTCTTAAACCAACAACAAGACTACGCAAATAAAAAGATGAAAAAATCGAATTATTCCTGGTACGACTTAACAAAATACGAATGATTTTAAGTACGACTTAACAAAAACATTTCCGATTTCAAGAACGACTTAACAAAAAAAATCCGAATGTGTTCAAGTACGACTTAACAATTATTTTTGGTACAAGTTAATTTTACTATGAATATTACGCTATTTTTTAAACCAAGGAAGCGGAATTAAAATTTCCGGAAAAATCAATTTTTAAACCCCGATATCTCTGTTATGCATTGTCCGATTTTAAAACAGATTTCAGTGTTAGATTCAGCTTAATAAGCTCTACAAAGGGCATATTCGTTTTTGATTTGATCAGAAAATTCATTTTTTCGAAAAATTTGTTTCACTTCCGGTTTCGACCAGAAATGACAGATTTTCATTTCGAGCCTTATTACAGAGGTAAATCGACTAAATCATAACCATTGAAAATTTCGAGCCTCTATCTTAAAGCGTTTTTGAGAAACGCCGCGGACAAAATGACTTTTTGAAAATTTTAAAAATGACGTAACGTAAAAATGGAAGTGACGTTGTCAAGAAAACTTTAACATCTTTGAGGGATAATAGTTTCACATTATCTCTGAGAATTTCATCAAAATCGGTTGGAAACTTTTTGAGTTATAAAGCCGAGAAGGAGTCAGAAAAAAAAAGAAAAAGTATAATAATAATAAAAAGAAACCGAAGAATAACAAGAGGGTCTTCCGTTGAAAACGGAAGACCCTAACTAGACACGATCTCGTTGCGAGCAACGAGGAGGTCTTCCGTCTGATTTTTAGAATAAGGAATGACCTTACTCTTGATCTTCGTCAACGAAACGTATCAAGAAAAGGAGGCGGAATCTATGAGTGTAATGGGTGAACGACTATCTATCCATTTGGTGTCCCTTTTTGAGGGATCAGCTCCTTTTCATTAATTTTAGTGAAAATGTATTTTTGTGTACCGCTAATAAGTATTTAGAAATTGGTTACCGTTTTTTGAGATATCTGGGAAAAATTGTTTTGTTATCCGGTCCTAAAACTCCGTTTAAGGTCCAGATAACAAACAATGAATGGTTGTACATTGTTAAGCACATTATTTTGAGCATCTTTTGTTAAATACTGCTTTCCAGATTGAAGATCAAAGTGTTGGACTTCTGGCCCCTTAAAATCCCTAATTACATAACATACGAGTGAAAGATAACCATGTATAGATGAATAACCTTAGAATAAACTGAATTGCCTCTATAACGTATCACAACATATTTTACAGTAAAAATGTATCATTAAAAGACTTTAGAGCCCCACCAGCCCCTTAATTGAAGGGCCAGCCCCTTTTTTGATGTCATAAGAGTATTCTTGTCAATTCAAACACATTTTGTTCAAGAAGTGTTTATAAATTATGTACCATTCTCGAGATATCTTGACAGGGTCGTTTTAGGGGCCGACCCTGTAACTCCTTTTAAGGACCGCATAACAAAGAAATTATGGTTGCAAATTGTTAAGCTAAATATTTAGAGCATCTTTTGTTCAATATTGCTTTTCAAAATTTTCCTCTATTTTGAAATATTGAGCATCAAAGTTTTGGACTTCTGGCCCCTTAGAATCCCTAATTACGTAACATAGGAGTAAATGACTGCCATATATAGGTAAATAACATAAGAATGAACATAATTGCCTCTATAACGCATCACAAAATATTTCACGGTAACAAGTTATCATTTAAATACTTTAGAGCCCCCTTAGCCCCTTATTTAAAGGGCCAGCCCCTTTTTCATGATTTAAAATGAAAGCTCTAATCAATTCAAACACTTTTTGTTCAACAAGTGTTTACAAATTTTGTACCGTTCTCGAGATATCTTCAGAGGGTCGTTTTAGGGGCCGACCCTGTAACTCCTTTTAGGGACTGCAAAACAAAGAAATTATGGTTACAGGTTGTTAAGCTCAATATTCTGAGCATCTTTTGTTCAATATTGCTTATCAAAATTGTCCTCCATTTTGAGATATTGAGCATCAAAGTTTTGGACTTCTAGCCCCTTAAAACCCCTAATTACGTAACATATAAGTAAATGATTGCCATGTATAGGTAAATAACATAAGAATGAACATAATTGCCTCTATAACGCATCACAAAATATTTCACGGTAACAAGTTATCATTTAAATACTTTAGAGCCCCCTCAGCCCCTTATTTGAAGGGCCAGCCCCTTTTTCTTGATTTTAAATGAAAGCTCTAATCAATTCAAACACTTTTTGTTCAACGAGTGTTTACAAATTTTGTACCATTCTCGAGATATCTTGAGAGGGTCGTTTTAGGGGCCGACCCTGCAACTCCTTTTAAGGACCGCATAACAAAGAAATTATGGTTGATTATTGTTAAGCTCAATATTCTGAGCATCTTTTGTTCAATATTGCTTTTCAAAATTTTCCTCCATTTTGAGATATTAAGCATCAAAGTTTTGGACTTCTGGCCCCTTAAAATCCCTAATTACGTAACATAGGAGTAAATGATTGCCATGTCTAGGTATATAACGTTAGAATAAACATAATTGCTTCTATAACGTATCACTAATTTTTTCACAGTGAAAAGTTATCATTAAAAGAATTTAGAGCCCCCTCAGCCCCTTATTTGAAGGGCCGGCCCCTTTTTCTTGATGTCACATAAAAGCTCTTGACTTTATAAAGATTTTTTGTTCTACATGTTATAACAAAAAACAATCGAGGAAAGAGATATTGAAAGAAAACCACGAAAAATCACGACGCTTTTTCAACTGTAATTTTCGAGCTCGGGCGAGATTCGGCGCTTTTGGTCACAGGAAAATATATTTACCACATGTCAGATCTACAACCTTTTGTCTACAATCCCTAAAATTTTGAACTCAATATCTTAAATCGTTTAGGAGTTTACCCCTGGACAAGCCGACCGTCTGAAAATCGTTAAATTGTAAATAACTCAAAACCGGAAGTGACGTCATCATTAAAAAAAATTTCCAATAAGGTTCAGATCATTATCTATCAGACCTAAAAGTTTCGTGTAAATCGGTCGAGTAGTTTTAGAGAAATCGCGTACACAAAATTGGTTGGAAAAAAAAAGAAAAAAAATAATAATAATAGGGAAAAAGAAACCGAACGAAAACAATAAGGTCTTCCGTTGGAAACGGAAGACCTTAATAACTAGAGCAAAGCTCGTTGCAAAGCAACGAGTGGGTCTTCTGTTAATGTCGGAAGTAAAGCTGGAAGTTCCTGTAAGAAGCAGAGCTCTTTAACCAATAACAAGAGTAACTAATATAAAATATGAAAAAAATCGAATATTCCTGGTACGACTTAACAAAATACGAATGATTTTAAGTACGACTTAACAAAAACCTTTCCGATTTTAAGAACGACTGAACAAAAAAATCCGAATGTGTTCAGGTGCGACTTAACAATTATTTTTGGTACGAGTTAATTTTACTTTGAACATTACGCTATTTTTTAAACCAAGGACGCGGAATCAAAATTTCTGGAAAAATCAATTTTTAAACCCCGATATCTCTAATGCATCGTCCGATTTGAAAACGGCTTTCAGTGTTAGATTAAGCTGAATAAGCTCTACAAAACAGATATTCATTTTTGACTTGATCAAAAAATTCAATTTTTCGAAAAATTTGATTCACTTCCGGTTTTGACCGGAAGTGACAGATTTTCATTTCGAGCCTTATTACAGAGGTAAAACGACAAAATCATAACCATTGAAAATTTCAAGCCTCTATCTTAAAGCGTTTTTAGAAACGCTGCGGACAAAATGACTTTTTAAATTTTTTTTTTAAATGACGTAATGTAAAAACGGAAAGGTCGTTTTCAAAGAAACTTTAGGATCTTATATTAGAGGCATAATAGTTGCACATAATCTCTCAAAGTTTCATTTCAATCGGTTATAAACTTTTTGAGTTATAAAGCCGAAAAGGAGTCAGATACAAAAGATGTCACCTTTGACCTTCCAAACTGTGTGCTTGTTGCACCATCAAATGTCAGAAACTTAGCAATGTAAAGTTTATTATATTTCTGTGAATATTTCCTATGTAAAATTACAATGAATAAACATGCTATTCCATCTAACTGTGAAATAGTTTCTATGCTATCTGTGCATGGTGAATAGTCAACGAAAGTATTCACCGGCAGCATTTGATTTCCCTTTTTTAAACTCGGAACACCTCTGGTATAATCCGATCACAGCATTAAATTCAAAGTCCGATAATTCTAATTTGTTTATCATCAAGAAATTCTGCATGGCCAACAAATTAAGTTTTCTTCAGGATAATAATTAATATATCTATATCTATTTACTGACAGAAAGACAGACTAAGACTGTTGTGTTGTGTGAGGATGACAGACAGTTTATTGTCCCCCTCAACAGCAACTATTTCACTTGGCTTCGCCCATGAAATAGTGGCTGTCTTGGAGGACAATAAACTTGCTATCATCCTCATACCCAGTGAATAGGTATATAATGTCCCATCCACATAAATTTCGAGTTATATAACCTCCCATTTGTAACTTGCAATTTCACAGTGTAAAGTCAACACAACAGTCTTAGCCGCAAGTTTCACCATTCAATTCTAATATACGTATTAAACATTAGGGGTTTTCATATTGCATACCAATTCCAACAAGGGAGATCCCTCTAATGATGATCATTAAAATTCATTTTATGAATCTTAGCAACACTCATAAGCCTTCAAGTACAGCATCTCTTAAGGTGGCTCAAAACACCTTGAAATATTTTCTCAAATCAGCAGAAAATTACTTGATTATGATAGATATCATAATTGATAAGAAGTGTTTAAGTCAAAAAGGCAAAAAATGTGCAAATTTGGATGAACAATTACATTTTCAAAAATTTAATTCAATAAACAGTAACAAAAGCTCCAGGCGGACTAAAACTCAAACGGTTTAGAAACCCAATACTTTAACCATTTAGCTATGACGGTATACAACCCAATCGAACGATATTAAGTGTTCAACAAAACATTTAAATCGCCATCTTGTGAAGTAGTGTCTTAAAAAGTATAAGTCTAGGTGTAGTGATGTACCTTAATTTTACAAAAATATTAACGGGTACTTTATCCGAATCGTCCCTTGCTACCTTTAACTTAGTACATTTTATGAACAGATGTCTTTGTCTTAGAATAAGAAAGCTAATGCAATTCTGAGAAAAAAGTATACCACATATTGACAATTCCATTGAGGTTTAATAAACATATGGCCATTTAAGTGAACCCACCATTTCCAAGTTCTTTTACTCAACACACGTTTACAGGGTTCTCCATAGTAAAACATCTTTACCTGACCTTTTAGAGGTCAATTGTTGTTCAACCACCTTTAATAAGAAACCTTATTCAATACAACATACATCTACATGATATTATCTTGATAAAAGCTTCACATAACTTAGAAATGCCCTTACATGTATACCCACCCCCTATCTTTTGATTTTCATAAAAAGTCATGGTTTGAAATCTTTTGCCTAATTTTCTGAAACTTGTGGCAATTTCTATGAGTCATTTCTCACACATGTTTGAAAACAATCATCAATGATACTAAAATTTGATCTTTTTATGTTTCTTGAATGATTTGTAGCATTTTGATAAATAAATAGACAAGTATTCCTGCATGTGATTTCTTTTTTCCATGAAAAAAAGTAAGCTAACAATCATATTTATTAAAAATCTAATCTATTCTGGTTTCTTGTCTCTTTTTAACCATGATAAAACAGTAAGATCAACAAGTTCAACATCAGCCTTAAATAAAATTAAATTCAAACACACCCGGGTAGCTGGAGGCGGAGGAGAATTCCATTAAAAATGTTCGAATTTGACATGTTTTTTTCTACTTTTTTTATGCATATATACCTTAAAAGGATGAAAATAGATTGTTTCTTGCTCATTTCAAAAGTAATAATCATTGCTGGTGTTATTCAAAAGTCAAATGTACATTTACATATCCTACATGTAATCTTAACGGAGAAAACTGGAAAGAGTTGGGTGATTTTTCAACTATGTAAACACATCTAAATATCTTTATAAAATAAAAAATGAAGGAAATATAATTGCATACTTTTATTGAAAAACAAATTTTCACAACAATTATATTTCTTTAAACAGCCTTAATTTTGTTTTTCATAATTTCTTATCAAACATGAACAAACCACAATAGGACATGATGCTTTCTTAAAGTTCCATTATTGTTCATGCATTATCCGATTTAATTTGAATTACCGGTAGATAGTCTGTAGAACACAGGGAATATGCATGTGGGTAGAGGTGACAGGTTAACCTCAAGAGCTGAAACCACAAGAATCAACAGGTAAAAGCCATGTGGTAACAAGAGTCTGCTTTAAGCTGAAATGAAAAAAAAAAAATTAGCTGTGTTAACATACATGTACTTGTAATAGCTGTGTTTACATTAACATATACATAATATTTTTGGAAAAAATACACTGACCATGCAGTGTTATAAGTATGACATATCCAAATACCGGTATATGACATTAATATTTAGCCAGTACAAAAACAAAAATGTGCATATCAAGTCATAATATCATACCATTAAAATAATTTCTTGGGTATAGACATATCAGATTGGGAGAGAGCGAGAGCAGGAGTGAGAGAGAGAGTTTGTTTTACTTGAAGTGCGACAGCAATATTTCAATTCATAAACTACAAAGGAATATTACCAATCCAAACATGCAGTGTCAAAGTACATGTATAAGCTTCTGGTACATGTATACCATGTTTTGTCAATTCTACTGGGGTTTATTGCGAATAAATTTAGCGAGGGTTTTTTTTTCTTACGAATTACATGTTTTAAAAACAATACTATGTATAATGCGCATAAAAATGAGGGATTAATAATACATGCTCATTTTAAAATTCAATGCACTTTGGATTTCTTTTACAAGATCGAGATATTTTTGTCACAAAATTAAGTTGCCCTCTGACAGTTTCAGTCTTTGCCAAGATTAAAAGAGAGAGAGAGAGAGAGAGAGAGAGAGAGAGAGAGAGAGAGAGAGAGAGAGAGAGAGAGAGAGAGAGATCTGAGGCACATGCAGTAAAAATTATTTACATGCTTTGTAGATGTGATATGCATGTAAAGCTTACCTAAAATGAATCAATATGTATAAAAGATAATCTAATCTCTCAAATTACAATGATTCTGTGAAATACTTATATCTTGAGAAGACTGTTTAATAGATATCATGGAACATTGACCTAAATTCTGAGCTTGATATAATTTGAAATTTGAGACTTTTCATCTCGCACTCTGTTTTACATGCCTGTTACATAAGCAATAACCATATATAACAGAGAGCGAGACAAAAGGTTTAATTTTAATTAGATTGAATATTTACTTTGTCAAATATATTTATTTAATTAAATACAAGCATGAGTTTTTTAATTTAAAAATTAAGTGAAGGCGATATGGTAAAGATCTGCTATATTTAAATATTTAGGGTAAAGTTATTATCATGCAAACATGCACTCTAATTACAACATTCTATTCTTGTGTACCTTAGGACTCCCATCGCTTTTAATTTTAAATTCTTCATGCAATTTACTACTGATATCCTCTCTTCACTTGCCTCGGATAGTCTTTTAAACACCATCACCAGTCCCGTAAATTCATGTGGTCCATTTTGTTTACATGTAAAAATGGCGACTCTCGATCTCGATGTAAATTCAACATACTTGATTTTCCGAGGTCGGTAGCGTGTTTCGGAGAAAGTCTGAGGCAAATAAAGAGTCGATATCAGTAGTAAATTGCATGAAGAATTTAATGGTACTAATGTTTTCACAGAATTTGCGTATAAATAAGGTAAATCAGTCCAAAACTAGCGCACGTTTTTCTGCGCAATAAATATACATGTACAATTTTTTCAATGGGTGGCCCTGTAGCTCTCCGGTCTGTCAATATTTTTTTCCCGGAGAGCTACAGTTCTGCAGCTACCGTGAAAATACACTGGACAGATAATATTCCGAGATTCCGCTGACTCTAACGCCCGCTTTTATATTGTGACGTACTTCAAAAGCGGAGGTAAGAGTCAGAGGAATCTCGGATTAGATTGAAAAGTGCAAATACTTTGAAAAGAAAAAGTCAATACGACATATCTTGTATTGAAACATACCTTTATAATCTGTCATACGTTAGTAGAGCTGAAATTTCCACTATCGACGTCTTGCAGGCCATGCTTCTTTTAAAAATGTAGACACACCGCTATCAGCTGTTTGTTCGCAGTCAAAACATGGCGAGTTGAAATGGGGAATCGTACGATAATTATTTCGATTAAAACTAATAAGACTAATAAAAACTAACAACGTAACTATCGATCGAAATAACGAAATTGTATCGATAAACACTTTAATTAACTATTAAAAAACAGAGTCCGGTTTTATGACCTGCACGAATTGTTTTCAGCAGGAGTTACTTTCAGTGTGAATTTTACACTATTTTTTAAACCAAGAACACGGAATCAAAATTTCCGGAAAAATCAATATTTAAACCCCGATATCTCTGCAATGCATCATCCGACTTGAAAACGAATTTCAGTTTTGTATTAAGCTTTGCAAACTCTACAATATGCATATAATTTTGTGTTTTATATATAGTTTAATTATCAGTACGAATTGTTTTCAGTAGAAATTACTTTCAGTGTGAAATTTGCACTATTTTTAAAACCAAAAACACGGAATCAAAATTTCCGGAAAGATCAATTTTTAAACCCCGATATCTCTTAAATGCATCATCCGATTTGAAAACGAATTTCAGTTTTGCATTTAGCTTTGCAAACTCTACAACATGCATATAATTTTATTATTCGCTCAAAAAAATGAAAATTCCGAAAAATTAGAATCACTTCCGGTTTCGACCGGAAGTGACAAAATAATTTTTTTTGTAAATTTGCCATAAGTAAATCCGCAGATTTACAATCACAGAGAATTTCAAGTCTTTATAAACAACCGTTTACGAGAAAAGTCCTGGACAAAATCACTTTTTGAAATTTTTAAAAATGACGTAACTAGAAAACGGAAGTGACTTAATGACTGAAAGTTTAAAATCTTCAAGGGACAAGTATTTAACATAATCCCTGAAAATTTCTTGCAAATCGGTTGAATAGTTTTTGAGATATAAAGCAAAAAAGAAGTCAGAAGGAAAAACAAGAAGAATAATAATAATAAAACTAGAGCAAAGCTCGTTGCAAAGCAACGAGTGGGTCTTCCGTTAATGTCAAGAGTAAAGCTTGATGTTCCTGCAAGAAGCAGAGTGTTTAAATCAATAACGAGGAACTTAAAGTAAAAGATAAAAATAAATACGAATGATACTATGTACGAATTAACAAAATCCTTAACGATTCTAAGAACGACTTAACAAAAAAATAATTCCGAAGGTGTCAAAGTTCTTAACAAACTTCGAATAATTTTTGGTACGAGTTTGAACTTCACGCTATTTTTGAAACCAAAAGCGCAGAATCAAAATTTCTGAAAAATCAATTTTTAAACCCCGATATCTGTTATGCATCGTCCGATTTAAAAACGGATTTAAGTTTTGTACTCATCATGAAAATTACCGTAGGTTACATATGTTTAATTTTTAATATTGAAAAACAATGAAAAACTAAAACAAGAGGCAAATTGGCCACATCGCTCACCTGAGGAACAATAGGTATGATAAAATCAGCTTAATGGAGTCACAATGCAAACTACCTGGACAATGTACATTAATACATGTAGATCCTGTATAAATAAAACCCATTTCCCCCCCCCCTAAATATTCTTGTTTATAATCATTAGTTCCTTTTCTAAAAGGATGATTTTATATTGATTTTATAGTTATATCGCATGTTGAGTATTGCAGTTCTCAAAAAAAGATCCTTAACAATAGCTTATACATGGGATATAAACCTACATCAAACTCTGAACCTTCTTGTGAGGCCAAAGAACTGTCCTGGGGCCAAAGTCTTAACAATTATAAATAATCATCTTGATCATCATGATTTTCACAACTTTGTATCTACAGTACCTGAGGATGCTTCCACATAAGTTTCAGCTTTCCTGGCTTATTAGTTTCTGAGAAAAAGATTTTTAAAGATTTTCTCTATATATTCCTATGTAAAAATCAATTCCCCCATTGTGACCCAAATACCACCTAGGACTATGATTTTAACAAACTTGAATCTACACTACCTGAGGATGCTTCCACTTTAATTTGTGCTTTTCTGGCCTAATAGTTTTTGAGAAGAAGATTTTCAAAGATTTTCTCTATATATTCCTATGTAAAACTTGATCCCCCTCTTATGGCCCCTCCCTACCCCCGGGAACATGATTTGAACAAACTTGAATCTACACTACCTGAGGATGCCTCCACACAAGTTAAAGCTTTTCAGGCCGAATAGTTTTTGAGAAGAAGATTTTTGAAAAATACCATCAAATTTTCAATAATTCTCAATTATCTCCCCTTTAAAGAGGGCGTGGCCCTTCATTTGAACAAACTTGAATCCCCTTCACCTAGTGGTGGTGCTTAGTGCCAAATTTGGTTGAAATCTGCCCAGTGGTTCTTGAAAAGAAGATGAAAATATGAAAAGTTTACAACAACAACAAATTGTGATCAGAAAAGCTCACTTGAGCCTTTGGCTCAGGTGAGCTAAAAACAAAATAAAAGAAACATAATTGCATACTTTTATTGAAAAACAAATTTTCACAGCTAACAATTGTAAATTACTTTAAACAGCCATAATTTTGTTTGTTATAATTTCTTATCAAACACAAACCACAACAAGGCATGATGCTTTCTTAAAGTTCCATTACAGTAACTGTTCATGAATTATCCGATTTAATTTTTACTGGTAAATGACAGAGATGACAGGTTAACCTCAAGAGCTGAAAAGAATCAACAGGTAAAAACCATGTGGCCACCAATAGCTGAAATTAAAAAAATCAATAAGCTGTGTTAATACATGTACCGGTACTAATAATAGCTGTGTTTACATTAACATATGCATAGTATTTCTGAAAAAAAATACACTGACCATGAAATGTAATTAGTATGACATATCCCGATACGTGACATTAGATGGCACAGGACAGTTTTTGTGATACGTTTCATTGTAGCCTGGGGACGTGTGTCTTCGGAACCCTGTAACTAGAATTTCCTCAGTTCCCATTCAGCACAAATACCTTTAATTCACTTTTTATAAGGCCAAACACCAATTTCTGAAGAAAATTACTAGTCAAAACCTGTAAAATTTTCTACATACTGTTTTTTATGAGATTTTGACCCTTCCATATTTTGCTAATTTTTCATGATTTTTCAGCTTTTTAGACCTCCCCCAGCCAATTCCCTGCAAAGGGTTGACCTTCCGTACCATGTGCATGTTGCACCATCACATGTCAGAAACTTACCGGTGTATAGTTTATAATGCCCCATCCACCTACTTTTCGTGTTATTTACCCTCCCGTCTGTAACTTGCATGTTCACTGTCTAAAGTCAACACAACAGTCATATTAGCCGCAGGTTTCACATTTTATTTCTGAATCTCATGTACCTAACATATGGGGCCTACATATTGAATATCAATTTCAACAAGAGACATCCCTCTAAGTAATGATAATCATTAAAAACCATTTCATGAATTTTAGCTACACTCATAAGCCTTGAAGTACAGCAACTCTCAATTTTACAAAAATATTGACGGGTACTTTATCCGAAACTGTCCCTTGCTACCTTTAACTTACACTAACATTCTCTGAAAAGTCATCTTGTCTTAAACTTACAAAGCTTATGCTATTCTGAGAAAAAGTCTACCTCATTTTGCCAATTCCAATAAGGATTAAGAAAAATATGGCAATTTAAGTGAACCCAGCATTTCCACTTTTCTCTATTTAACACAGATTCATAGGGCTCTCCATAAATAAAGCATCTTTACATCATCTTATAGAGGTCAACGATTTTTAACCTCCCTAAATAAGAAACCTTATTCAAAACTACATACATATACATGATATTATCATGACAAAAGCATCACATCACTTAGAAATACCCTTACATGTATACCCTCCCCCTATTTTTTGATTTTCCTAAGAAGCATTAGTTTGAACACTTTAACCTTAATATTATGAAATTTGTGGCAATTCCCTTAAGTCATTTCTCACACATATTTAAAAACAACCATCACTGATATTGAAAATTGATATTTTCTTGGTAAATGGATGTAATGTAACATTTTTTTCACAAAAAGACATGCCGCCATACATGTGATTTCTTGTTTTCATGAAACAGTAAGCTTATAATCATATTTAGTGAATATTTTATTTATTCTTGTTTCTAGTCTCCTTTTAGCCTTGCTAAAATAGTAAGACCTACCAGTGTGATGTCTGCTCTTAATTAAAATGAAATTCAAACACAACCGGGTACCTGGGAACGGATGAGAATTCCATGATAAATGTTCAAATTTTACATGTTTTCCTACATTTTTGATGCATATATACAATAAAAGGGTAAACATTTGTTGCTTCTTGATCATTTCGAGAGTAATTATCATAGCAGATGTTATTTCAAGGTCAAATGTACATTTACATATCCAACATGTAATGGTAATGGAGACAATTGGAAAGAGGGGGGCCATGGCTTTTTGAATTCTGTAAATATATCTAAAATATCACTTTTGGATAGGAAGGAGGAAAAACTTGAGTTTTTTGACATATTGTATACTTTGATAACTGCATTTGTCTACATGTGAATTTTATTTGAAAGAAAAATATGCTGTTTTTAAAAAATTAATTTATATAAGTCAGGTTGCTTAATGTTATTTCATGAAATCAGACAGCAAAATTGCTGCAAATTTATAATTTAAATAATTCAATTGATCAAAACTCTTTTACTGTGCAGTATTAATTCTTATCTCATTAATTAACTTAAGCCTTTTAATTGTCATAAGGATAGGAAATACCTACTTTCTAAGCCAATTTACTCTAGTGGTGGTCATTCTACACATTTAAAAGGCATTTACTTCCCTTGTATATTATAGCTAATAAATCATGTAATGACATATACATGTACAATGTATAACCAACAAAATCATCCATTTTCCCAAAATAGACTACTTTTGGTAAAAATCCACTCAAAATTACAGTTAAATGAGAAATCTGAAAATACCATGTAGTCTTGAAACTTACACTAACATTCTCTGAAAAGTCATCTTGTCTTAAACTTACAAAGCTAATTATGCTATTCTGAGAAAAAGTCTACCTCATTTTGCCAAATCCATTAAGGATTAAGAAAAATATGGCAATTTAAGTGAACCCAGCATTTCCACTTTCTTCTATTTAACACAGATTTATAGGGCTCTCCATAAATAAAGCATCTTTACCTAATCTTTTAGAGGTCAACTGTTGTTCAACCTCCCTAAATAAGAAACCTTATTCAAAACTACATACATATACATGATATTATCATGACAAAAGCATCACATCACTTAGAAATACCCTTACATGTATACCATCCCCCTATTTTTTGATTTTCCTAAGAAGCATAAGTTTGAACACTTTAACCAAATATTATGACATTTAAATGCTTCTATTCTGATCAATTGAATTTTTAAGCAGCGTGAAATTAAAACCATCGCAATTGATACTTTAGTAAAAATCATGAAAATTTAACACGGTGGAATTAAAACGACTTACAGTATTTCATCCAAACAGCCTCAAAGTATAATTTTCTGCTATACCATTTTTTTAAAATGAATTCTACTGGTTTTTTTTTTTGCAAATAAATTTAGCGTTTTTATTTTTACTAAATTTTAGTTGCACAATGAAAAAATGAGGGATTGCACGATAATACATGCTCATTTTGAAATTTAAAGCATTGTTGATTTCTTTTCCTAGATAGAGATATGCACAAAATGATGTTGCTCTGTGATGCTTTGCCAAGATTAAAAGCATGAGAGAGAGAGAGAGAGAGAGAGAGAGAGAGAGAGATCTGAGGCACATGTAGTAAAAATTATTACATACATTTGTCTTACTGTAAAAACTGTTTACCATGTAGATGTGTTCTGCATGTAAAGTTTACCTAAAATGAATCAATAAAATTCAATATATATAAAAGATAAACTAATCTCAAAGAATTTACAATGTTCTGTGAAATAATCAAATCTTGAGAAGAATGTTTTATAGATATCAGGGAACATTAACCTAAAATCTGAACTTAAAGTTCTTTTCATCTTGCACTCTGATTTACATGCTCTTTCACAGGCGATAATCATATATAACGACGAGCAAGACAAAAGTTCTAATTTTAATTAGACTGAATATTTACCATGTCAAATATATTTATTTAATTAAGCACAAGCCTGTCTGAGTTCTTTAATGCATTAATTAAGTGGAGGTGATATGGTAAAGATCTGCTATTTTCAAATATTTAGGGTAAAGTTATCATCATGCAAACATGCACTCTAATTACAACATTCTACTCTTGTGTGCCTTTGGACCCCCACCCCTTTTAATTGCACTGTTTTACAGTGCGTGGTGTGTTGTTCAATACAAAATAAGACATACATATACATAATAATAAATAGAAATTCAAACGAATAGTGTGCAAAACATACACGTGAATATACATTGGACAGATAATATCCCGAGATTCCTCTGACTCAAATGCCCGCTTTTATATTGTTACGCACGTCAAAAGCGAAGGTTAGTATCAGAGGAATGTCGGATTAGATTGAAAAGTGCACAAACACTTTGAAAAGAAAAAGTCAATACGACATATCCTGTATTGAAACATACCTTTATAATCTGTCATACGTTAGTTGAGCTGAAATTTCCACTATCGCCGTCTTGCAGGCCATTCTTCTGACACACCGCTATCAGCTGTTGTTCGCAGTCAAAACATGGCGAGTTGACATGGTGAATCGTACGATAATTATTTCGATTAAAACTAATCAGACTAATAAAAACTAACAACGTAATTATCGACCGAATTAACGAAATTGTTTCAATAAACACTCTGATTAACTATATAAAAAAGGAGTTCGGTTTTATGACCTGTACGAAATCTTTTTAGCAGGAGTTACTTTTAGTGTGAATTTTGCACTATTTTTTAAACCAATAACGAGGAATCAACATTTCCGGAAAAATCAATATTTAAACCCCGATAACTCCGCAATGCAGTATCCGATTTTAAAACGAATTGAAGTTTGGTATTTATCTTTACAAACTATACAATATGCATATAATTTTATGTTTTTTATAAAGTTTTATGATCAGTACGAATTGTTACAGTAGAAGTTACTTTCAGTGTGAATTTTGCACTATTTTTGAAACCAAGAACGCGGCATCAAAATTTCCGAGAAAATCAGTTTTTAAACCCCGATATCTCTGTTATGCATCCTCCGAATTTTAAACGGTTTTCAGCATTAGACTCAGCTTAAAAAGCTCTACAAAATATGTATACGTTTTTTGTTTGATCAAAAAATTCATTTTTTCAAAAAATTTGATTCGCTTCCAGTTTCGACCGCAAGTGACAGATTTTTATTATATAGCTTCATTACAGAGGTAAATTGACCAAATCATAACAATTGAAAATTTCAAGCCTATATCTTAAAGCGTTTTTGAGAAAAGACCCGGACAAAATGACTTTTTTTAAATTTTAAAAATGACGTCACGCCAAAACGGAAGTGATGTTGTCTTTAAAACTTTAACATCTTTGAGGGACGATAACTTGCTAAAATCTCTGGAAGTTTCATTGAAATCGGTTGAAAACTTTTTGAGTTATGAAGCAAAAAAGGAGTCAGAAAAAAAAGAAAAAGTATAATAATAATAAAAAGAAACCGAAGAAAAACAAAAGGGTCTTCCGTTGGAAAACGGAAGACCCTAAAAAAACAATAGAATAACAAGAGGGTCTTCCGTTGAAAACGGAAGACCCTAATAATAATAAAAAGAAACCGAAGAATAACAAGAGGGTCTTCCGTTGGAAACGGAAGACCCTAATAACTAGAGCAAAGCTCGTTGCAAAGCAACGAGTGGGTCTTCCGTTAATGTCGGAAGTAAAGCTGGAAGTTCCTGTAAGAAGTAGAGCTCTTAAACTAATAACAAGAGTAACTAAAATAAAAAGATTTTTAAAAATCGAATTATTCCTGGTACGACTTAACAAAATCCGAATGATTTTAAGTACGACTTAACAAAAACCTTTCTAATTTCAAGAACGACTTATCAAAAAAATCCGAATGTGATACAGTACGACTTAACAATTATTTTATGTACGAGTTAATTTTACTTTGAACATTACGCTATTTTTTAAACCAAGGACGCGGAATCAAAATTTCCGGAAAAATCAATTTTTAAACCTCGATATCTCTGTAATGCATCGTCCGATTTTAAAACGGTTTTCAGTGTTAGATTCAGCTTGATAAGCTCTACAAAACACATATTCATTTTTGATTTGATCAGAAAATTCATTTTTTCGAAAAATTTGTTTCACTTCCGGTTTCGACCGGAAGTGACATATTTTTATTTCCAGCCTTATTACAGATGTAAATCGATTAAATTATAAGCATTGAAAATTTCAAGCCTCTATCTTAAAGCGTTTTTGAGAAACGCTGCGGACAAAATTACTTTTTGAAAATTTTAAAAATGACGTAACGTAAAAACGGAAGTGACGTTTTCAAAGAAACTTCACAAACTTTGAGATATAATAAATGCACATAATCTCTGAAAGTTTCGTCAAAATCGGTTGTAAACTTTTTGAGTTATAAAGCCGAGAAGGAGTCAGAAAAAAAAATAAAAAGTATAATAATAACTAGAGCAAAGCTCGTTGCAAAGCAACGAGTGGGTTTTCCGCTAATGTCGAAAGCAACGCTAGAAATACGTCTAAGAAGCAGAGTTCTTTATCTAGTAACAAAGAAACCTAAGTACAAAAAGATAAAAAAAATCGAATGATTCTTGGTAAAACTTAACATAATCCGAATGTTTTTAAGTACGACTTAACCAAAAACCTTTAACCATTTCAAGAACGACTTAACAAAAAAAACCAATGTGTTTAAGTACGACTTAACAAATTTGACTTCATTTTAGGTACAAGTTTACTTTACCTTGAACTAACATCTTTTTTCTTAACCCAGAATGCAAAATTAAAATTTACGTAAAAATCAATTTTGTTTAAAACATAATTCTGAGCAACTTTTTCTCTTCACTGCTTTTTAAAGGGTTGACCTTTCGTACTGTGTGCTCGTTGCGTCATTAATTGTCAGAAACTTATCGATGTTAAGTTTACTTTACTGTACCTCTGTGAATATTTTCTATGTAAAATTACTATGAACCAGACAACATTGAAATGGTGAACATTTCAAAGGGCCCCGCTTATGTAATTTCAGAGAATTCTGCTTTGACCTTGAGCTATAACTTGAAATTTTTCCAGCTGGCATAGAACTTTTAATTCAATTTCATTCCTCCTAACATACATGCATTTTTGTTCAATCTGACCAAGATTAAGCATATTTGGAAAATAATCTACTGTCTAAAACTAATTTTAAAAAGATCTGCTATGACCTTCCAGGGCTCTACATTAACTTTTTTTCCTACTTGTCCATTCGGACAAGTGACCAAAACATTTACTTGTCCGAACTTCAACTTCACTTGTCCGAAAAATTTTCAATATTAAAGATCAAATATTGTCAACTTGAGAACTACAGTACTCTATTACTAAAATAAAATCATTTATTGATTAATACTCTAGCTATAATTAATAACCTGACTTTTTAAATGGAAACTTAAAGTGTCTTTCCTATAATTATGTACATGTATTTGTTCTATATAACATTAAACATGATTTGTCAGCTGTAGCTTTGTCATGGCAAATTACAAGACATCTTAAATTTAGCATCAGGTTTAAAAATACATGTAACTGTTATATTGATTTCTCAGCTGTTTTTTAAACTAAACATGGAATGCCATCATAGTCTATCAATGATGAATGAAACCTAAAATAAGTTACATTTCTTTCCATAATCCTTTATCTTTGCTACCTTTTCTTCCTTTCTTTTTCTTAACATATGTGTTTGGTACTTTGTAAGAACTAAGATCCACACCTTGAAAGTTGTTTGAAATTAGTGAACTTCAATCCCGATCAAGAGTAACTCAATTGCATTGCAATTTGATGTCGGGATCGAAATTCAAAATAACTAATCGATAAACTTATAACGAGACTACAGATAAACTTATCACAAAACTTTCTTTTCTTTTTTGAATGTTGGAGACTTCTTACTATAAAAAATGCACTTGTCCAGTCGGACAAGTGGCCAGCAATATTCACTTGTCCGCATATTTTTTTAACTGGTACCGGACAAGCGGACAAGCGTTAATGTCGAGCCCTGCCTTCACATTGACAGACTTGGTTCAAGGTCACTGCACGCCATTAACCAATAAACTCTGTAAAGGTAAAATATTAGCCAAATAGGGGCTAAAAGGAGAGTATATCTATGCTCTTAAAATATGGATTTTTGTGTGATCTGATATGACCTTGACTCTTCATCTACAAATATCATTCGAGGTCATTGCATATATTTTGATCAAAGGCATCATGTGGGTGAAGTATGAGGCTGAATGGAGCAAAGGGAGAGAAGATATACTCCGGACAAGGATTTTTAAAAATATAATTCTGCTATGACCTTCACAGTTTCTTTTCACTGAAAATAGGTTCAAGGTCACTACACACCCTTTCACCCTTTACTCAAACGCTCTGCTTATGTGAAGTCTGAGCCAAATAAGGGTTAGTAGAAATTATATATGCTCTCAAAAAAGGATTTTTGCATGATCCGATATGATCTTCACCCTTTACCTAGAAATTTCATGCAAGGTCACTGCACATCGTTTAACCATAGAGACACTCTGTGAGTATTAGCCAGATTGGACCAAAGGGAAAAAAGATATGCCCCAGACAAGGATTTTATATATATAATTCTGCTATGACCTTAACCTTATACCTAAAAACATGGTTCAAGGTCACTGCACATCCTTCAACCAAAGGAACCCTGTGGATGAGGTATGAGCCAGATTGGGCCAAGGGGAGAGAAGCTATGCTCCTGTCAAGCCATCTCGGATGGACAGACGGACAAATTGATCACTAGAAGGCGCCCGCATAAACATGCCTTTTTATCTAATTTAAAATAGTATCCATGCTATCTGCCCATGGTGAATAGTCATCAATGTTTACAATATTTAACCAAAAAATAGCTTTTAAAAATATTTGAAAAGGTAAAAATTGTAAAAACCCCAGCGGGATTCGAACTCATGACTTACAGGTTCCTAGTAAACCCTCTAACCCACTGCGTTAAGGAGTTAGGTGACCATTTTTGAAAAGAAACTACATGTTCTTATATAATTACACTTTATTTTATTGTTTATTTCGATAAACAATACGTCACAACATGGAAGTGTCCCATATCACCTTAAACTCGGAACACCTCTGACCTAATAAGATCGCATCATTAAATACAAAGTTTGATTTAACTCTAATTTGTTTATCATCAAGAAATTGTGCATCGCTGACAAATAAAGTTTTCTTCTGTATAATGAAATACCAATTAACTGACTATTCGGACAATAGCAAGTAAATTGTCCCACTCCACAGTAACTATTTCCCTTGGCTTTGCCTCATTAAATAGTTGCTGTCTTTGGGAACAATAAACTTGCTATTGTCCTCATACCCAGTAAATACTAAATAGGCATATAATATCCCATCCACCTACATTTCATGTTATATAACCTCCCGTTTGTAACCTTCAATTTCACTGTAAAGTCAACATATCTGTCATAGCCGCAAGTTTCACAATTTATTTCTGCTTCTCATGTACTTAAAATCAGGGGCCTTAATATTGCTTACCAATTCCAACAAGAGACATCCCTCTAACTATTGATAATCATTAAAATTCATTTCATGAATCTACGCAACAATGATAAACCTTCAAGTACAGTCACTCTCAATTTTACAAAAATATTGACGGTACTTTATCCGAAACTGTTCCTTGTACCTTTAACTTAGTACACTAACATTTTTATGAAAAGACTAAGAAAGCTAATGCAATTCTGAGAAAAAGAATACCACATATTGCCAATTCCATTGAGGTTTAATAAAAATATGGCCATTTAAGTGAACCCACCATTTCCAATTTCCTTTAGTAAACACAGATTTACAGGGTTCTCCATAGTAAAACATCTTTACCTGACCTTTTAGAGGTCAACTTTTGTTCAACCACCTTTAAAAAGAAACCTTATTCAATACAACATACCCCTACATGATATAATCATGATAAAAGCCTCACATCACTTAGAAATACCCTTACATGTATACCCCCCACCCCCCAATCTTTTGATTTTCATAAAAAGTCATGGTTTGAAATGTTTTATCTAATTTTATGAAACGTGTGGCAATTTCCTTGAGTAATTTCTCACACATATGAAAACAATCATCAATGATTCTAAAATTTGATCTTTATTTGTTTATTGTATGATTTGTACCATTTTAATTAACAAATAGACAGCTGTCCTGCTTGTGATTTCTTGTTTTCATGAAAAAAGTAAGCTAACAATCATATTTAGTGAATATCTAATCTATTCTGATTTCTAGTCTCCTTCTAACCATGCTAAAACAGTAAGTTACAACCTACAAGTTAGACATCTGCCTTAAATTAAAATTAAATTCAAACACACCCAGGTAGCTGGAGACAGATCGAGTTGATTTCAATGAAAATTTTTCAAATTTGACATGTTTTTCTACTTTTTTTTATGCATATATACCTTAGAAAGGTAGAAATAGGTTGTTTCTTGTTCATTTCAATAGTAATTATCATAGCAGATGTTATTTCAAAGTCAAATGTACATTTACATATCCTACATGTAATCTTAATGCAGACAATTAAATAGAGGGGGGGGGGGTTTTCAATTATGTAAACACATCTAAATATCTTTATGAAATAAAAAATAAAGGAAACATAATTGCATACTTTTATTGAAAAACAAATTTTCACAGCAATTATGAATTTCTTTATAAACAGCCTTAATTTTGTTTTCATAATTTCTTATCAAACACAAACCACAACATGGCATGATGCTTTCTTCAAGTTCCATTATTGTTTATGCATTATCGGATTTAATTTGAATTACCGGTAAATAGTCTGTAGAACACAAGGAATATGCATGTGGATAGTGGTGACAGGTTAATCTCAGGAGCTGACCCACAAGAATCAACAGGTACCGGTAAAAGCCATGTGGTAACAAGAGTCTGTTTTGAGCTGAAATAAAAAAAAAAAATAATTAGCTGTGTTTACATACATGTACTAGTAATAGCTGTGTTTACATTAACATATGCATAGTATTTCTGGAAAAAATACACTGACCATGCAGTGTAATAGGTATGACATATCCCAATACATGACATAACATTTAGGCAGTACAAGATCAAAAATTTGCATATCAAGTCATAATATAATATTAAAAAATTTTCATAGGTATAAACACTTATCAAATTGAGAGAGAGAGAGTTTGAGTGAGAGAGAGAGTTTATTACCGTACTTGTAGTGCAACAGTCAATATTTCAATTCGTAAAATACAAACGAATATTACCCACCGAACAGCGTCAAAGTACATGTACTGGTATTAGCTTCTGGTATACCATTTTTTTATCAATTCTACTGTGTTTTTTTTTTGCAAATAAATTAAGCAAGGGTTTTTGCTTATTTTCTTATAAATTACATGTTTTAAAAACAATACTATGTGTAATAAGCATAAAACATGTATGAGTAAACTTAATGAAGAATTTTTAATAGATTATTTTTCACAGAATGTGGTACATTACATGTATGTCAATCTTTATAAAACTAGCGTATATTTCATGCGCCATAAATTGCAAGTTTTTTTTAAATATTATTTACTTGCATGATAGGTATATATGGTCTAACCAAAATTTTCTTCACAAAGCTATATATGTTTTGTCACAAGTATACATTTAAAAAAAAACAACCCCAAATTCCAACAGTTGAAATAAACTCAACTCATTCTCTGATAAGTTCATTGTGTTTTGTGCGTGCATATCTTATTTGTCTGCTGCAACAGCAGCCAATCAGCGGTAAGCTGAATCCACAAAAAGAAAGTTTGTGTTTTAGGAGCGGGTAAATTGTTTATGCGACACTGTCAAGAAAACCACACCAATTAATAACAGGAAACATAAATATTCACTTATATGTATTGTGTTGTAAAGTAAAGGTTTTTAACACTTATTGCACCTTGCAAAACATGTGATGACCCTTAATCATCTGTCATATATCTGATATACATGTATATGTAAAAGATGGGAGAAATAACGAAGGAACAAACTGGGATTCGAACCTGGCCCTCTGAATCTCTAGTCAAGTGCTCTACCAACTGAGCTACATGTATCTGGCACCGGTATTCAAACCAGTCTGACCGTCACATTCCTTCCCCCTTAAATGATCTTCACCCTCGAAGATCACCCCTGGCAGGAGTTAACCTGTTAGTTCCAGGGGTTGGTCACAACACCAATATTGTAACAGGATGGGAGAAATAATGAAGGACCAAACCGGGATTTGAACCTGGGCCCCCTGAATCTCTAGTCAGGTGCTCTACCAACTGAGCTATCTGGCACTGGTATTCAAACCGGTCTGATCATCACATATATAAAGAATTATTTTAAACAATGTTGTTCAATAAAAAATAACACGCGCAACCTTCAGTTTTTGTCTGTAATTAATCAATATTGGTGTGCGATCAGTTCTCGCCGAGTACCATTTCTCACCAGTGCATTGTTACGTCATTTTATCAACACATAAAATTATATACGAAAATATGATGTTACAGTGCACCAGCGAGAAATGGTCCTCGACGAGAACTGCTCGCAGGCCAGTACTGCCAGTAGTCAGATTAAAAAAAGAGAATAAAAAATTACATTTAAAACATTAACAAGGACAATTTAAGTACACATCATAACTGCTAAACAAGAAAAATTATGTGAACTGGTAGAATAGTACGCATAGTTCTAACTTGTAACCTACATGTACAAGTACATGTACCGGGTACCCGTTGGTCTGCTAAACCTTTCTAATGATACAATGATTGGCATCATAAAGATATTAAAGTCATGTTTTAACTCTGAAGTCTGAAGTATACAATTTTATTTGCTTGAAGTTATGTCTACAGGATATTCATGACTACATTTGGAGTCTTCTGCACAAGAATATATGATATGTTTCTAATTAGACCCTGCTTTGAATTTTGAGTTGAAAATTCACAATCTGTTATTTTTTTAAATACATAAATTCAGTTACCCTTTCCAGTCCCCCATGAACCTCGAGCGAGTCTAAACATCCATGAAACATGTAAAAATTACACGTTAGCCTAGTAAACAAACACCCACACCATAACAAAAACAAACAGTGTGCACGTACTTACATGTACATCTATACTATATACTAAATTTTAACTTTAACTTTTTAAAACTTTAAAAGGAGTAAAAGCCTCACCTTCTTCAGTAACATCCACATAAATCACACACTTTAATGTCCATCTTTTCCCCTTTATTACTCGTAGCTTATCAACGGCTGATCGTCGACAGAAGTGTGGCTGTCAGAATTTCCTCGTAAACGATTCACACGAGAAAAATATCCTCCTTAAACAAATATGTAGTATTGTTCCCTGTGCATGTTCATATGTTTCACAGTAAATTGAAAATGCATTTGTACGTCGAAAGAATACACAACTTCTCTTCTGCATTACGGCTCTCTCTTTTCTACAATGCCGTTCGTTACTGTTTACATTCGGCGCGCGCGGGGGTTACAAACAGGGGCGCCCCGACAAATAGTTGCACATAGAACGTTAAAATAATGTGTGTTCATTGAATTCATAAATGATATAGATGAAAAAAATGAAATTGAATCACAACTATTTATCTAAGACAAATTAACTCGTTCATGTAACGTTACGATTCACACATATTTGTTTTATGAAAAAATAGGGCACAGAACTTTTTAAATTTGATACCAAATGACATTATTTAATATATTAACAATAACTGAATTAATTTTTTTTCATAAAATGATAACGATTTTTGCTATCAGAAAAATACGTGTATGAGCTGCTGACCCCTAATTATAGGGGCCAGCCCTTTTTTCTTAATTTTAAATGAAAGCTCTCGTTATTCTAAACAACTTTTGTTCTATATGCATTAACAAAATATTTTTAGTTTAAAGGTTATAATACAAAAAGCAACAAAATTTCAGCCCCGAAAAAATCTTAAACTTTGGCGACAAATAGCTCAAAAACTAACAAAGAAATTACCAAAATTTTCATGCCAGCAAAACTATAAAATGTTACCGACAATTTCGCCAAATTTCATGCATCTATCATCTGTAGTTCCCGAGATCAACTCTGGACAAAAGACCCCCCAATTTTCAATTAAAGGGCAATAACTCATAACCGGAAGTGAATTTTAAAAATTTGAAAAAAACGTCTAGAGATATTAATATCATCTACATACCCTGAAAGTTTCATAGCAATCATACAAAAAATGTTCGAG
This sequence comes from Magallana angulata, assembly GCF_025612915.1. Classification (NCBI taxonomy): domain Eukaryota; kingdom Metazoa; phylum Mollusca; class Bivalvia; order Ostreida; family Ostreidae; genus Magallana; species Magallana angulata. Next base: position 1,365,381 of record NC_069118.1, read on the forward strand.
AAATCTCGTGCACAAAATTTGCGGGAAAAAAAAAAAAATAATAATAAGAAACAGTAGAATAACAGAAGGGTTTTCCGTTGAAAAACGGAAAACCCTAAAAAGAAACCGAAGAATAACAAGAGGGTCTTCCGCTGAAAACGGAAGACCCTAATAAAAAGAAACAATAGAATAACAAGAGGGTCTTCCGTTGGAAACGGAAGACCCTAATAATAACTAGAGCAAAGCTCGTTGCAAAGCAACGAGTGGGTCTTCCGTTAATGTCGGAAGTAAAGCTGAAAGTTCCTGTAAGAAGCAGAGCTCTTTAACCGATAACAAAAGTAACTATAATAAAAAGATGAAATAAATCGAATTATTCCTGGTACGACTTAACAAAATCCGAATGATTTCAAGTACGACTTAACAAAAACCTTTTCGATTTTAAGAACGACTTAGCAAAAAAAATCCGAATGTGTTCAAGTACGACTTACCAATTATTTTTGGTACGAGTTAACTTTACTTTGAACATTACGCTATTTCTTAAACCAAGGACGCGGAATCAAAGTTTCCGGAAAAATCAATTTTTAAACTCCGATATCCCTGTAATGCATCGTCCGATTTTCAAACGGATTTCAGTTTCGTATTTAGCATGACCAACTCTACAAACTTCGTAAACATTTGAAATTGAAACGAAAAATTCGAAAAATCGAAAATTTTAAAACACTTCCGGTTTGGACCGGAAGTGACGGAAACTAAAATCCAGCCTTAAGTCCAAATAAAAACGATCAATGCTTCAACACAGAAAATTCCAAGTCTGTATCTTAAAGCGTTTTTGAAAAACGCCCTGGACAAAATCACTTTTTTAAAATTTACAAATTGACGTAACGTAAAAAGGAACGTGACGTTGTAGTTGTTAATTTAACATTTTGGGGGCACAATAATGCTACATCATCCCTGAAAGTTTCATGTAAATACGTTGAAAACTGTTTGAGATATTAAGCTTTGAAAAAGTCAGAAAAATAAAGAAAAAGAAAAAAAATAATAATAAAAAGAAACAAAAGAATAACAAGAGGGTTGAAAACGGAAGACCCTAATAATAATAACTAGAGCAAAGCTCGTTGCAAAGCAACGAGTGGGTCTTCCGTTAATGTCGGATGTTAAGTTGAAAGTTCCTGTAAGAAGCTGAGCTCTTTAACCGATAACAAGAGTAACTAAAATAAAAAGATAAAATAAATTGAATTATTCCTGGTACGACTTAACAAAATACGAATGATTTTAAGTACGACTTAGCAAAAACCTTTCCGATTTCAAGAACATCTTAACAAAAAAATCCGAATGTGTTCAAGTACGACTTACCAATTATTTTTGGTACGAGTTAATTTCACTTTTAACATTACGCTATTTTTTAAACCAAGGACGCGGAATCAAAATTTCCGGAAAAATCAATTTTTAAAACCCGATATCTCTGAAATGCATCATCCGATTTTAAAACGGTTTTCAGTGATAGATTCAACTTGATAAGGTCTACAAAACACATTTACATTTTTGATTTGATCAGAAAATTCATTTTTTCGAAAAATTTGATTTACTTCCGGTTTCGACCGGAAGTGACGGATTTTGATTTCCAGCCTTATTACAAAGGCAAAACGATCAATATGTAAGCACGAAAAATTTCAACTTTCTATCTTGAAGCGTTTTTGAAAAAAGCCGCGGACAAAATGACTTTTTGAAAATTTTAAAAATGACGTTCCGTAAAAACGGAAGTGACGTTACTATAGAAACTTTAACATCTTTGAGGCATTATAATTGCACATCATCTCTGAAAGTTTCATAAAAATCAGTTAAAAACTTTTTGAGTTATGAAGCCGAAAAGAAGTCAGAAAAAAAAAGAAAAAGTATAATAATAAAAAGAAACCGAAGAATAACAAGAGGGTCTTCCGTTGAAAACGGAAGACCCTAATAAAAAGAAACAATAGAATAACAAGAGGGTCTTCCGTTGGAAACGGAAGACCCTAATAATAACTATAGCAAAGCTCGTTGCAAAGCAACGAGTGGGTCTTCCGTTAATTTCAAGAGTAAAGCTTGATGTTCCTGCAAGAAGCAGAGTGTTTAAATCAATAACAAGAGCAACTTAAAGTAAAAGATAAAAATAAATACGAATGATACTATGTACGAATTAACAAAAACCTTAACGATTCTAAGAACGACTTAACAAAAATATAATTCCGAAGGTGTCAAAGTCGAATTATTTTTGGTACGAGTTTGAATTTTACGCTATTTTTGAAACCAAAAACGCAGAATCAAAATTTCTGAAAAATCAATTTTTAAACCCCATTATCTGTTATGCATCGTCCGATTTAAAAACGGATTTTAGTTTTGTACTCATCATGAAAATTACCGTAGGTTACATATGTTTAATTTTTAATATTGAAAAACAATGAAAAACTAAAACAAGAGGCAAATGGGCCACATCTCTCACCTGAGGAACAATAGGTATGATAAAATCAGCTTAATGGGGTCACAATGCAAACTACCTGGACAATGTACAATAATACATGTAGATCCTGTATAAATAAAATCCATTTCCCCCCCTAAATATTTTTATGTTTATAATCATAAGTTCCTTTTCTAAAAGGATGATTTTATATTGATTTTATAGTCATATCGCATGTTGAGTATTGCAGTTCTCAAAAAGATCCTTAACAAAAGTTTATATATGTATTATTATATTATATTCATATACTCTGAACCTTCTTGTGAGGCCAAAGAACTGTCCTGGGGCCAAAGTCTTAACAATTATAAAGAATCATCTGGCTGATTAGTTTCGGAGAAGAAGATTTTTAAATATTTACTCTATGTATTCCTATGTTAAACTTTGACCCCCCCCCCCCACCCATTGTGGCCCAAACCTATCCCAGGGGTCATGATTTTCACAACTTTGTATCTAACACTACATGTACCTGAGGATGCTTCCACATACATGTAAGTTTCAGCTTTCCTGGCTGATTAGTTTCTGTGAAAAAGATTTTTAAAGATTTTCTCTATATATTCCTAATATGTAAAAATCCATTCCCCCCATTGTGACCCCACCATACCACCTGGGACTATGATTTGAACAAACTTGAATCTACACTACCTGAGGATGCTTCCACTTTAATTTGAGCTTTTCAGGCCTAATAGTTTTTGGGAAGAAGATTTTCAAAGATTTTCTCTATATATTCCTATGTAAAACTTGATCTCCCTCTTATGGCCCCTCCCTACCCACGGGGACCATGATTTGATCAAACTTGAATCTACACTACCTGAGGATGCCTCCACACAAGTTTAAGCTTTTCAGGCGGAATAGTTTTTGAGAAGAAGATTTTTGAAAAATACCAACAAATTTTCAATAATTCTCAATTACCTCCCCTTTAAAGAGGGCGTGGCCCTTCATTTAAACAAACTTGAATCCCCTTCACCTAGTGGTGGTGCTTAGTGCCAAATTTAGTTGAAATCTGCCCAGTGGTTCTTGAGAAGAAGATGAAAATATGAAAAGTTTACAACAACGACAAATTGTGATCAGAAAAGCTCACTTGAGCCTTTGGCTCAGGTGAGCTAAAAACAAAATAAAGGAAACATAATTGCATACTTTATTGAAAAACAATTTTTCACAGCTAACAATTGTAAATTACTTTAAACAGCCATAATTTTGTTTGTTATAATTTCTTATCAAACACAAACCACAACAAGGCATGATGTTTTCTTAAAGTTCCAGTACAGTAACTGTTCATGAATTATCAAATTTAATTTGAATTACTGGTAAATAGTCTGTAGAACACATTAAGGAATATGCATGTGGGTAGAGGTGACAGGTTAACCTCAAAAGCTGAAAAGAATCAACAGGTAAAAACCATGTGGCCACCAATAGCTGAAATTAAAAAAATTAATAAGCTGTGTTAATACATGTACCGGTACTAATAATAGCTGTGTTTACATTAACATATGCATAGTATTTCTGAAAAAAAAAATACACTGACCATGCAGTGTAATTAGTGTGACATATCCCGATATGTGACATTAGATGGCACAGGACAGTTTTTTTGATACATTTCATTGTAGCCTGGGGACGTGTGTCTTCGGAACCCTGTAACTAGAATTTCCTCAGTTCCCATTCAACACAAATACCTTTAATTCACTCTTTATAAGGCCAATCACCAATTTCTGAAGAAAAGTACTAGTCAATTAATCTGTAAAATTTTCTACACACTGGTTTTTATGAGATTTTGACCCTTCCATATTTTGCTAATTTTTCATGATTTTTCAGCTTTTTAGACCTCCCCCAGCCAATTCCCTGCAAAGGGTTGACCTTCCGTACCATGTGCATGTTGCACCATCACATGTCAGAAACTTACCGGTGTATAGTTTATAATGCCCCGTCCACCTACTTTTCGTGTTATTTACCCTCCCGTCTGTAACTTGCATTTTCACTGTCTAAAGTCAACACAACAGTCATAGCCGCAGGTTTCGCATTTTACTTCTGAATCTCATGTACCTAACATATGGGGCCTACATATTGAATATCAATTTCAACAAGAGACATCGCTCTAACTAATGATAATCATTAAAAATCATTTCATGAATTTTAGCAACACTCATAAGCCTTCAAGTACACCAACTCTCAATTTTACAAAAATATTGACGGGTACTTTATCCGTAAACTGTCCCTTGCTGCCTTTAACTTACACTAACATTCTCTGAAAAGTCATCTTGTCTTAAACTTACAAAGCTTATGCTATTCTGAGAAAAAGTATACCTCATTTTGCCAATTCCATTAAGGATTAAGAAAAATATGGCCATTTAAGTGAACCCAGCATTTCCACTTTCTTCTATTTAACACAGATTCATAGGGCTCTCCATAAATAAAGCATCTTTACCTAATCTTATAGTGGTCAACTGTTGTTCAACCTCCCTAAATAAGAAACCTTATTCAAAACTACATACATATACATGATATTATCATGACAAAAGCATCACATCACTTAGAAATACTCTAACATGTATACCGGCCCTCCCCCTATTTTTTGATTTTCCTAAGAAGCATAAGTTTGAACACTTTAACCTAATATTATGAAACTTATGGCAATTCCCTTGAGTCATTTCTCACAAATATTTAAAAACAACCATCACTGATATTGAAAATTGATCTTTTCTTGATAAATGGATGAAATGTAACATTTTTTTTCACAAAAAGACATGCAGCCATACATGTGATTTCTTGTTTTCATGAAACAGTAAGCTTATAATCATTTTTAGTGATTATCTTATTCATTCTGGTTTCTAGTCTCCTTTTAACTTTGCTAAAATAGTAAGACCTACAAGTGTGATGTCTGCTCTTAATTAAAATGAAATTCAAACACAACCGGGTACCTGGGGACGGATGAGAATTCCATGATAAATGTTCAAATTTTACATGTTTTCCTACATTTTTGATGCATATATACAATAAAAGGGTAAACATTTGTTGTTTCTTGGTCATTTTGAGAGTAATTATTTTGCAGATGTTATTTCAAGGTCAAATGTAAATTTACATATCCAACATGTAATGGTAATGGAGACAATTGGAAAGAGGGGGTAGCTTTTCGAATTCTGTAAATATATCTAAAATATCACTTTTGGATAGGAAGGAGCAAAAACTTGAGTTTTTTGACATATTGTATACTTTGATAACTGCATTTGTCTACATGTGAATTTTATTTGAAAGAAAAATATGCTGTTTTAAAAAAAATGAGTTATATAAGTCAGGTTGCTTAATGTTATTTCATGAAATCAGACAGCAAAATTGCTGCAAATTTATAATTTAAATAATTCAATTGATCAAAACTCTTTTACTGTGCAGTATTAATTCTTATCTCGGTAATTAACTTAAGCCTATTAATTGTCATCAGGATAGGAAATACCTACTTTCTAAGCCAATTTACTTTAGTGGTGGTCATTCTACACATTTAAAAGGGATTTACTTCCCTTGTATATTATAGCTAATAAATCATGTAATGACATATTATATAACCAACAAAATCATCCATTTTCCCAAAATAGACTACTTTTGGTACAAAATCCACTCAAAATTACAGTTAAATGAGAAATCTGAAAATACCATGTAGTCTTGAAATTTACACTAACATTCTCCAAAAAGTCATCTTGTCTTAAACTTACAAAGCTTATGCAATTCTGAGAAAAAGTATACCTCATTTTGCCAATTCTATTAAGGATTAAGAAAAATATGGCCATTTAAGTGAACCCAGCATTTCCACTTTCTTCTATTTAACACAGATTTATAGGGCTCTCCATAAATAAAGCATCTTTACCTAATCTTTTAGAGGTCAACTGTTGTCCAACCTCCCTAAATAAGAAACCTTATTCAAAACTACATACATATACATGATATTATCATGACAAAAGCATCACATCACTTATAAATACCCTTACATGTATACCCTCCCCCTATTTTTTGATTTTCCTAAGAAGCATTAGTTTGAACACTTTAACCAAATATTATGAAATTTAAATGCTTCTATTCTGATCAATTGAATTTTTAAGAAGCGTGAAATTAAAACCATCGCAATTGATACTTTAGTCAAAATCATGAAATTTTAACACGGTGGAATTAAAACGACTTACAGTATTTCATCCGAAGAGCCTCAAAGTATAATTTTCTGCTATACCATTTTTTTAAAATGAATTCTACTGGGTTTTTTTTTTGCAAATAAATTTAGTGAGGATTTTTTTCTCTTTTCTTACTAATGACAGGTTTTAAAAACAATATCATGTTTAGTATGTATAAAATTCCATAAACAATTTTACAAAGCTTTCGATTTTAGTTGCACAATGAAAAAATGAGGGATTGCACGATAATACATGCTCATTTTCAAATTTAAAGCATTGTTGATTTCTTTTCCTAGATAGAGATATGCACAAAATGATGTTGCTCTGGGATGCTTTGCCAAGATTAAAAGCATGAGAGAGAGAGAGAGAGAGAGAGAGAGAGAGAGAGAGAGAGAGAGAGAGAGAGAGAGAGAGAGAGAGAGAGAGAGAGAGAGAGAGAGAGATCTGAGGCACATGTAGTAAAAATTATTACATACATCTGTCTTACTGTAAAAATTGTTTACAATGTAGATGTGTTCTGCATGTAAAGTTTACTTAAAATGAATCAATAAAATTCAATATATATAAAAGATAAACTAATCTCAAAGAATTTACAATGTTCTGTGAAATAATCAAATCTTGAGAAGAATGTTTTATAGATATCAGGGAACATTAACTTAAAATCTGAACTTAAAGTTCTTTTCACCTTGCACTCTGTTTTAAATGCTCTTTCACAGGCGATAATCATATATAACAGCGAGCCAGACAAAAGTTCTAATTTTAATTAGACTGAATATTTACCATGTCAAATATAAATTATTTATTTAATTAAGCACAAGCCTGTCTGAGTTCTTTAATTCATTAATTAAGTGGAGGTGATATGGTAAAGATCTGCTATATTCAAATATTTAGGGTAAAGTTATCATCATGCAAACATGCACTCTAATTACAACATTCTACTCTTGTGTGCCTTTGGACCCCCACCCCTTTTAATTGCACTGTTTTACAGTGTGTGGTGTGTTGTTCAATACAAAATAAGACATACATATACATAATAATAGAAATTCAAAAGACTAGTGTGCAAGACATACACGTGAAAATACATTGGACAGATAATATCGCGAGATTTCTCAGACTCAAATGCCCGCTTTTATATTGTTACGCACGTCAAAAGCGGAGGTTAGAGTCAGAGGAATGTCGGATTAGATTGAAAAGTGCACAAACATTTTGAAACGAAAATGTCAATACGACATATCCTGTATTGAAACATACCTTTATAATCTGTCATACGTTAGTTGAGCTGAAAATTCCACTATCGCGGTCTTGCAGGCCATTCTTCTGACACACCGCTATCAGCTGTCGTTCGCGGTCAAGACATGGCGACTTGACATGGGGAATCGTACGATAATTATTTCGATTAAAACTAATAAGACTAATAAAAACTAACAACGTAATTATCGATCGAAGTAAGGAAATCTTTTCGATAAACACTCTGATTAACTATATAAAAAAGGAGTTCGGTTTTATGACCTGTACGAAATCTTTTCAGCGGGAGTTACTTTCAGTGTGAAGTTTGCACTATTTTTTAAACCAATAACGAGGAATCCACATTTCCGGAAAAATCAATATTTAAACCCCGATATCTCTGCAATGCAGTATCCGATTTTAAAACGAATTTAAGTTTTGTATTTAGCTTTGCAAACTATACAATATGCATATAATTTTATGTTTTCTATAAAGTTTTATGACCAGTACGAATTGTTACAGTAGAAGTTACTTTCAGTGTGAATTTTGCACTATTTTTGAAACCAAGAACGCGGCATCAAAATTTCCGGGAAAATCAGTTTTTAAACCCCGATATCTCTGTAATGCATCCTCCGAATTTTAAACGGTTTTCAGCATTAGATTCAGCTTAAAAATCTCTACAAAATACGTATACGTTTTTTGTTTGATCAAAAAATTCAATTTTTCGAAAAATTTGATTCGCTTCAAGTTTCGACTGGAAGTGACGGATTTTTATTATATAGCCTCATTACAGAGGTAAATCGACCAAATCATAACCATTGAAAATTTCAAGCCTCTATCTTAAAGCGTTTTTGAGAAAACTCCCGGACAAAATCACTTTTTTAAAATTTAAAAAATGACGTAACGTCAAAACGGAAGTGACGTTGTCTTTAAAACTTTAACATCTTGGAGGGACGATAACTTTCTAAAATCTCTGGAAGTTTCATTGAAATCAGTTGAAAACTTTTTGAGTTATGAAGCAAAAAAGGAGTCAGAAAAAAAAGGAAAAGTATAATAACTAGAGCAAAGCTCGTTGCAAAGCAACGAGTGGGTCTTCCGTTTATGTCGGAAGTAAAGCTGGAAGTTCCTGTAAGAAGCTGAGCTCTTAAACCAATAACAAATGTAACTAAAATAAAAAGATGAAAAAATCGAATTATTCCTGGTACGACTTAACAAATTACGAATGATTTTAAGTACGACTTAACAAAAACCTTTCCGATTTCAAGAACGACTTAACAAAAAAAATCCGAATCTGTTCAAGTACGGTTTAGCAATTATTTTTGGTACGAGTTAATTTTACTTTAAACATTACGCTATTTTTTAAACCAAGGACGCGGAATCAAAATTTCCGGAAAAATCAATTTTTAAACCCCAATAACTCTGTAATGCATCGTCCGATTTTCAAACGGATTTCAGTGTTAGATTCAGATTATTAAGTTCTACAAAATACATACATTTTTTTTATTTGATCAAAAAATTTAATTTTTCGAAAAATTTGAATCACTTCCGGTTTCGACTGGAAGTGACAGATTTTCATTTCTCGGCCCTATTACATAAGTAAAATGACAAATGTAAAATCGTTAAAAATTTCAAGCCCGTATCTTCAAGCATTTTTGAGAAAAGTCCCGGACAAAATGACTTTTTTAAAATTTTATAAATGACGTAACGTCAAAATGGAGGTGACGCTGTCTTTAAAACTTTAACATCTTTGAGGGACGCCAACGTGCTAATATCTCTGAAAGTTTCATTGAAATCGGTTAAAAACTTTTTGAGTTATGAGGCAAAAAAGGAGTCAGAAAAAAAAGAAAAAGTATAATAACTAGAGCAAAGCTCGTTGCAAAGCAACGAGTGGGTCTTCCGTTAATGTCAGAAGTAAAGCTGGAAGTTCCTGTAAGAAACAGAGCTCTTAAACCAACAACAAAAGAAACAAAAATAAAAAGATGAAAAAATCGAATTATTCCTGGTACAACTTAACAAAATACGAATGATTTTAAGTACGACTTAACAAAAACATTTCCGATTTCAAGAACGACTTAACAAAAAAATCCGAATATGTTCAAGTACGACCTAACAATTATTTTTGGTACGAGTTAATTTTACTTTGAACATTATGCTATTTTCTAAACCAAGGAAGCGGAATCAAAATTTCCGGAAAAATCAATTTTTTAAACCCCGATATCTCTGTTATGCATCGTCCGATTTTAAAACGGATTTCAGTGTTAGATTCAGCTTAATTAGCTCTACAAAACATATATTCATTTTTGATTTGATCAGAAAATTCATTTTTTAGAAAAATTTGTTTCACTTCCGGTTTCGACCGGAAGTGACAAAATATTTTTTTCTGTACATTTGCCATAGGTCAATCCGCAGATTTACAATCACAGAAAATTTCAGGTATTTATAAACAACCGTTTACGAGAAAAGTGCTGGACAAAATCACTTTTTGAAAATTTTTAAAATGACGTAACTAGAAACCGGAAGTGACTTAATGACTAAAAGTTTCAAGGCTTCAAGGGACAAGAAATTAAAATAATCCCTGAAAATTTCTTGCAAATCGGTTGAAGAGTTTTTGAGATATAAAGCAAAAAAGAAGTCAGAAGGAAAAACAAGAAGAATAATAATAATAAAAAAAAACAATAGAATAACAAGAGGGTCTTCCGTTGAAAACGGAAGACCCTAATAATAACTAGACACGATCTCGTTGCGAGCAACGAGGAGGTCTTCCGTCTGATTTTAGAATTTGAGATATATGTTCGATCTTGATTTTGCTGTGAACAACTAAACATGTTTAAGAATAGAAAAACAGGGTGTACATTCGAAGGGCAAGATAGTATTTTGTTTCAGGTGTAAGAGCTTTGTTCAACAAGTGTTTGCAAATTCGTAACCATTCTTGAGATATCCAACGTTTAAGCTGTAAATGAATAAAAATTGTTTGAAAATTATGTTTGTTTTAACGTTATCGTCCCTCCTGATAGGTTTGGGTATTTTAAAGTGATGTTAAACTTAAAATTAATTTTGGGTAGCTTTACATATCTTAACAGAATAATTTACAGGAAAGAGATTTTAACTTTTTTTTTCCGTTTAAATTTTAACCCTTGTGAGTGTACGTTGCAATAACGTCATTTGTTCATTAAGAACATTGTATTATTTCTGAGTAAGGTTTATTTATACTACCCCTTAAATTTTAAACGAAGAAAAGCATTACCAAATAATATTAACGTATAAATCTATCTGACCCCTATTTGACATGACGAGAATTAATGTAGATAATCTGACATTATATATAGGATTTTGGGGAATTTTGTGATTTTAATTAAATCAGTAGTAATACTCAGTTGTTTTATATGTCACTTGACTATTTATGTAATTTTAACGATTTCACTCTCGGAAACTTTGATGGTATAATATATATTTATAAAGGAGAATACAAAAAATTGTGCGTCCAGTGTCCTAATTAATAAATAATATTGTCCTTTAATTGGAGATTCAGTTGAACAATATAGACTTTCGGAAACATATAACTATCAAAAACACATGACATCCGATAGAGAATTTTCTATGTCTTATCAACAGTAATCAGACAAAGTCAATAAAAGCATCCAATTGATATAGACGGAAATATAACGTTCAAAATTTTACAAATGTACATTTATTCACATAGAGCATTTGATGCGTAGTTTTCAAATGGTAAAGGTTCTGAATTAAGATATTCTATTCATTATTTTGACCTTATAATGTAAATCATATGCATATTTTTGCAAATTGGTCTCGTTTGTAAGAGCATCTGATTGGGATTTAAATGTAGTAAGCATTGCTAATATCCATTTAACATTCTTCAAGAACGTTTACCAATTATATGGTGAAATATGATTCAAGAGCTGCAAATACATGTTTCTATGTGCTTGATGGACTGATGGTCAAAATAACTGCATCATGGTAACTGTAGTAAGTTGAAAGTTTTTCGACCTTGCCGTTTAAAGATTTTGATAAATAAACATGGTCTAGGATAGTAGCCCCTTCTGTTGTTTTGAAATTCACAATCTGCTTATAACCCTGATTAATCATAAAACTCTGAATAGGGCCTACAAAAGTTGCATCTTCGTTGAAGTCTCCAAGACAAACAAGGAATTTACTTTGAGATCTGTAATAGGTGATCAACTGTTGGAGTTGCGTTAAGAACTGTGATACATCCATAGAGTTTGGGCGATAAACAGTGACAACTACTATATCCTCTTGTATACATTTTACAGATATTCCCTCTACATTTTTTGCAGGAAGTGAGCTAACTATTTTGTTCGATGCACTTTCTCTAATGTAAACAGCTATACCACCACCCTTTGAAACTCGTAACTGTGAAACTAGTTCATTTGTGCAATCATATGAATCTCCTCTAGTTGTATGATGGAATTTGAATCCATTCATTTCAAATGAATTGGCAGTTTGTCCAGATCTCAGCCAAGTCTCTGTTAGACAGATAATATCTGCATTTTTACATCGACTATCCTTACGCATATCTTCGAAATGCTTACCGAGGCTTTGAATGTTATGCAGATAAATACTAATGTCATTATGAGAACGTTCAAAGTTTGGTAGTGTTAATGCTGGCATTCCCTGCAATGCTGCATTGATTTCTGGGTCAGCGTATATTTTTTTGGGTATTAATTCTGGTTTGTTAGAGTCAATGAATAATCCCTGTTTTGACGTAACTCTACTCAATGCAACATAGGCTTGTCCTGGTGAGAATGTTCTGTCTAAATTTACTACTACCTCGTCAACTGTTAATCCTTGTACTTTATGAGCTGTACATGCCCAGGACAATCGTAATGGAAACTGATGCCGTACAATATGTTTTGTTTTTGATCTGGGATATCCTCTTGTATCCTTTCAATCAATACAAGGTTTCCATTTTTAGTTTTTTTCCCAGTTTTTTTCCCCACATTTATATCATCAAACAATAATCCTACTGCAACAACAGTATTTTCTGCATGTCTTTGGCCATATACAAATTTCGATACAATACCCATAGCACCATTTACTAGGCCATCATCTACATTGCAGTTTCTTGTGAGCATAACTCTTGCACCAAGTCCCAATAACAAATTGCTTGGTAGACCATCTGTTCTAGACCTGGTCAATGGGTTGGTTCTCACGGTTACTTTGCCTGTTGTTTTATCTTTTGTAAAGTCTTGAGCATTAATTTCAACAAGTTCCTGACATTTCCTCCTGAGCATTGTCAAGTTGTAGGTATTGACTTCATCATTTGTTGAGTACACGTGAAGAACATCGTCTGGCCCTTCTCTTACACAGTCATGTAGGATGATATTGGTTTGCTCATCTATCGGTTGTTTTATTTCTCTAGTTCGAAGGGAATTCAGTGCTTTTGCAAATGTTATGTCTTCACGTTGTCTCATAATTTGTGTTAACTCCACAATTTTGAAAAGATCAATCCAATGATCAAAAGAATAAAAAGCATTTGTTTTATAGAGTCTTTCATCTTTACGTTGCTTCACAGGTGGAAGTTGGTAGAAATCTCCCACAGCAATAACTGACACTCCGCCAAAAGGTTCTTTGCATTTCTTAATCTGTACCAGTCGTTCATGAATATAGTATAATAATCTCTTATACACCATTGAAATTTCATCAATGACTAGAATTTGCAGATCTCGAAGTTGAACTCTCATTTCACTTAGGCTTTGTTCTTTCAGTGGTTCATATGGCAAAGGCATGTACTTTGGCAGTGAAAATAAATGGTGAATAGTATTCCCTCCGATATTAAACGCAGCTGTTCCTGTAAATGCCGCAAGAAGCACTGAAACACTGTCAGGAGATGTGATCTTTTTGCCAAGTAATCGTGATGCTTCATATTGTATGGCTTTAATCAGCTGGCTTTTGCCTGTTCCTGCTCCACCAGTTATGAATATGTGCAATGATTCAGGTTTTTCTCCAAAACTTTTTTTTAAGCACCACTCCCGCACCAAGTAAAATACTTTCATTTGAGTCTCGTTCAAATTTTGTAGAACACTAATCATTTCTTCTTTTGACTGTGAATTCTGTTGAATCTTATAAAGAACATCAGCATTTGTCTTCGTTTGCATGTCTGGCAATTCTTCAGTAACATTCAATTCAAGATCATTATTCCTTTCAGCAGACCATTCCCGTCTCATTAATTCTGTCTCTGGACAGAGGTTAGCCCAAGCATCTTCTGGTTCTCCAATATTTTCAAAATTTTCCTGCGCTTCTGCTATTGCATGTTCATTTTGAGCATACTTTCCTTTGTTCATGTCAACAATTAATTTGACCGATTGTAACTTTTGCTTTTCTGTGATTCGAACGTGTCCATTTTCGTAAAATGTCTCATAGAGATCAAAACCTGGTGGTTTTAATTGCTTAATTCCCCAATAAGGCAAGAACAACTGTAACAAACATTGGTAATATTTCTCTGACATTTTCTCTGGATTAAATCTTGGGTATCGAATTATTGCCGGCTTTGAACGTGTTCTTTTTTGAATGAATCCCTTTGAATTTTGTAGTTCAAACACATTTTCATTTTGATTTTTGGGAATCTGAGATTTGGCTAGAACTCTAAAGTCTGAACAAAATTGTGCCAGGCACATATTTTGGAACAACCGATCATTTGGTCGATTTTCATATCTCTCTACTATATTTGTCATCCAAATATCTTCTTCATCGCCATCTTCCTCAAGATCTTCTTCGTCTCTCTTGCTATGTTTTTTTTTTTATTTGAGACAACGGTTTTGTCAGTCTAGTAGGATTTTCACCAACTGGTACAAATACAACTTTCCTTGAACATTCTTTCATTTTCAAGTTGCATACCCGATAGACAGCTTCCTGTGCGCTCACTTCTCTGTGATTCAAATAAGCAGAGCCAATTTTTTTCAGGGTTGTACGAGCACTTTCATTTCCCTCTTCAGCCTCTATTTTTGTTTGTTTCAGCAGCATTCCCATTTCTCTCTCTGATTTTGATATGTACGAGATTATGTAGACAATGCAACTAAATGGATCCAAGACAAATTGTATGTCCATATTGGCATCCCAGCTCTTTAAAAGGCATGGATTGTACTGATTGATCCACAGCTCGCATGGATTTCTTTTAAGAACAACTGTCCTCTTTTTTGCTAGTTTTTTGTGGGCGTCTATGTACTGCGCTTGTGTCACACCTACTCGTTCGAAAATATCTTCCGTATTTTCTAGTTCGTTTCCTCTATCTTGCACTTCATTCCACACTCGCAATAATATTTCTTTAGCATTTGCTTGTTCCTGTTTAAATTGAGTTGTGTCTGCGTCATCTTCCAAGTTGTTTTCCTCATTTGGAGAATTGATAAAGGTACTTACAGATGGTGGTCTTGGAAAATTAAATCTACAATCTGTGCCCTTTTTTCTGCATGATTTTGAATGCTTTCTGCTGTGTTGTTGTACAGCTAATATAATATCTCTAAGTTCCAAATCTTCAGTTTCAGTGGGCACTGCACAAGTAACGTATTTGTCTATAAAATCACAAACTGCATCCTCTCCATCTTCATCTAATTTTGGTGCATTTTCTACCCAATATAAGCAATGCATGTGAGGTGATCCTCTTTGCTGAAATTCTACTCTTTGGAAAAAATCTGATATTTTTCCAATTGGTTCCGAAGGTGAAAATATCACTTCTGTCTGAAAGATATGAAATCTATGCTCAAACATTCTTGCCACAGTAACCGGATTGCTTCGAAGAACCTCATTTTTTTCAGACCAGTCCAAAAGAGATGGATCTCTTAAATCATTTTGTTGTCTTAGTATTGTTGAAACTGCATCATTCCACCTGTGTTCTGCAGCAGAAAACGAGCAAAACCATGTAGGTATTCCCAATTGTCTAAGCATAGCAAAGAGATCCTTTTGTGCAGCTGACCAATATGCTGGCGTTCCACGTATCGGTTGCATGAATCGCAAAGCCTCATCATTTTTCATCAAAGTTGAAAGCAATTCAGGATTTTGCACCATATCTGCTGTCATACTTTGACCATTCACAATCCTTTTAACCGATTTTCTGATTGAAATTTGCGTTTTCTCTATAACTTGATTCAAATCAGACATATATTGACTGAAGAAAATATAACTGCTGTTTTTAGCAAATCTGTCATCGGTATTCATTAGGCGGTTGTTAAAGTATCTCGAAAGTGTTATTCTTGTGTCTCTATTGTCATTCCACGAAAAGCGTCCACTAGGAAAGTGGTACGGAAATGTTTTTGCCTCATTGCCTTGTTCTTGTAACATCCTTACTGGATTTTTTCCCTCCCCTGGAGCTATGTCATAGATATCATCGAAGTAATGATCTAGTACTTCTTGAGCGATATCAACTGGTTGTAAACATGTGTCTGTTGCAATGCCATGTTGTTCGTCATCTTCTGATGCAATGTCAACAGTTTCTGACATCTCCTGACAATTGTCAAAAGTTTCATTCCAGTTTGTGTCTATTGTTAAATTTCCATACCATTGATTGTTTTGTTTCAAAAAATCTAATGCCTCAGAAATGTGTTTTGGGTTAACAAACTGGTATTCGACGTATCCTTTGTAATTCAGTTTTCTCTTTAGTTTGACTCTCAATAACAGATCATCTTCAGGTTTCATTGGTAAACTTGTAACTTTCCTCAGATCTGATGGTACACATACAACAGGTCCATGAATATTTTGCTGACCACCGTGGGGAAGAGCGATAACTTTCATAAACGGAATGTGTATTGCAGTTAGATGTCTTTCAAGGCTGTTTAATTGTTTAAATTCCTTCGGAATGTCTTCGAGGGTCATCTTATTTGCTGCTGATTCTGCTGGAACGTTACCATTCAAAATTTTCCGGTGACATGTATAACAAATCCATAGCTTTGACTTAATGCAATTCTGTGGACATGACTCAGTGCACGTGTGGCAATATTTATCCTGAATGCATAAATCAGCAACATCTTTTGCTTTTTGATTTTTAGCATATAAGTTTCGTTCGCATCTTTGAACTTGATTTTGAAACAGGAGGCGATCACAACAGCAACATGAATAATCGATGCCCAACTTCGCCTTTTCTTTAAACGCCCTAACTACTTCTTCGTTGGTTCCTAATTTAGTTTGTTTAGCAATTCTGTGATTTTGGACCCTCTCTTTTTTTTGTGCTTTAACTTTTGGGTCAGAATTATATTGATTTCTACTAGATAATTTCCTTTTTGACCTGAATAATTCATCTTCTTTGTATCTTTTAGCTGCAGCATTGAGTTTCGTTTCTCGAAGGTTTTGATTTTCCCTATATCTTTCGGTACTAGCAGTATTAACTCGTATTCTATGCTCCTCATCTGACATATATTTTTGTTTGCTTTTGGCTTTAACATTTTCTCTGTGTTCAGCATTCAATTTATACTTTTGAATACTTCTCATTTTGACGTCTGCTCTGTGTTGTTCATTAGAAGCGTATCTCTCCAAACTCTTCCTTTTGAAAGATTCCTTATAATATTGATCTGTTTTATATTTATCAATATTTCTTTTTTTCTCATTTTCTCTATGCTCTTGATCTGTGGTATATTTATCATGACTTGTTTTCTTGCTTCTGTTTTTCGCTTTGTTTTGGTACTCAATATCATTGTGGTACCTTTGTTTGCTTTGCAGTCTAGCACTTGCTTGGTATTTCTCATCTTTTAGATATCTTACGGAAGATAATTTCAGCTTCTCTTCTCTGAATTCCCTGTCTTCTTGATACTTTTTTCTAAGTAATTCTTTCCGTTTTTCTGCATATCTAGAGTTCTTCTGCATCTCTCTTGATGAATGTCTGATTCGTTGCATACGTGTTCGATTTCGAGATCGCCTTTCACACTCATTAAAAAATGTATGACTTTGCTGTTGTGTCAAGTCCGTATCACGCCCATTAACTGAAAGAACTACATTGTAATGGTTTTGGTGGTGGTGGTTCAAATAAATTGCACCATTTGTTTCTTGCTCTGAAGGTTCTACATCATTAACTGCAAATCTGATCCAACATCCACCGGAATAAGTGAATATATCAGTATTTAGTAAATGAGCTGTTGCAAATATTTCCACCTCAGTAGCCCATGTTCCTCCTTGTGACATTTGGGAAGAATCGAGATAATCATCCATAGACTGTACACTGTTTAGGAATAACTCAAACAGGTCTTTGTTTTCCATCATATGCTGACAGACAACAGTGCGCATTATGTTGTGAAAATCCTCAGAGTTTGTAAGACTGTAAGATACAGCTCTGAAAAAGCAATTGCCATCTCCTAGAATTTGTTTGTCTTGTCTCGGTGATGCCATATTTGAACTGAAACATTGTATTGCAACAGATTCGTTTGAACAAATATAAGGAACATTCAATTTTTGACAGAGGTCTTTTTTCATACTGGAATTCAGTGGTATAAATTTGAGCTGCATCTGGTCTTGGCCTATAAAGATCAAATCATCCTCTTCATCACATGTTTGAAATGAGCTTTCAACTGACTTGTTTGTTTCTTCAAAATTTGTAACAATATCGCTCTTTTCCATAGGCACACTGCTGTCATTTGCAATTAAATTCATTTTGCACGAAACACCAGTCATATTACATTCAACACTATTTGAATATCCCATTGAAAAAGCAAGATCTTGAATATATGTATAAACTTCATCAACATCCTTAAATAAAACCCTTGTGCTCTTTCCAAACATACTTAACATTCCAACAGAAGACCGTGAATGGGAATCAAAAGAGAAAAAGCCACTTTCTAATTTGCCTATTAGCAAAGTATTTCCACCAAAGCACACAAAAAAACCATCAGTGTCTGTAAGAGCAATCTGAATGGCCTCGTAAAGTGGTAATGCATTAAATGCTGCATAGTTTAATCCTTCATCTGCCATAATAACACTTGCAAGTGACTCATTTGACTGAAATTTATATGACCGATTGAAACATTCAAAGAGTTGTGGCAATTCTTCGACAAGCAGATACCTATCCCTGATCAATGAGCATCGCTGCAAAAATGTGTACAATTCATCTCCTGTCATTAAAATTCTGTCCATGTCATTGGTTGCCCAATCCTGTGCATTTTTCAGTTTGTGATATGCCAATGCTGCGAGACAATTAGCTACACACTGTGTTCCAGAATTTTCTAAAAACAATGGATCAGCTTGATGAAATGAACCCTGTACAGAAATTTTCTCATCGTTTCCTACATATGATTTTTCCAAACACTGACCTGCTTTTATTCTTTCTGTTCTCTTTTTATTTTCTTCAATGTCATGTTCTGAAATCGAATGTTTCTCACAGATATCATTCTCATATTCTATCTCATGATCTTTCATATATATCATTGTTTTCCTTTCAGTTTCCTTTTTGTTTACCCTCAAGTTGCCCTCATCTTTTGTTTTCCTGCTGGTGCCTCCATACATAGAGGTTTCCAGCTGCGCCTGACCTGCTGGTCCAGACACGTGCACGGTGTCCGGTCCAGGTGCCCTCGGTGGAGCACAAACCCTTTTTAGGGAGTCAGGGGACGGTGCCTTGTCCTGCTCACGGACAAACAGACGACTTCCCCGAGGAGATGGCAACCTCAGGGCAGGTGAATGCATTTTCACTCGAGGCGAGGCCTGCACCCTGGCCAGGGGTTTTTCCTCTTTAGGTGGAAACCCCATAGAACCATGCCCCGGAAAATTACCGGGAGAAGCTGAGATAGCTTCCTCCCCTGTCCCGCAGGGAACAGGGGACTCTGTCATTGTCTGTTCTGGCACATCTCGACCTTGATCTCTCTGTCTTTGCTGTCTTTTTCTACTTCTATCTTTCTCTCGTTGCTGTCTACTGTTCACAGACCTCTTTCTCTTTGGCATCTATTAAAAAAATTAAAATTAGACAGAACCTACTAACAACAATACATAAATACAAGAGGCCCATAGGCCACATTGCTTACCTGAGTAACAAAAGACATCATAGATTCAGCTTTATGGAGTCATATACAAAATATCTGGACTATGTTGTATATTAACTGTATTAAAAAAATCAATTTTAATCCTGGTTATTATTTATCAATGAGCCCTTTTTGTCAAAGAATTATCTTTATTATCATTTCAAATTTTTAGCATTTCAGTTTTCAAGAGGATCTAAATTAAATGGATATAAACGTTATTTAAACTTGTGAAGCCCAAGAATTACCATAGGCAAAAATCTTAACATTTTTTTTAGTTAATTTATAATGTTTTCCATTGTAAAATTGCCCACCCACCAGCACCAATGTGGCCCCACCAAACACATGATAAATATGAATTTGATGAATTTGAATCTACACTAGCAAAGGTTGTTTTCAGTAAAGGTGCACCTTCTCAAGGGAAAGTTTTTTTTGGAGAAAGATTTTTCTCTATATATTCCCATGTGAAAATTCATTCCATCCTCATTATGCCCCCACCCTACACCTAGGGGACATAATTTGAACAAACTTAAATCTACCCTACCTGAGGATACTAGGTAGAAGATTAAAGAAGATAAAAGTAGAAGATTACAAAAAAAGTCTATATATTCCTATATAAAAATTTTAACCTCCTCCCCCCCCCCCCAATTGTGGCCCAACTTACCCCAAAAGACCATGATTTCAACAAACTCCATTCTACTCTATCCGAGGATGCTTTTACAGCTATTTTGGCTGATCATTTTCAAAGTAGAAGATAAAGAAAACATTCTAAATTTCTATGTAAAGGTTTTACCCCCCATTGTAAATCCACTTTACCCAAAGGACCATGATTTTGACAAACTTGTTTCTACTCTAACTGAGGATGCTTTCACAGAAGTTAAAGATTTTTTGGATACATGGATTTTGAGAAGAAGATTTTTATTCCTGTTTAAAACTTGATCCTTCTACCAATCAGACAAGATTTAGTGAAATGATTACAATATTCTTTCCAGATGGTAAATTTGAAAGAAAATTTTGATATGTAAATTTTTTTCAGACAAACTTATACATCAATTATTGACTTTTCATGTTTGTAGGGTTATATAGTGATAAATACTATGGAATATGCAAGTGACAACATGGTGTAATTATAATCGGGCTGATTTAGAAGTATCCAAAATGAACACGGCAATCATTGGGGGTAGCGATGACCCACATCTGTCAAACTTTACAGACAAAATAATCGTATTGGATTATTTCTATTTTGGAAATTTTATAATGTTCACCAGGGGTTATAAACTATAAATCAGGTGACTTCCTATTTAGGTAATTTCCTATAATGTTACTTATATATTGCCCATAGTATTCAATATTTGCATCTCAAGATCCTATGTAAATATCTTTAAAACATTTTTAAGTAATAATCATTTACAATTTAAGTGTATAGTTTTTCCAATAGAATTCAATGTAAGATCCAAACCCAATTGGAAACCCATAGATATGGTTGACCAAGCCCAAATAAAAAAATTTAAACAGGGTGCACAACTAGATATGCACGGTTATCTTTTCCTAGAATTTTGTACAATTCTGTTCAGCTATCTCTAAAAAACGCGATTGCTAAGCTCAGAGACAAAAAAGAAGAAGAAGTTTAGAAAAACCCTTAATCTCCAACCTTATTTTGGGAGAATTATATACATTTATATGTTTGGAGAGAGAGAGAGAGAGAGAGAGAGAGAGAGAGAGAGAGAGAGAGAGAGAGAGAGAGAGAGAGAGAGTTATATTACAAAATGTAATGCTTGATATGAAAAATAAAAAATATTAATGTGGTTGGAGGTGGAGATCTCAATGGTTTTCAAAAGAGTTGGGTACTTCCTGTTTCAGGGAGGCTGGACCACCACCTGGGGTAATGATGCGGATTATTTAATACCCTTTCATACAAGAAGCAAGAGCAATATAGTTAAAGGGTAGGGATCTGAAGACAAATTTTCTGGATATTTTAGCACTTCCTGTTTGCAGAATTAGGAGATTTACATACCATCTGACAGTTTATAACATAAATATAGCATTGGACAGGAGCTCAATGGTTTTTGGGATATTTCTACTCATCTTCTTTCCTTTTTTGTCATCATTTTCTGTTTACAGAGGAGGGGGTGGTGGTGTTCAGGACCACCTTTCGAGCCCATGGCCTACATACACTACAGTTAATTGCTTCGCCAAAGGAACAAGCTTAACTACAAAGTATTTACCTTGATATTCACCTTGATAAACAAAATAATTTGAAAGCTATGCAATATATGATATGAATGAAATTTTCTACATATTGTTTTTTTTCTAGTATGTCACATCAATGGCAACTCCTTTGCAATTGCATTGGTCTTTAATAGTATCCATTTGTGTCAAATGAGAAAACTCTTACAATTTGACGAATATGATAGAAGCATTAGAAATTTGGTACCTGAATTGTTCTTACAACATATTGCTCTCATTTAAAATCTAAATTTCACTTTGTTTTTGAAAATCTATTTTTACATAATACTCCAATTATATTCATTGACAACCAAGCAACAACCACCCAAAAAAAAACCCCACCACCCATATATAAGGGAAACTAATCAAACAAGAAGAGCTCATTATATCCAACAAAGGTTCAGGTCTTGGATCTCAAGTAACGTTCATGATCAATTAATCGTTCTTAATCACTTAACAGTTATTAAAAATCAGCTAGTCAAATGACAAGTAAAGGTTAATGTGGTTTTTGTAAATGATAATAATGAAAATTGTTATAAAATAAGATTAGTCAAATCCAAGTTTTTTCTTGTAAATTCACTATGGCAAGACTGAAAAAATTATTTTAAGGTGGCTCACTACACCATGAAATATTTTCTCAAATAAGCTGAAATTTACCTGATTATGAATAAGATCTTAATGGATAAAAAGTATTTAAGTCTAATATGCAAAAACATTAGCAATTTTGGATGAAAATTACACTTTCAAAAATTTAATTGTTATAATGAACAAAAACTCCAAGTGGATTCGAACTCATGATCTGCTGCCCAAAAGCCTAATACTTTTATCACTCAGCTACGAAGATATACAAACCAATTGTACGATATAAACAGTTTAACAAAACATTTAAATGGCCATCTTGTGACGTAGTGTATTAAAAATATGTGTTGGTGTAGTGAAGTACCTTAAATTCAAAAGTCAAAAGAATGAAGTACAACTTCATTCAAAAAGCCAGTGGTACATTCCATGAAATATTTTACTTTTGCATTTTACAGAGCATTCACTGTTAGCGTACAGTGTTTTGCACATGCGCTCTCTGCTCCATTCATGCAGCTCTCACCTTGCGCTCATAAAGTGTTCACCTTCACTAACTCTTCATACAGCATTCACTTAACCTTCAGTCAGATAATACATGTATTATATATTGGCTGATGACAATACATATATGCAATTTATTTGTAATATTTGCCTGATTGCCTGAATCAGAATTAATCCTGTGGCTTTCAGCATAAATTGCTTCTCCTGCGTTCGCATATCGTTCACTATGCATTCATTTTTCCTCACATGCCCTCACATTTGTTCACAATTCATAAATGCTCATAATTTTTCATTCAGCCTGTGCTCAGCATTCGCTCAGAATGCGCTTACCCTTTGTTTAGAGTGTGCTCAGTGTTCTAGTGGGAAAGTAGTAGGGCTGTCCGGTGCACCAAAAAGTTTGGTGCACTGCGATTCATTCCTGTCGATTCAGTGCAACAATACAGAATTGCAGATTTCAGTTTGGTTCAAAATTTACCAAACATGTCTAAACAAAAATGGCTGCGCAGCAGATGATCAGAAGTGCAGGGGCATTTCAATGCAAATATACTTAGTACATAGATTTTCTTATTGTAATTCTTGTTGATTAAACATCTGCTGGATCAAGAATTTTGTAAGAAATACATTCATTATTATAAAGTGAATAATATTCACTTCGTGGTTGTTTAATATAAGGGCATACAAATAAACAACAAATGTTTGAGAAACACTTATGCTCCCCTCCCTTGGAAACATCGTAGAAAAAAATAAACGTAAACTGAAAATAAGTGGAGTATTTCTAAGTGCAACGGGCATAACTGTAAAAAATTGCACGGTCGTACTGAAAATTGAACTTGACCTAATATATTACATGTATTATGATTAATATGTATACTTAATTTCATTTCAATTTGTGCAACCTCTGGGAAGAAAATGGATGGAAACTGCAAATAAGTGGAATTTTTTAAAGTCAAAGGGGCATAACTCTGTCTAGAATTGTTTGATCATACCCAAAATTAAACATGACCTAGATATCATTGTGATAAAATGGTTTTATAGTCATATCACACCTGTTGAACATTGCAGTTTTCAAAAAGATCCTAAACAATTATTTACACAAGTGAAAAGCTGTCAATGTGACAGAAAACCGGGTTTTCATTTAAGTGAACTATATCCATAATCCATGTCAACCCGTATCCAGTGGATTGGAGTACCATATATGCAATATTTTGCCAATGAATGACTAAGTTCAAAAGCTGGTATTTTTTTCATAAATTATCGGAAATCAAAATCCTACCAATATGCACATCTCCGATATATGTACAATTGATCTGCAAAAAAAAACTTCCTATCTTGAAAACTGTAGGAGGAGTTATCCGTACAATGAGGGTACCCTTTTGGCAGCCGCCCGCCCGCCCGCCATTTTCACCATTTTAATAACCGGATTTTTTCGTTGGAAAACCCGGTTAATAAAGGATATACAAAGGATATAAACCTACATCAAACTCTGAACCCATTGTTAGGCCTAAGAATTGTCCAGGGGCCAAAATCTAAACAATTTAAAAAATCAGCAATATGTCAAAATGCTTGCATATAACTGAAACCATGTATATATCATAACATTTCATTTTTTGTGAATAATTAAAATATTTTCCATTGTAAATTGGAATCCTAATGTGGTCTAACCCTACTCCTCAAGATTTTGTTTTGAAAGAATTTAAATCTACCTTATATGTGGTTGCTTGCAGTGAATTCACAGCTTTTCTGGGAATATGGTTTTTAGAAAAAGATTATTTAAATTTTTTTCTGCTTATAATCCTATGTAAATTTTTGCACCTCCCCCCCTCCTCCGGGACCATGATTTGAACAAATTTGAATCTATCCTACCAGAGAATGCTTTCACACGTTTTAGCTTTCATGGCTGATTTATAAGTTTCTGAGAAGTAGATTTTAAAAGATTTACACTATATATTCCTATGTAAAAGTACGACCCCCCATTGTGGCTCCACCCTACCCTCAGAGTCATGATTTTCACTAATATGTATCTACATTACATAGGAATGCTTCAACACAAATTTCAGCTTTCTGAGAAAATTTTTTTTAAATTTTTACTCTATATATTCTCTACTTTTATTTACTCTATATATATTCTATATAAAACTTTGACCCCCCCCCATTGTGGCTCCACCTTACCCCCCCCGGGAACCATGATTTGAACAAACTTGAATCTACACTATCTGAGGATGCTTCCACACAAGTCTCAGCTTTTCTGACTAAATGGTTTGAAAGAGAGCATGGCCCTTCATTTTAACAAAATTGAATCCTTTTACCAAATGATGCTTTGTGCCAAGTTTAGTTGAAATTGGTGCAGTGGTTCTGAAGAAGAAGTTGAAAATGTGAAAAGTTTACAGACCGATGGACAGACAGATGGATGCCAGACAAGAAGTGATCAGAAAAGCTCAGTTGAGCTTTCAGCTCAGGTGATCTAATAGGAATTCAAGTTGGGGAATGAGTTGAGTGATTTTAAGATTTTGGTGACGATGGAGCTAGATTTTTTTTTTTCAAATTCACATTTTTCTCTTTTCATAGCAAGCTGAATAATTTTCCGTAATTATAGAAGCAAGCTATTGAGCTCATTAGAATGCACTATTAAGTATTGACATCTCTGGGTTTACCCCTGAACCTCATACAGGTTAGTGAACTACGTACTTGAAAGTAACTGAAACAAGAAATCAAAATACAGACAACATTTCTCAGTTAACGCATGTATATATGCTTGCATGCATTATCTATACTAGACTTTGACCTGTGCGTGCACGGGTTGACATTGCATGTGATATCAGACATTTACGAAATAGGTACATCGATACACCACATTTATTGACATTTACATAACCAAGCTATAAGCCTACAATAATGCTATTCATTTCACTACACTCTGCTAAGTTAGAATAATCTAACTGTGTCTTGGGACAGGTCTTCACTACAGTTAAAATGCCTCCCATATACCCGTAAATAGTGCAGAATTGCTCTGGAGAAAATTAATGCATTGAAATTGATAGCCAAATTATTCATAACAAACCATGTTGAGGCTGTAAATACCTTTCATTTACAAATTTAATACTTTTTCACCAACGTTTTTTACTCGCTTCGAATTTACACATCATGTTGACATTCGGAACTCTCAGGATTTTTCATATGAAATGCACTGAGTTAGGGTAATCTTTCGATTTCCTTTGATGAACAGAATATATGACAAAACACTGAAAATTTACACGTATTTGTAATATCATTCCCGAATTTATCTATCCAAATGTGATATTGTGGAAACATAAACTAAAGAGCCTCCCGTGATTTAGCTTATAAAATGCGCATGCGAAAGATTGTAAAATCCAAAAAATCAAGATGATTTCCGGATTTTTAAAAGAAATTTTCGTTGATTATTAATTAGCGAAGCTTGATTAAGAAAAAATAAAAACAAATTTAAATATATAAAACAAAAGACAGTACTCTTCTGATTTCTTGGTATTAAAGCCCAAAAATTCGAGTCTATTATTTTAATATAGTAGTATAGATATATCTATTTGAATCAATACTAAAAAGTCCTTCTTCATAATCATTAAGATAGCAGAATTTCTTTGATGCACGCAAAGCGACCCAGCCAGTTCTAATGTAATCATACTGAGTGGGGGTTTTGGTGGCAAGTCTTTGATGCTGGCGAAGCGACAGGCGCCTGGATTTAGCAAGCTGCTGACGAACACAGACTGTCACCAAGTGGGAAAATTGACGGTAGTCTGAAAGGAGCTTTATATGGTCAGTAAATTCCATATGAGACTAGAGCTGAGCTCAAGTTCCATATGGAATTTACTAACCATTAATAAGCTATATTAGGTCAACTTCAAACTATGTAACTTTTGTATCTTACAGCTGTCTTTGTATACCTTAATGGCAAATAATGAATATAAAACCAAACATTTAAGTTCTGATAACAAAATTACAAGTTCTAATTTGGGTACAAAACCCAATGATATAATACTCCAATATTTTACAATATCATATGATAAAATATAATTTCCTAACACTAAATATCATAAAAATAATGATAATATATATCAACAATCACGTCTATCAAGAAAATATGGGTAAGGTGGGACTTTCTTAGCACCCATAGATAAGGCCCTGTATTTGGAGGTACCCATGTCTCAAATTTAAAGTTAAATGAACCATGAATTTAAAAAGATTACCAAATTTTTTCCACAATCAAACCTATATTAAAATGATTAACAGCTCGAAAAACTTACACATGCTCCAGCATCAAGACAATGGTGATCAAGCTCTGTATCTGAAGCTATCTCAGAGACTCTTGTTTACCCACACATTATTATTGTTGTATTAAACAGTAAAAGTCTGACTACGTATGAACAAATTTCATTTTGTAACTAGCCCCAAGACCTAATAACACAACTTGAGTTGTCGTCAAATCTTAAACCTGCCAAAGAATTTAAAATAACTATGATCACTCTGTGCATCTTAATTTACCTCTGTGATTCATTAGCAAAGTTATATAACCATCTAAGCAAGTAAATGTTCCTAACAAGCACCCCTAATTTTGAAACAATTGTCATTTTTACTTGCTAAATTGTGTGGATTAATTTCTGTTTAAATTTTTTTCCAAAGCCAAATCCAATGAATAATAAAAAATTAATTTCTTTATCATCTTTGAGTTCATTTGGGTAAAAAGACACCGAAGTAGCACTAAAAACCAGATAATGGATACAGGTTTTTTTTTAAAAGTTGATAACTCTAAAACCAGGTGATAAAAAGTTTTGCAGTGTGAACTTGACAAGTGATAATGGCTGTGTTGATGTTTTGGATGGAATAGATTAGTACAGATTGATTTGTACCAATAACCTGTTATCCCTTTTCATGTAATACTTGATTTGTCAGGCATCATTTAAAATCTATTCAGAAAGCATTTTAAAAAAACATCAAAACAGAAAATTTGGATTATAAGGGAAGTGGGGACAAATGTCTGCCAAATGGCAATGAACACTACATGGATATAAAGAGTATTATAACATTTTTTCCAATGAAATTGTGTAAAGGGTACCTATAACTGGTCAAAGATTTACTGAGTCCTAAAGTCGTCAATCCGAATGCTGGAGAAAACGTACCCAAGAGAAAACGTACCCAGGAGAAAACATACCCAATTCCTAGGGTACATTTTCTCCAAGAGAGAATGTACCCAGTTATGATTTCTCTTGGAGAAAACGTACCCTATAAAAATCATAACAGTTTTAATAGATATTATGGGATACAATAAAATAAATTATGCAATAAATATTTGTATAATTTAATTGTTCCTTTTCTTTTCATATAATAACGTACATCATTTAATTAGACAATAATTGTGTTATATATAAATGCACAGACTATGCCTGAGCTGTTTAAATATCAGCAATTAATCAATTGATATAAATGAAATCCTTAAAAAATATAGATCGACACAATAGTTTTGATTGCAATATAATTTTGAGAACTTTATTATGAGTATCTCGAAAAGTCGAGAGCGTGTTTTTTCTCTCGATAGATGAATCATTTATATGCATAGTTGTTTTTATTTTCATTGTTAAAATGTCCCTTGAATTGACACAACTTTGAAAGTCTCAAAGGTCTAATTACATTAAAATTACTAATACGAAACAGAATACTTATAACAAACATGGAAAATTTATCAACTATGAAAAAATATTTATGAAATAAAGTTGATTTTTTTTTAGCTCATTGACAAATCATGTCCAAGTCCTTTAGATATTTAATCAATAAATATAAGAAAACCATAATAGGATCTATATTATTTTAAAGATATTATTTGTAAAAATTGTATATTCCTCTATATTTATTCATTAAAGTAGAATTAAAAACTAATTGACGTGTCCAAATCCTTTAAATACTCAACCGATACATATATAAGAATTATTATGTAATTCAGATATCTATCAAATTCATATATTCCTCTATATTTATGCAGTAAATTAGTTATTAAAAATATTAACTTTATGTTTATTATTTTATAGGGTACATTTTCTCCACGAGAAAAATATTCCGGGTATGTTCTAATTACCCTAGGAATTGGGTACGTTTTCTCCTGGGTACGTTTTCTCTTGGGTACGTTTTCTCCTGATACCGTCCATCCTGGTCTTTTATTTTGACTACCCTTTCATTATGGAACAGAGATATTTAACAGTTTCAAGGATCCTTCTTTCCTTCTATGATTCGCTTGTCTAACACATTACCACCAGTGTGACTGTTACTAAGGCTCAGTGCCTCGACATTAGAGAACATTAAATGACTAAGCGATGAACCCTAAACATGTACACATCAAAAGGAAGAAGATCGACTCAAGAAAATCGCGATCTCACACTGAACAGTTGAACTTGTTTGTAATTAATTGTATATGACTTGTATAAAACTTACAAGACAAAAAAGAATATTACATAAACAACAAAGTCTCTAAGATGAAAACGTTACCATTATCAATGTGGCTGCAATGCCACTAATGGCGCATACATACTTCGCTAATTTCAATTGCTTAAACTTACAATGTGCACTGTGCCAGAGGTATACCGATCAATTAAATAATCAACAGCTTTGGTCAATTCCTCTGCTTCTTGTGATGCTTAAATATCTAATAAACTCTGGTACATATATTTTCTAACGTCGAGAAATCTGCCAATGTTTTGATCTGCGTAGTTTCTTCCAATCCACGCTAAGTTGTTCTAATAATAGATCATGACATCATATTTATGTAATTTGTTAACTCGTTCGAAAATATTTTCGTATGACGTGCGTTTTTCATGTACTCGTTCAAAATGAAAATTTATCATTATATTACTGTCTGATACACACGATATCAGGCACGTTGTTCAGCTGTTGTCAATAATGTTAAGAACAACACTCTAAGCATCTTTTATTCTATATTGCTGTTCAAAAATGTATCCCTTTAGAGATATAAGTGATCAAAGTTTTGGACAGCTAAACCCTTAAAACCCCTAATTACTTAACGCATGATTTTTTTGGAAAATATATAGTGAAAAAAATGAAAAATGAACGTTTTCGATTCTATAATATATTACAAAATATTTCTCAGTAAATTGCTATGAAAGAAAGACTTCAGATCCTTCCCAGATAGCATGACTTTGTTGGGCCAACGTTGGCCCAACAAAACCAGTTACATTGGCCCAATGTTGGCAAATGATGTTGGCCCAATGTAATTTTGCTAATCGGCCCAACATTGGCCCAACATGTTGGGCCGACATCGGCACAATGCCATATTTGTCATCTTCTGATATTGGCCCAACAGTGGGCCAACGTACGTAACATATGACCAACACTGGCCCAACGGTGGGCCAAGGTATGTAACATATGACCAACACTGGCCCAACGGTGGGCTAATGTACGTAACATATAACCAACAGTGGGCCAATGTACGTAACATATAACCAACAGTGGCCCAACGGTGGGCCAAGATATGTAACATATGACCAACACTGGCACAATGTTGGGTCAATGTTGTTCCAATATAGGTGCAACAATACAAATGCAACAATATATCACAATTTAAATGATGGATTTATTTTGAATCCAGAGTGCACAAACCATGATAAAAAATAATCCTTGAAATTAAATGACGGCCGTTCGTTATTTAGCTAGCATATGTTCACAGGGTAAATCTTTATCCACACTTTTTAAACTTAGTTACTCCAAAATAGAATAAAGTAATAATTCACTCTCTTCTGTTTGTTTTGCTTCATTTATGTCTTCATCTGTTCATAGTCATCCAAATAAAACACTGGTTTTCAAAAACATCAAATTTCAAAGTCAGTTGAAAGTTCGTCCGACTGGAAGGGGGCAGCTTGCACATATTCCCTTTAAAAAAAATACAAATATTCAAAAAATGAAAGAAATATTTATTGAGACGTTAATGAAATTGGCTTAATAAATATCTGCAGTTATTTGAGATAAATATAATACTTACATTTCTGTTTTATTCGCTTGACTGTGGCTATACATTGAGCAGACTGTTTAGATCTGTCCTACAAAATGCTAAATGGGAGCAGGTTTGGCCATCCCAACAGATCAGATATCACAATAACCATGGAAACTGGCCAGCCTCACGCTGAGAAAACTCTGTCTTAATTGCTTGGTCAGTGAATGTGCTATCTCTTATCTCAGGATCGGCAACTTAAATTCTACACTTTAGAACAATTATGCAGCTGAATATATTTGCAGAATATCTTCATTTTAATTTTGGGTTTTCACAATTTTAAGCTTCTTTAAAAGAATAAAAATTAGACTTGCATATTTTAACATGAGAGTATGTATATGTAACTATTGACTGTATTGTTAGCTTTAAGTAATGATTCTATCTCAAAACATGGTAAAAAGAAATAATAAAAAGACATGTATAAACATAAAACCACTGTTGAAAAGTTTATAATGCGTGTTTTGATAAATTTAATCGACCAACAAACTAATCAGGAAATAAAAAATGTAATTAACAGACGTTGGATCGTTGTTGGGCCGCTATCATGTCTCAACTGGCATTGATTGTAAATTTACAACATTGACCCAATATGTTGGCCCAAAGTTGTGTTCCCAACTAACATTGACTCTGAAGTTAGTTGTGTCAAGTGTACATTGGTCCAATGTTGGCCCAACGCTGTCTTCCCAACTAACATTGACACTCAAGTTAGTTGTGTCAAGTGTACATTGGCCCAATGTTGGCCCAACGTTGTGTTCCCAACTACATGTAACATTGGCACTCAAGTTAGATGTGTCAAGTGTACATTGGCCCAATGTTGGCCCAACGCTGTCTTCCCAACTAACATTGACACTCAAGTTAGATGTGTCAAGTGTACATTGGCCCAATGTTGGCCCAACGTTGTTAAGCCAACGCCAACCTTACAACCTACAGCCAATGTTGGCCCAACAAAGTCATGCTATCTGGGTTCTCATCCCTTAATTTGAGAGACCAGCCCTTTGTTCAAAATATCAAACGAACGCTCTTGTAAATTAATTAGATCCCTCTCAGCCCCTAAATTGAGGGACTAGCCCCTTTTCCTTAATATCAAATAAAATGTCTTTTGATATTAAACATATTTTTTCAATTAACAGCTAAACATGATTTAGAATAGAAAAACGGGGTCTACATTCTAAGGGTCAGATACAATTTTGTTTTAGGGATAAAAGCTTTGTTCAACAAGTGTTTATAAATTCGTCACCGTTCTTGAGATATCTGAGAATAAAAGTTTTAGGGGCCAGTCCCTTACCTCCTTTTTGGAGCCGCTGAACCAAATTTTGAATGTTGCATTTTGTAAAGTACATCATTTTGAGCATTTTTTCTTCTACCCTGAATTTCAAAATATATTCCTTTTTGAGATATAGGTGGTCATAGTTTATGGACTCTCGACCCCAAAAAATCCTTATTCCATAACACATGAATAAATCATAATTACTTGGATACATAACTGTAAGACAAACATATTTGCTGCTATATAGCCTTTCATTAAATTTCCCTCAGTAAAGAGCTACAGATGAAAATTTTTGAGCCCTTTAGTTCCCTAATTTTAGGGGTCAGCCCCTTTTTATATCAAATAAAAGGTCATTTAAATCTCAACACATTTTGTTCAACAACTGTTTAGAAATTCGTTACCGTTCTTGAGATATATGGGAAAGAACGTTTAAGGGGCTGATTCCTTAACTCCTTATAGGGGCCGTTAAAAGAAATTTTGAAAATTGCATATTATTTAGTACATCAGTCTGAGTATCTTTTCTTCTACACTGCATTTCAAAATATTTTTCCTTTCTGAGATATTGGTGATCAAAATTCTATAATTTTGGCCCCTAAAAACCCCTTATTATGTAACACATTATAAAATCATTACATTGCTTGGATACATAACTGTAAGATAAACATATTTGCTTCTATAACTGTTCACAAAATATCCCTCAGTAAAGGGCTACATATAAAAAACTTCAGAGCCCTTTGGTCCCCTAATTTGAAGGGCCAGCCCCTTTTTCTTGTTATCAAATAAAAGGTCATTTAAATCCAAACCCATTTTGTTCAACAACTGTTTAGAAATTCGTTACCGTTCTTGAGATATATCGGAAAAAATATTTTAGGGGCCGATCCCTTAACTCCTTATAGGGGCCGTTAAATGAAATTTTGAAAATTGCATATGATTTAATACATCATTCTGAGCATCTTTTCTTCTACACTGCATTTCAAAATATTTTTCCTTTCGGAGAGAAATGTGATCAACATTCTAGAATTTTGGCCCCTAAAAACCCCTAATTACGTAACACATTATAAAATCATTACATTGCTTGGATACATAACTGTAAGATAAACATATTTGCTACTATAACCGTTCACAAAATATCCCTCAGTAAAGGGCTACAGATGAAAGACTTTAGAGCCCTTTGGTCCCCTAATTTGAAGGGCCAGCCCCTTTTTCTTGTTATCAAATAAAAGGTCATTTAAATTCAAACCCATTTTGTTCAACAACTGTTTAGAAATTCATTACCGTTCTTGAGATATATGGGAAATAACATTTTAGGGGCCGATCCCTTAACTCCTTATAGGGACCGTTAAACGAAATTTTGAAAATTGCATATGATTTAATACATCATTCTGAGCATCTTTCCTTCTACACTGCATTTTAAAATATTTTTCCTTTCGGAGATAAATGTGATTAAAATTCTGGACTTTTGGCCCCTAAAAACCCCTAATTACGTAACACATGATAAAATCATTACATTGCTTGGATACATAACTGTAAAATCAACATATTTGCTTCTATAACCGTTCACAAAATATCCCTCAGGAAAGGGCTACAGATGAAAGACTTTAGAGCCATTTGGTCCCCAAATTTGAGGGGCCAGCCCCTTTTTCTTCATATCAAATAAAAGGTCTTGTAAATATAAACTTGTTTTGCTTTACATGTGTTAACAAAATATTTTTCAGAAAAAAGATAAACTAAGAAAACCATGAAAAATTACGACGTTTTTTTAGTCTCAATTTTCGGGACCAGGCGAGCTTTAACGCCGTTTGAGCATGACAAATATGAATGCCAAATAGCACATCTATAATCTCTTGTCTACAATCCCTGAAAGTTTGAACTCAATATCTTTTACCGTTTAGGAGGAGATCCCTGGACAAGCAGACCCTCTGAAAATCGCTAAAACGTCATTATCTCAAGAACGGAAGTGACGTCATCAAAATAAAAAAATATGTATTTAGATCAAATAAATATCTATCGGATCTGAAAGATTCATGAAAATCGATTGAGCCATCTCCGAGAAATCGCCTGCACAAAAATGCGTAAGAAAAAAAAACAAGAATAATAATAGGGAAAAAGAAACAAAGCAATAACAATAAGGTCTTCCGTTGGAAACGGAAGACCTTAACTAGAGCAAAGCTCGTTGCAAAGCAACGAGTGGGTCTTCCGTTAATGTTGGAAGTAAAGCTGTAAGTTCCTGTAAGAAGCAGAGGTCTTATACCAATAGTAAGAAAAACTAAAATAAAAAGATGAAAAAAATCGAATTAGTCCTGGTACGACTTAACAAAATACGAATGATTTTAAATACGACTTAACAAAAACCTTTCTGATTTCAAGAACGACTTAACAAAAAAAATCCGATTGTGTTTAAGTACGAATTAACAATTTCCGAATTATTTTAGGTACGAGTTAATTTATCTTTGAACACAACACTATTTCCTTAACCAAGAACGTGGAATAAAAATTTCCGGAAAACTCAATTTTTAAATCCCAATATCTCTGTAATGCATCGTCCAATTTTAAAACGGATATCAGTTGAAATTAAGCTTTATAAAAGCCCCTTTGTTGCTTTATGATTTATATCAAATTATTGATCAGAAAAGAGCTATTATAAAAAGACTTAGTAGCCCTTCAGGCCCTTAATTTGAAGGGTCAGCCCCTTTTTCTTGATATCCAAAAAAAAGGTCTCGCTAATATAAACATATTTTGTTCTAGAAGTGTTCATGAATTGTCAACCGTTCTCGAGA
The DNA here is from genome assembly GCF_025612915.1 of Magallana angulata. Lineage (NCBI taxonomy): Eukaryota > Metazoa > Mollusca > Bivalvia > Ostreida > Ostreidae > Magallana > Magallana angulata. The sequence continues at coordinate 1,400,553 of NC_069118.1, forward strand.
TATCTAAACAACTGTATTTTAGGGGCCGACCCTTTAACCCCTTACCGGGGCCACTAACAACAAAATATTTGGTATCATATTGTAAAAAACATTATTTCTAACCACTTTTGTACTACATTGCTTTTCAAAATATTTCTCCTTTTTCAGATATTAATGATCAAAATATTGAATTATAGCCCCTTGAAACCCCTAATTACATAATTTATGACTTGGGTATGGTACTGTATAGATGAACAGATGTACAAACAACATTTTTGCTTCTATATTTAATAACAAATTATTGTTCAGTAAAGAGTTATTGTAAGAAGACATTAGTGCCCTCTTGGCCCCTAATTTGAGGGGCCAGCCCCTTTTTTTGATATCAAATGAAAGGTCTTGCAAATACAAACATATTTTGTTCTACAAGTGTTCAAGAAATGTTAACCGTTCTTGAGATATATGTACAAATGTGTTTTAGGGGCCGACCCTTTAACTCCTAAATGGGGTCATAAACAAAAACATTTAAGGTAGCATACTGTACAAAACATTATTTTGAGCAACTTTTGTTCTACATTGCTTTTAAAAATATTTCTCCTTTTTCAGATATTAATGATCAAATTTTTGAATTTCTGGCCCCTTGAAATCCCTAATTACGTAACATATGACTTAAGTATGTTGTTGTATAGATAAACAGCCCAACAATGAACATTTTTGCTTCTATAATTAATAACAAATTATTATTCAGTAAAGAGTTATTGTAAGAAGACTTTACAGCCCTCTTGGCCCCTAATTTGAGAAACCAGCCCCTTTTTCTTGATATTAAACGAAAGCCCGTGTAATTTGAAACAACTTTTGCATTATATGTTTTAACAAATTTTTTATACATCAAAAGATATCACAGAAAATGTGCAAAAATTTCGTGAAAAAATTTGGTGCTAATTTTCAGGTTCAGGCGAGCTTTGAGGCCTTGAGCAATTTTCATCATTGGAAGCATGGGGGTACATCTACATACATTCATCTACAATCCCTGAAAATTTCAATCTTCTATCTTGATTAGTTTCGGAGGAGATGCGTGGACAAAATGACCCTTAAAAATTTACAAAATCGTCAATATCTGAAACCGGAAGTGACATCATCCTTTAAAATATTTATAATATGTAGCGCCGATCATGCTTTATCCGTCCTGAAAATTTTGTGCGAATCGGTTGGATAGTTTTTGAGAAATAGCGCTCCAAAAAAGTCAGAAAAAGAAAAAAAAGAATAACTAGAGCAAAGCTCGTTGCAAAGCAACGAGTGGGTCTTCCGTTAATGTCGGAAGTAAAGCTGAAAGTTCCTGTAAGAAGCAGAGCTCTTAAACCAATAACAAGAGAAACTATAAAAAAAAAAAGACGAAAAAAATCGAATATTCCTGGTATGACTTAACAAAATCCGAATAATTTTAGGTACGACTTAACAAAAACCTTTCCGATTTCAAGAACAACTTAACAAAAAAATCCGAATGTGTTCAAGTACGACTTAACAATTATTTTTGGTACGATTTAATTTTACTTTTAACATTACGCTATTTTTTAAACCACGGACGCGGAATCAAAATTTCCGGAAAAATCAATTTTTAAACCCCAATATCTCTGTAATGCATCGTCCGATTTTTAAACGGCTTTCAGTGTTAGATTCAGCTTGATAAGCTTCATAAAACACATATTCATTTTTGATTTGATCAGAAAATTCATTTTTTCGAAAAATTTGTTTCACTTCCGGTTTCGACCGGAAGTGACGGATTTTTATTTCCAGCCTTATTGCACATGTACATTGCCAAATTCATAACCACAGAACATTTCAAGACTCTATCTTAAAGCGTTTTTGAGAAATGTCGCGGACAAAATGACTTTTTTTAGAGTTTAAAAATGACGTAACGTCAAAACGGAAGTGACGTTGTTATAGAAACTTTAACATCTTTGAGGCATTATAATTGCACATAATCCCTGAAAGTTTCCTTTAAATAAATTGAAAACTTTTTGATTTATGAAGCCGAAAAGGAGTCAGAAAAAAAAGAAAAAGAAAAAAAATAATAATAAAAAGAAACCGAAGAATAACAAGAGGGTCTTCCGTTGGAAACGGAAGACCCTAAATAGAAACCGAAGAAAAAAAAAAGGGTCTTCCATTGGAAAACGGAAGACCCTAATAATAATAGAAAGAAACAATAGAATAACAAGAGGGTCTTCCGTTGAAAACGGAAGACCCTAATAAAAACTAGAGCAAAGCTCGTTGCTCTTAAACCAATAACAAGGGTAACTAAAATAAAAAGATGAAAAAATCGAATTATTCCTGGTATGACTTAACAAAATACGATTGATTTTAAGTACGACTTAACAAAAACCTTTCCGATTTCAAGAACAACTTAACAAAAAAAAATCCGAATGTGTTCAAGTACGACTTAAATTATTTTTGGTACGAGTTAATTTTCTCTGAACATTACGCTATTTTTTAAACCAAGGACGCGGAATCAAAATTTCCGGAAAAATCAATTTTTAAACCCCGATATCTCTGTAATGCATCATCCGATTTTCAAACGGATTTCAGTTTCGTGTTCAACATACCCAACTCTACAAACCGCACAAGTATTTGAAATTGAAACGAAAAATTTGAAAATTCGAAAATTTTAAAACACTTCCGGTTTGGACCGGAAGTGACGGAAACTAAATTCCAGCCTTATGTCCAAATAAAAACGATCAATGCTTCAACACAGAAAATTACAAGTCTCTACCTTGAAGTGTTTTTGAAAAACGCCCTGGACAAAATCACTTTTTTAAAATTTAAAAATTGACGTAACGTAAAAACGGAAGTGACGTTGTAGTTAAAAATTTAACATCTTTAAGGGACAATATTGCTTTATAATCCCTGAAAGTTTCATGTAAATCCGTTGAAAACTTTTTGAGATATTAAGCTTTAAAAAAGTCAGAAAAATAAAGAAAAAGAAAAATAATAATAACTAGAGCAAAGCTCGTTGCAAAGCAACGAGTGGGTCTTCCGTTAATGTCGGAAGTAAAGCTGGAAGTTCCTATAAGAAGCAGAGCTCTTAAACCAATAACAAGAGTACCCTAAATAAAAATATGAAAAAATCGAATTATTCCTGGTACGACTTAACAAAAATCGAATAATTTTACGTACGACTTAACAAAAACCTTTCCGATTTTAAGAACGACTGAGCAAAAAAAATCCGAATGTGTTACAGTACGACTTAACAATTAATTTTTAGGTACAAGTTAATTCAACCAAGAACTTGATACTAATTTCTTAACAAAAAACGCGGAATCAAAATTTCCGGAAAAATCATTTTTTGAACTCGTATATCTCTGTAATGCATTGTCTGATTTTAAAACGGCTTTCAGTGTTAGATTCAGCTTAATAAGCTCTATAAAACACATATTCATTTTTGATTTGATCAGAAAATTTATTTTTTCGAAAAATTTGATTCCCTTCCGGTTTCGACCGGAAGTGACAGATTTTCATTTCCAGCCTTATTACAGAGGTAAATCGATTAAGTCATAACCATTGAAAATTTCAAGCCTCTATCTTAAAGCGTTTTTGAGAAACGCCGCGGACAAAATGACTTTTTGAAATTTTAAAAATGACGTAACGTAAAAACGGAAGTGACGTTTTCAAACAAACTTCACAAACTTAGAGGTATTATTGTTGCACACAACCTCTGAAAATTTCATTAAAATCGGGTGTAAACTTTTTGAGTTATAAAGCCAAAAAGGAGTCAGAAAAAAAAATAAAAAGAACTAGAGCAAAGCTCGTTGCAAAGCAACGAGTGGGTCTTCCGTTAATGTCGGAAGTAAAGCTGGAAGTTCCTGTAAGAAGCAGAGCTCTTAAACCAATAACAAGAGTAACTAAAATAAAAAGATGAAAAATCGAATTATTCCTGGTACGACTTAACAAAATCCGAATGATTTTAAGTACGACTTAACAAAAACCTTTTTGATTTCAAGAACGACTTAACAAAAAAATCCGAATGTGTCAAAGTACGACTTAACAATTATTTTTGGTACGAGTTAATATTACTTTGAACATTACGCTATTTTTTAAACCAAGGACGCAGAATCAAAATTTCCGGAAAAATCAATTTTTAAACCCCGATATCTCTGCAATGCATCGTCCGATTTTAAAACGGTTTTCAGTGTTAGATTCAGCTTAATAAGCTCTACAAAACACATATACATTTTTTATTAAATCAGAAAATTCATTTTTTCGAAAATTTTGTTTTACTTCCGGTTTCGACCGGAAGTGATAGATTTTCATTTCCAGCCTTATTACAGAGGTAAATCAATCAAATCATAACCATTCAAAATTTCATGCCTCTATCTTAAAGCGTTTTTGAGAAAAGTCCGGGACAAAATGACTTTTTGAAATTTTTAAAAATGACCTCACGTCAAAACGGGAGTGACGTTCTCTTTAAAACTTTAATATTTTTGAGGGACGCCAACTAACAAAAATCTCTGAAAATTTCATCAAAATCGGTTAAACACTTTTTGAGTTATGAAGCAAAAAAGGAGTCAGAAGAAAAGAAAAAGAATAATAATAATAACTAGAGCAAAGCTCGTTGCAAAGCAACGAGTGGGTCTTCCGTTAATGTCGGAAGTAAAGCTGGAAGTTCCTGTAAGAAGCAGAGCTCTTAAACCAATAACAAGAGTAACCAAAATGAAAAGATAAAAAAATCGAATTATTCCTGGTACGACTTAACAAAATACGAATGATTTTAAGTACGACTGAACAAACACCTTTCCGATTTCAAGAACAACTTAACAAAAAAAAATCCGAATTGTTCAAGTACGACTTAACAATTATTTTTGGTACGAGTTAATATTACTTTGAACATTACGCTATTTTTTAAACCAAGGACGCGGAATCAAAATTTCCGGAAAAATCAATTTTTAAACCCCGATATCTCTGTAATGCATCGTCCGATTTTAAAACGGCTTTCAGTGTTTGATTCAGCTAATTAAACTCTACAAAACACATATTCATTTTTCATTTGATCAGAAAATTCATTTTTTCGAAAAATTTGTTTCACTTCCGGTTTCGACCGGAAGTGACAGATTTTCATTTCCAGCCTTATTACAGAGGTAAATCGACCAAATCATCACCATTGAAATTTTCAAGCCTCTTTCTTAAAGCGTTTTTGAGAAAAGTCCGGGACAAAATGACTTTTTGAAATTTTTAAAAATGACGTCACGTCAAAACGGAGGTGACGTTCTTTCTAAAACTTTAACATTTTTGAGGGACGCCAACTTGCAAACATCTCTGAAAATTTCATCAAAATCGGTTAAAAACTTTTTGAGTTATGAAGCAAAAAAGGAGTCAGAAGAAAAGAAAAAGAATAATAACTAGAGCAAAGCTCGTTGCAAAGCAACGAGTGGGTCTTCCGTTAATGTCGGAAGTAAAGCTGGAAGTTCCTGTAAGAAGCAGAGCTCTTAAACCAATAACAAGAGTAACAAAAATAAAAAGATAAAAAATCGAATTATTCCTGGTAGGACTTAACAAAATCCGAATGATTTTAAGTACGACTTAACAAAAACCTTTCTGATTTCAAGAACGACTTAACAAAAAAATCCGAATCAGTTCAAGTACGATTTAACAAATATTTTTGGTACGAATTAACTTAACTTTTAACTTAATGCTATTTTTTAAACCAAGAACGTGGAATCAAAATTTCCGGAAAAATCAATTTTTAAACCCCAATATCTCTGTAATGCATCCTCCGATTTAAAAACGGTTTTCAGTGTTAGATTCAGCTTATTAAGCTCTACATAATACATATACGTTTTTTATTTGATCAAAAAATTCAAATTTTCGAAAAATTTGATTTCCTTCCGGTTTCGACCGGAAGTGACGGATTTTCATTTCCAGCCTTATTACAGAGGCAAAACGATCAATATATAAACTCGAAAATTTTTAACTTTCTATCTTGAAGCGTTTTTGATAAAAGCCGCGGACAAAATGACTTTTTGAAATTTTTAAAAATGACGTAACGTAAAAACAGAAGTGACGTTGCTATAGAAACTTTAACATCTTTGAGGCATTATAATTTCACATTATCTCTGAGAGTTTCATAAAAATCGGTTAAAAACTTTTTGAGTTATGAAGCCGAAAAGAAGTCAGAAAAAAAAAGAAAAAGTATAATAATAAAAAGAAACCGAAGAATAACAAGAGGGTCTTCCGTTGAAATCGGAAGACCCTAATAATAATTAAAAGAAACAATAGAATAACAAGAGGGTCTTCCGTTGGAAACGGAAGACCCTAATAATAAAAAGAAACCGAAGAATAACAAGAGGGTCTTCCGTTGAAAACGGAAGACCCTAATAATAATAATAATAGAAAGAAACAATAGAATAACAAGAGAGTCTTCCGTTGGAAACGGAAGACCCAAATAACTAGAGCAAAGCTCGTTGCAAAGCAACGAGTGGGTCTTCCGTTAATGTCGGAAGTAAAGCTGGAAGTTCCTGTAAGAAGCAGAGCTCTTAAACCAATAACAAGAGTAACGATAATAAAAAGATGAAAAAAAAAATCGAATTATTCCTGGTACGACTTAACAAAATCCGAATAATTTTAAGTACGAATTAGCAAAAACCTTTCTGATTCCAAGAACGACTAAACAAAAAAATCCGAATGTGTTCAAGTACGACTTAACAATTATTTTTGGTACAAGTTAATTTTACTTCGAACATAACGCTATTTTCTTAACCAAGAACGTGGAATTGAAATTTCCGGAAAACTCAATTTTTAAATCCCAATAAGATTGTAATGCATCGTCCGATTTTAAAACGGATTTCAGTTTAAAATTAAGCATAAAAAAGCTTTTTTGTTGCTTTATGTTTAATATCAAATTATTGGTGAGAAAAGAGTTATTATAAAAAGACTTAATAGCCCTTCTGGTCCCTAATTTGAGGGGTCAGCCCCTTTTTCTTGATATCAAATAAAAGGTCTCGCTAATTTAAACATATTTTGTTCTACAAGTGTTCACAAATTGTAAACGTTATCGAGATATCTAAACAACTGTGTTTTAGGGGCTGACCCTTTAACCCCTTATCGGGGCCACCAACAACAACATTTTTGGTATCATTTTGTTAAGAACATTATTTTAAACAACTTTTGTTCTACATTCCTTTCCAAAATATTTCTCCTTCTCAAGATAAAAATGATCAAAGTTTTGGACTTCTGGCCCCTTGAATCCCCTAATCATGTAACATATGAATTAGGTATGATACTGTATAGATAAACAGTTGTACAATGAACATTTTTGCTTCCATAAATAATAACAAAACATTTTTCAGTAAAGAGTTATTATAAAAAGACTTTAGAGCCCCCTGGCCCCTAATATGAGGGGCCAGTCCCTTTTTCTTGATATCAAATTAAAGGTCTTGCAAATATAAACATATTTTGTTCAACAAGTGTTTAGGAATTGTTAACCGTTCTCAAGATATCTGTATAAATGTGTTTTGAGGGCCGAACCTTAAACTCCTTACCGGGGCCACCAACAACAAAATTTTAGTTTTCCTATTGTTGAGAACATTATTTTAAACAATTTTGTTCTACAGTGCTATCCAAAATTTTTCTCCTTTTTCTGATATTAATGATCAAATTTTTCAACTTCTGGCCCCTTGAAACCCCTAATTACGTAACATATGACTAAAGGATTGTATTGAATAGATAAACAGCTGTACAGTAAACATTTTTGCTTCTATAATTAATAACAAAATATTGTTCAGTAAAGAGTTATTATAAGAAGACTTTAGAGCCATCTTGGCCCCTAATTTGAGGGGCCAGCCCCTTTTTCTTGATATCAAATTAAAGGTCTTGCAAAATTAAACAACTTTTGCATTACATGTGTTAACAAAATATTTATACATCAAAAGATATTACAGAAAATGTGCGAAAATTTCGTGAAAAAAATTGGTGCTAATTTTCAGGTTCAGGCGAGCTTCGAGGCCTTGAGCTATTTTTATAATCGGAAGCATGGGGGTACATCTACATACATTCATCTACAATCCCTGAAAATTTCAAGCTTCTATCTTGATTAGTTTTGGAGGAGATGCGTGGACAAAATGACCCTTAAAAATTTACAAAATCGTCAATATCTGAAACCGGAAGTGACGTCATCATTTCAAAATTTAATTATATGTAGCACCGATCATGCTTTATCAGTCCTGAAAATTTTGTACATAACGGTTGTATAGTTTTTGAGAAATAGCGCTCCAAAAAAGTCAGAAAAAGAAAAAAAAAGAATAACTAGAGCAAAGCTCGTTGCAAAGCAACGAGTGGGTCTTCCGTTAATGTCGGAAGTAAAGCTGGAAGTTCGTGTAAGAAGCAGGGCTCTTAAAACAACGGCAAGAGTAACTAAAATAAAAAAAAATAAAATAAATCGAATTATTCCTGGTACGACTTAACAAAATACGAATGATTTTTAAGTACGACTTAACAAAAACTTTTCCGATTTCAAGTTCGACTTAACAAAAAAAATCCGAATGTGTTCAAGTACGACTTTACAATTATTTTTGGTACGAGTTAATTTTACTTTGAACATTCCGCTATTTTTCAAACCAAGGACGCGGAAACAAAATTTCCGGAAAAAATCAAATTTTGAACCCCGATATCTCTGTAATGCATCGTCTGATTTTCAAACGGATTTCAGTATTAGGTTCAGCTTAAAAAGCTCTACAGAATTCGTATACGTTTTTTATTAAATTAAAAAATTCAATTTTTCGAAAAATTTGATTTACTTCCAGTTTCGACCCGAAGTGACGGATTTTTATTTCCAGCCTTATTGCACATGTAAATAGCCAAATTTTATAACCACAGAAAATTTCAAGACTCTATCTTTAAGCGTTTTTGAGAAATGTCGCGGACAAAATGACTTTTTTAAAAGTTTAAAAATGACGTAGCGTCAAAACGGAAGTGACGTTGTTATGGAAACTTGAACATCTTTGAGGCATTATAATTGCACATAATCCATGCAAGTTTCCAGTAAATTAGTTGAAAACTTTCTGAGTTATGAAGCCGAAAAGGAGTCAGAAAAAAAAGAAAAAGAAAAAAAATAATAATAACTAGAGCAAAGCTCGTTGCAAAGCAACGAGTGGGTTTTCCGCTAATGTTGAAAGCAACGCTAAAAGTACGTCTAAGAAGCAGAGTTCTTAATCTAGTAACAAAGAAACCAAAGTACAAAAAGATAAAAAAAAATCGAATGATTCTTGGTACAACTTAACATGATCCGAATGTTTTTAAGTACGACTTAACCAAAAACCCTTAACCATTTCAAGAACGACTTAACAAAAAAACCCAATGTGTTTAAGTACGACTTAACAAATTTGACTTCTTTTTAGGTACAAGTTTACTTTACCTTGAACTAACATCTTTTTTCTTAACCCAGAATGCAAAATTAAAATTTATGTAAAAAATCAATTTTGCTAAAAACATAATTCTGAGCAACTTTTCCTCTTCACTGCTTTTCAAAAGGTTGACCTTTTGTACTGTGTGCTCGTTGCGTCATTAATTGTCTGAAACTTATCGATGTTAAGTTTACTTTACTGTACTTCTGTGAATATTTTCTATGTAAAATTACTATGAACCAGACAACATTGAAATGGTGAACTTTTCAAAGGGCCCCGCTTATGTTATTTCATAGAATTCTGCTTTGACCTTGACCTATAACTTGAAATTTTTCCAGCTGGCATAGAACTTTTAATTCAATTTCATTCCCCCTAACATACATGCATTTTTGTTCAATCTGACCAAGATTAAGCATATTTGGAAAATAATCTACTATTTAAAACTAATTTTAAAAAGATCTGCTATGACCTTCACATTGACAGACTTGGTTCAAGGTCACTGCACGCCATTAACCAATAAACTCTGTAAAGGTAAAATATTAGCCAAATAGGGGCTAAAAGGAGAGTATATCTATGCTCTTAAAATATGGATTTTTGTGTGATCTGATATGACCTTGACTCTTCATCTACAAATATCATTCGAGGTCATTGCATATATTTTGAACAAAGGCATCATGTGGGTAAAGTATGAGGCTGAATGGAGCAAAGGGAGAGAAGACATACTCCGGACAAGGATTTTTAAAAATATAATTCTGATATGACCTTCACAGTTTCTTTTCACTGAAAATAGGTTCAAGGTCACTACACACCCTTTCACCCTTTACTCAAAAGCTCTGCTTATGTGAAGTCTGAGCCAAATAGGGGTTAGTAGAAATTATATATGCTCTCAAAAAAGGATTTTTGCATGATCCGATATGATCTTCACACGTTACCTAGAAATTTCATGCAAGGTCACTGCACATCGTTTAACCATAGAGACACTCTGTGAGTATTAGCCAGATTGGACCAAAGGGAAAAAAGATATGCCCCAGACAAGGATTTTATATATATAATTCTGCTATGACCTTAACCTTATACCTAAAAACATGGTTCAAGGTCACTGCACATCCTTCAACCAAAGGAACCCTGTGGATGAGGTATGAGCCAGATTGGGCCAAGGGGAGAGAAGCTATGCTCCTGTCAAGCCAATCTCGGATGGACAGACCGACAAATTGATCACTAGAAGGCGCCCGCATAAACATGCCTTTTTATCTAAAATAGTATCCATGCTATCTGCCCATGGTGAATAGTCATCAAAACCATTCATTAGCAGAATTTGATTTCCCTCCTTTTTAAGGTGGTATGGGACATCTGTCGATATTAATGTGGATTAAAGTACTATATAATTGAAAACTTTTCACCGGTTTAGAATTTTCAAATTTTACAATATTTAACCAAAAAATAGCTTTTAAAAATATTTGAAAAGGTAAAAATTGTAAAAACCCCAGCGGGATTCGAACTCATGACTTACAGATTCCTAGTAAACCCTCTAACCCACTGTGCTAAGGAGTTAGGTGACCATTTTTGAGAAGAAACTACATGTACTTATATAATTACACTTTATTTTATTGTTTATTTCGATAAACAATACGTTACAACATGGAAGTGTCCCATATCACCTTAAACTCGGAACACCTCTGACCTAATAAGATCGCCGCATTAAATACAAAGTTTGATTTAACTCTAATTTGTTTATCATCAAGAAATTCTGCATCGCTGACAAATAAAGTTTTCTTCTGTATAATGAAATACCAATTAACTGACTATTCAGACAATAGCAAGTTTATTGTCCCATTCAACAGCTACTATTTTCCTTGGCTTTGCCTCATTAAATATTTGCTGTCTTGGGGGACAATAAACTTGCTATTGTCCTCATACCCAGTAAATACTAAATAGGCATATAATATCCCATCCACCTACATTTCATGTTATATAACCTCCCGTTTGTAACCTTCAATTTCACTGTAAAGTCAACATATCTGTCATAGCCGCAAGTTTCACAATTTATTTCTGCTTCTCATGTACTTAAAATTAGGGGCCTTAATATTGCTTACCAATTCCAACAAGAGACATCCCTCTAACTATTGGTAATCATTAAAATTCATTTCATGAATCTACGCAACAATGATAAACCTTCAAGTACAGTCACTCTCAATTTTACAAAAATATTGACGGTACTTTATCCGAAACTGTTCCTTGTATCTTTAACTTAGTACACTAACATTTTTATGAAAAGACGGTTTGTCTTAGAATAAGAAAGCTAATGCAATTCTGAGAAAAAGAATACCACATATTGCCAATTCCATTGAGGTTTAATAAAAATATGGCCATTTAAGTGAACCCACCATTTCCAATTTCCTTTAGTAAACACAGATTTACAGGGTTCTCCATAGTAAAACATCTTTATCTGACCTTTTAGAGGTCAACTTTTGTTCAACCACCTTTAAAAAGAAACCTTATTCAATACAACATATGCCTACATGATATAATCATGATAAAAGCTTCACATCACTTAGAAATACCCTTACATGTATACCCCCCACCCCCCAATCTTTTGATTTTCATAAAAAGTCATGGTTTGAAATGTTTTACCTAATTTTATGAAACATGTGGCAATTTCCTTGAGTCATTTCTCACACATATTTGAAAACAATCATCAATGATTCTAAAATGTGATCTTTATTTGTTTATTGTATGATTTGTACCATTTTAATTAACAAATAGACAGCTGTCCTGCTTGTGATTTCTTGTTTTCATGAAAAAAGTAAGCTAACAATCATATTTAGTGAATATCTAATCTATTCTGATTTCTAGTCTTCTTCTAACCATGCTAAAACAGTAAGTTACAACCTACAAGTTAGACATCTGCCTTAAATTAGAATTAAATTCAAACACACCCAGGTAGCTGGAGACAGAGTTGATTTCAATGAAAAATGTTCAAATTTGAAATGTTTTTCTACTTTTTTATGCATATATACCTTAGAAAGGTAGAAATAGGTTGTTTCTTGTTCATTTCAAAAGTAATTATCATAGCAGATGTTATTTCAAAGTCAAATGTACATTTACATATCCTACATGTAATCTTAATGCAGACAATTAAATAGAGGGGGGGGGTTCAATTATGTAAACACATCTAAATATCTTTATGAAATAAAAAATAAAGGAAACATAATTGTATACTTTTATTGAAAAACAAATTTTCACAGCAATTATGAATTTCTTTAAACAGCCTTAATTTTGTTTTCATAATTTCTTATCAAACACAAACCACAACATGGCATGATGCTTTCTTCAAGTTCCATTATTGTTCATGCATTATCGGATTTAATTTGAATTACCGGTAAATAGTCTGTAGAACACAAGGAATATGCATGTGGATAGAGGTGACAGGTTAATCTCAGGAGCTGACCCACAAGAATCAACAGGTACCGGTAAAAGCCATGTGGTAACAAGAGTCTGTTTTGAGCTGAAATAAATAAAAAAAATAATTAGCTGTGTTTACATACATGTACTAGTAATAGCTGTGTTTACATTAACATATGCATAGTATTTCTGTAAAAAATACACTGACCATGCAGTGTAATAAGTATGACATATCCCAATACATGACATAACATTTAGGCAGTACAAGATCAAAAATTTGCATATCAAGTCATAATATAATATTAAAAAATTTTCATAGGTATAAACACTTATCAAATTGAGAAAGAGAGAGAGTGAGAGAGAGAGAGTTTATTACCATACTTGTAGTGCAACAGTCAATATTTCAATTCGTAAATTACAAACGAATATTACCCACCGAACAGCGTCAAAGTACTGGTACTGGTATTAGCTTCTGGTATACCATTTTTTATCAATTCTACTGTGTATATTTTGTTTGCAAATAAATTTAGCGAGGGTTTTTGTTTATTTTCTTATAAATTACATGTTTTAAAAACAATACTACGTGTAATAAGCATAAAACATGTATGAGTAAACTTAATGAAGAATTTTTAATAGATTATTTTTCAAAGAATGTGGTACATTAAATGTATGTCAATCTTTATAAAACTAGCGTATATTTCGTGCGCCATAAATTGCAAGTTTTTTGTAAATATCATTTACTTGCATGATAGGTATATATGGTCTAACCAAAATTTTCTTCATAAAGCTACAGCTGTATGTACCACATATATGTTTTGTCACAAGTATACATTTAAAAAAAAAATACCCAAATTCCAACAGTTTAAATAAACTCAACTCATTCTCTGATAAGTTCATTGTGTTTTGTGCGTGCATATCTTATTTGTCTGCTGCAACAGCAGCCAATCAGCGGTAAGCTGAATCCACAAAAAGAAAGTTTGTGTTTTAGGAGCGGGTAAATTGTTTATGCGACACTGTCAAGAAAACCACACCAAATAATAACAAGAAACATAAATATTCACTTAAATGTATTCTGTTGTAAAGTAAAGGTTTTTAACACTTATTGCATCTTGCAAAACATGTGATGACCTTAATCATCTGTCATATATCTGATATACATGTATATGTAAAAGATGGGAGAAATAACGACGGAACAAAGTGGGATTCGAACCTGGCCCCCTGAATCTCTAGTCAGGTGCTCTACCAACTGAGCTATCAATGATCGGCATCATAAAGATATCAAAGTCATGTTTTAACTCTGAAGTCTGAAGTATACAATTTTATTTACTTGAAGTTATGTCTACAGGGTATTCATGACTACATTTGGAGACCTCTGCACAAGAATATATGATATGTTTCTAATTAGACCCTGCTTTGAATTTTGAGTTGAAAATTCACAATCTGTTATTTTTTTAAATAGATAAATTCAGTTACCCTTTCCAGTCCCCCATGAACCTCGAGCGAGTCTAAACACCCATGAAACATGTAAAAATTACACGTTAGTAAACAAACACCCACACCATAACAAAAACATCTAACAGTGTGCACGTACTTACATGTACATCTATACTATATACTAAATTTTAACCAGTTAACAAGAAACTTTAAAAGGAGTAAAAGCCTCACCTTCTTCAGTAACATCCACATAAATCACACACTTTAATGTCCATCTTTTCTCCTTTATTACTCGTAGATTATCAACGGCTGATCGTCGACAGAAGTGTGGCTGTCAGAATTTCCTCGTAAACGATTCACACGAGAAAAATATCCTCCTTAAACAAATATGTAGTATTGTTCCCTGTGCATGTTCATATGTTTCACAGCAAATTGAAAATGCATGTGTACACCGAAAGAATACACAACTTCTCTTCTGCATTACGGCTCTCTCTTTTCTACAATGCCGTTCGTTACTGTTTACATTCGGCGCGCGCGCGCGGGGGTCACAAACAGGGGCGCCCCGACAAATAGTTGCACATAGAACGTTTAAATAATGTGTGTTCATTGAATTCATAAATGATATAGATGAAAAAAATGAAATTGAATCACAACAATTTATCTAAGACGCAACACAACGTAATGCAGTAAATGCCTGGGCCTTAATGTGGCATTTGTTCGCTTGTGTGTCTATGTAGACATATTAACTCGTTCATGTACGATTCTCACATATTTGTTTTATGAAATTTGAAAAAAATATAGGTCAGAACTTGTTTAATTTGATACCAAATGACATTATTTAATATATTAACAATAACTAAATTATTTTTTTTTCATAAAATGATAACGATTTTTGCTATCAGAAAAATACGTGTATGAGCTGCTGACCCCTAATTATAGGGGCCAGCCCTTTTTTCTTAATTTTAAATGAAAGCTCTTGTTATTCTAAACAACTTTTGTTCTATATGTATTAACAAAATATTTTTAGTTTAAAGGTTATAATACAAAAAGCAACAAAATTTCAGCCCCGAAAAAATCTTAAACTTTGGCGACAAATAGCTCAAAAACTAACAAAGAAATTACCAAAATTTTCATGCCAGCAAAATTATAAAATGTTACCGACAATTTCGCCAAATTTCATGCATCTATCATCTGTAGTTCCCGAGATCAACTCTGGACAAAAGACCCCCCAATTTTCAATTAAAGGGCAATAACTCATAACCGGAAGTGAATTTTAAAAATTAGAAAAAAACGTCTAGAGATATTAATATCATCTACATACCCTGAAAGTTTCATAGCAATCAGACAAAAAATGTTCGAGAAATCTCGTGCACAAAATTTGCGGGAAAAAAAAAATAACTAGAGCAAAGCTCGTTGCAAAGCAACGAGTGGGTTTTCCGCTAATGTCGAAAGCAACGCTAGAAGTACGTCTAAGAAGCAGAGTTCTTAATCTAGTAACAAAGAAACCTAAGTACAAAAAGATAAAAAAAAATCGAATGATTCTTGGTACAACTTAACATGATCCGAATGTTTTTAAGTACGACTTAACCAAAAACCCTTAACCATTTCAAGAACGACTTAACAAAAAAACCCAATGTGTTTAAGTACGACTTAACAAATTTGACTTCATTTTAGGTACAAGTTTACTTTACCTTGAACTAACATCTTTTTTCTTAACCCAGAATGCAAAATTAAAATTTATATAAAAAATCAATTTTGTTTAAAACATAATTCTGAGCAACTTTTCCTCTTCACTGCTTTTCAAAAGGTTGACCTTTCGTACTGTGTGCTCGTTGCGTCATTAATTGTCAGAAACTTATCGATGTTAAGTTTACTTTACTGTACTTCTGTGAATATTTTCTATGTAAAATTACTATGAACCAGACAACATTGAAATGGTGAACATTTCAAAGGGCCCCGCTAATGTTATTTCAGAGAATTCTGCTTTGACCTTGACCTATAACTTGAAATTTTTCCAGCTGGCATAGAACTTTTAATTCAATTTCATTCCCCCTAACATACATGCATTTTTGTTCAATCTGACCAAGATTAAGCATATTTGGAAAATAATCTACTATTTAAAACTAATTTTAAAAAGATCTGCTATGACCTTCACATTGACAGACTTGGTTCAAGGTCACTGCACGCCATTAACCAATAAACTCTGTAAAGGTAAAATATTAGCCAAATAGGGGCTAAAAGGAGAGTATATCTATGCTCTTAAAATATGGATTTTTGTGTGATCTGGTATGACCTTGACTCTTCATCTACAAATATCATTCGAGGTCATTGCATATATTTTGAACAAAGGCATCATGTGGGTAAAGTATGAGGCTGAATGGAGCAAAGGGAGAGAAGATATACTCCGGACAAGGATTTTTAAAAATATAATTCTGATATGACCTTCACAGTTTCTTTTCACTGAAAATAGGTTCAAGGTCACTACACACCCTTTCACCCTTTACTCAAAAGCTCTGCTTATGTGAAGTCTGAGCCAAATAGGGGTTATTAGAAATTATATATGCTCTCAAAAAAGGATTTTTGCATGATCCGATATGATCTTCACCCGTTACCTAGAAATTTCATGCAAGGTCACTGCACATCGTTTAACCATAGAGACACTCTGTGAGTATTAGCCAGATTGGACCAAAGGAAAAAAAGATATGCCCCAGACAAGGATTTTATATATATAATTCTGCTATGATCTTAACCTTATACCTAAAAACATGGTTCAAGGTCACTGCACATCCTTCAACCAAAGGAACCCTGTGGATGAGGTATGAGCCAGATTGGGCCAAGGGGAGAGAAGCTATGCTCCTGTCACGCCATCTCGGATGGACAGACCGACAAATTGATCACTAGAAGGCGCCCGCATAAACATGCCTTTTTATCTAAAATAGTATCCATGCTATCTGCCCATGGTGAATAGTCATCAAAACCATTCATTAGCAGAATTTGATTTCCCTCCTTTTTAAGGTGGTATGGGACATCTGTCGATATTAATGTGGATTAAAGTACTATATAATTGAAAACTTTTCACCTGTTTAGAATTTTCAAATTTTACAATATTTAACCAAAAAATAGCTTTTAAAAATATTTGAAAAGGTAAAAATTGTAAAAACCCCAGCGGGATTCGAACTCATGACTTACAGGTTCCTAGTAAACCCTCTAACCCACTGTGCTAAGGAGTTAGGTGACCATTTTTGAGAAGAAACTACATGTACTTATATAATTACACTTTATTTTATTGTTTATTTCGATAAACAATACGTCACAACATGGAAGTGTCCCATATCACCTTAAACTCGGAACACCTCTGACCTAATAAGATCGCCGCATTAAATACAAAGTTTGATTTAACTCTAATTTGTTTATCATCAAGAAATTCTGCATCGCTGACAAATAAAGTTTTCTTCTGTATAATGAAATACCAATTAACTGACTATTCGGACAATAGCAAGTTTATTGTCCCATTCAACAGCTACTATTTCCCTTGGCTTTGCCTCATTAAATATTTGCTGTCTTGGGGGACAATAAACTTGCTATTGTCCTCATACCCAGTAAATACTAAATAGGCATATAATATCCCATCCACCTACATTTCATGTTATATAACCTCCCGTTTGTAACCTTCAATTTCACTGTAAAGTCAACATATCTGTCATAGCCGCAAGTTTCACAATTTATTTCTGCTTCTCATGTACTTAAAATTAGGGGCCTTAATATTGCTTACCAATTCCAACAAGAGACATCCCTCTAACTATTGGTAATCATTAAAATTCATTTCATGAATCTACGCAACAATGATAAACCTTCAAGTACAGTCACTCTCAATTTTACAAAAATATTGACGGTACTTTATCCGAAACTGTTCCTTGTATCTTTAACTTAGTACACTAACATTTTTATGAAAAGACGGTTTGTCTTAGAATAAGAAAGCTAATGCAATTCTGAGAAAAAGAATACCACATATTGCCAATTCCATTGAGGTTTAATAAAAATATGGCCATTTAAGTGAACCCACCATTTCCAATTTCCTTTAGTAAACACAGATTTACAGGGTTCTCCATAGTAAAACATCTTTATCTGACCTTTTAGAGGCCAACTTTTGTTCAACCACCTTTAAAAAGAAACCTTATTCAATACAACATATGCCTACATGATATAATCATGATAAAAGCTTCACATCACTTAGAAATACCCTTACATGTATACCCCCTACCCCCCAATCTTTTGATTTCCATAAAAAGTCATGGTTTGAAATGTTTTACCTAATTTTATGAAAGATGTGGCAATTTCCTTGAGTCATTTCTCACACATATTTGAAAACAATCATCAATGATTCTAAAATGTGATCTTTATTTGTTTATTGTATGATTTGTACCATTTTAATTAACAAATAGACAGCTGTCCTGCTTGTGATTTCTTGTTTTCATGAAAAAAGTAAGCTAACAATCATATTTAGTGAATATCTAATCTATTCTGATTTCTAGTCTTCTTCTAACCATGCTAAAACAGTAAGTTACAACCTACAAGTTAGACATCTGCCTTAAATTAGAATTAAATTCAAACACACCCAGGTAGCTGGAGACAGAGTTGATTTCAATGAAAAATGTTCAAATTTGACATGTTTTTCTACTTTTTTATGCATATATACCTTAGAAAGGTAGAAATAGTTTGTTTCTTGTTCATTTCAAAAGTAATTATCATAGCAGATGTTATTTCAAAGTCAAATGTACATTTACATATCCTACATGTATATCTTAATGCAGACAATTAAATAGAGGGGGGGGGGGTTCAATTATGTAAACACATCTAAATATCTTTATGAAATAAAAAATAAAGGAAACAAAATTGTATACTTTTATTGAAAAACAAATTTTCACAGCAATTATGAATTTCTTTAAACAGCCTTAATTTTGTTTTCATAATTTCTTATCAAACACAAACCACAACATGGCATGATGCTTTCTTCAAGTTCCATTATTGTTCATGCATTATCGGATTTAATTTGAATTACCAGTAAATAGTGTGTAGAACACAAGGAATATGCATGTGGATAGAGGTGACAGGTTAATCTCAGGAGCTGACCCACAAGAATCAACAGGTACCGGTAAAAGCCATGTGGTAACAAGAGTCTGTTTTGAGCTGAAATAAATAAAAAAAATAATTAGCTGTGTTTACATACATGTACTAGTAATAGCTGTGTTTACATTAACATATGCATAGTATTTCTGTAAAAAATACACTGACCATGCAGTGTAATAAGTATGACATATCCCAATACATGACATAACATTTAGGCAGTACAAGATCAAAAATTTGCATATCAAGTCATAATATAATATTAAAAAAATTTCATAGGTATAAACACTTATCAAATTGAGAAAGAGAGAGAGTTTGAGAGAGAGAGAGTTTATTACCATACTTGTAGTGCAACAGTCAATATTTCAATTCGTAAATTACAAACGGATATTACCCACCGAACAGCGTCAAAGTACATGTACTGGTATTAGCTTCTGGTATACCATTTTTTATCAATTCTACTGTGTATTTTTTGTTTGCAAATAAATTTAGCGAGGGTTTTTGTTTATTTTCTTATAAATTACATGTTTTAAAAACAATACTACTTGTTATAAATAAGCATAAAACATGTATGAGTAAACTTAATGAAGAATTTTTAATAGATTATTTTTCAAAGAATGTGGTACATTACATGTATGTCAATCTTTATAAAACTAGCGTATATTTCGTGCGCCATAAATTGCAAGTTTTTTGTAAATATCATTTACTTGCATGATTGGTATATATGGTCTAACCAAAATTTTCTTCATAAAGCTACAGCTGTATGTACCACATATATGTTTTGTCACAAGTATACATTTTAAAAAAAAATACCCAAATTCCAACAGTTTAAATAAACTCAACTCATTCTCTGATAAGTTCATTGTGTTTTGTGCGTGCATATCTTATTTGTCTGCTGCAACAGCAGCCAATCAGCGGTAAGCTGAATCCACAAAAAGAAAGTTTGTGTTTTAGGAGCGGGTAAATTGTTTATGCGACACTGTCAAGAAAACCACACCAAATAATAACAAGAAACATAAATATTCACTTAAATGTATTCTGTTGTAAAGTAAAGGTTTTTAACACTTATTGCATCTTGCAAAACATGTGATGACCTTAATCATCTGTCATATATCTGATATACATGTATATGTAAAAGATGGGAGAAATAACGACGGAACAAAGTGGGATTCGAACCTGGCCCCCTGAATCTCTAGTCAAGTGCTCTACCAACTGAGCTACATGTGTCTGGCACCGGTATTCAAACCAGTCTGACCGTCACATTCCTTCCCCTTAAATGATCTTCACCCTCGAAGATCATCCCTGGCAGGATCGAGTTAACCTGTTAGTTCCAGGGGTTGGTCACAACACCAATATTGTAACAGGATGGGAGAAATAATGAAGGGATTTGAACCTGGGCCCCCTGAATCTCTAGTCAGGTGCTCTACCAACTGAGCTATCTGGCACTGGTATTCAAACCGGTCTGATCGTCACATATATAAAGAATTATTTTAAACAATGTTGTTCAATTAAAAATAACACTCGCAACCTTCAGTTTTTGTCTGTAATTAATCAATATTGGCGTGCGATCAGTTCTCGCCGAGTACCATTTCTCACCAGTGCATTGTTACGTCATTTTATCAACACATAAAATTATATACGAAAATATGATGTAACAGTGCACCAGCGAGAAATGGTCCTCGGCGAGAACTGCTCGCACGCCAGTACTGCCGCAGTAGTCAGATTAAAAAAAGAGAATAAAAAATTACATTTAAAACATTAACAAGGACAATTTAAGTACACATCATAACTGCTAAACAAGAAAAATTATGTGAACTGGTAGAATGGTAGGCATAGTTCTAACTTGTAACCTACATGTACAAGTACATGTACCGGGTACCCGTTGGTCTGCTATACCTCTTTAATGATACAATGATCAGCATCATAAAGATATTAAAGTCATGTTTTAACTCTGAAGTCTGAAGTATACAATTTTATTTACTTGAAGTTATGTCTACAGGGTATTCATGACTACATTTGGAGTCCTCTGCACAAGAATATATGATATGTTTCTAATTAGACCCTGCTTTGAATTTTGAGTTGAAAATTCACAATCTGTTATTTTTTTAAATAGATAAATTCAGTTACCCTTTCCAGTCCCCCATGAACCTCGAGCGAGTCTAAACACCCATGAAACATGTAAGAATTACACGTTAGTAAACAAACACCCACACCATAACAAAAACATCTAACAGTGTGCACGTACTTACATGTACATCTATACTATATACTAAATTTTAACCAGTTAACAAGAAACTTTAAAAGGAGTAAAAGCCTCACCTTCTTCAGTAACATCCACATAAATCACACACTTTAATGTCCATCTTTTCTCCTTTATTACTCGTAGATTATCAACGGCTGATCGTCGACAGAAGTGTGGCTGTCAGAATTTCCTCGTAAACGATTCACACGAGAAAAATATCCTCCTTAAACAAATATGTAGTATTGTTCCCTGTGCATGTTCATATGTTTCACAGCAAATTGAAAATGCATCTGTACACCGAAAGAATACACAACTTCTCTTCTGCATTACGGCTCTCTCTTTTCTACAATGCCGTTCGTTACTGTTTACATTCGGCGCGCGCGGGGGTCACAAACAGGGGCGCCCCGACAAATAGTTGCACATAGAACGTTTAAATAATGTGTGTTCATTGAATTCATAAATGATATAGATGAAAAAAATGAAATTGAATCACAACAATTTATCTAAGACGCAACACAACGTAATGCAGTAAATGCCTGGGCCTTAATGTGGCATTTGTTCGCTTGTGTGTCTATGTAGACATATTAACTCGTTCATGTACGATTCTCACATATTTGTTTTATGAAATTTGAAAAAAAATATAGGACAGAACTTGTTTAATTTGATACCAAATGACATTATTTAATATATTAACAATAACTAAATTAATTTTTTTTCATAAAATGATAACGATTTTTGCTATCAGAAAAATACGTGTATGAGCTGCTGACCCCTAATTATAGGGGCCAGCCCTTTTTTCTTAATTTTAAATGAAAGCTCTCGTTATTCTAAACAACTTTTGTTCTATATGTATTAACAAAATATTTTTAGTTTAAAGGTTATAATACAAAAAGCAACAAAATTTCAGCCCCGAAAAAATCTTAAACTTTGGCGACAAATAGCTCAAAAACTAACAAAGAAATTACCAAAATTTTCATGCCAGCAAAATTTTAAAATGTTACCGACAATTTCGCCAAATTTCATGCATCTATCATCTGTAGTTCCCGAGATCAACTCTGGACAAAAGACCCCCCAATTTTCAATTAAAGGGCAATAACTCATAACCGGAAGTGAATTTTAAAAATTTGAAAAAAACGTCTAGAGATATTAATATCATCTACATAACCTGAAAGTTTCATAGCAATCAGACAAAAAATGTTCGAGAAATCTCGTGCACAAAATTTGCGGGAAAAAAAAAAATAATAATAAGAAACAGTAGAATAACAGAAGGGTTTTCCGTTGAAAAACGGAAAACCCTAATAATAAGAAACAGTAGAATAACAGAAGGGTTTTCCGTTGAAAAACGGAAAACCCTAAAAAGAAACCGAAGAATAACAAGAGGGTCTTCCGTTGAAAACGGAAGACCCTAATAAAGAAAAAGAAACCGTAGAATAACAAGAGGGTCTTCCGTTAGAAACGGAAGACCCTAAATACAGGAACTGCTGATTCCAAAACATTATTCCCTTGAGAAAAATGGGATCACAAGAGGGGGATGGGGGTTAAAAATTCGGGGGGGGGGATCTGTAACGAAGAATTTTGACCCGGGTTGAAAATTGTTGAATAAAGACCCTAATCCGTTGAAAATTGACCCGCATCGTGGAATTTTGATCATGAAACCGGTTCAAAATTCAACAACAAAGAAGCACAAATTAACCTTGAGTTTAACTATAACTTGAGTTTATTTTATTAAAAATAATCACTTTTTACATATCTATTCTTTAGATTTACATGATTTACATTAAATAATAATGTTTTGAAACTACATAGTATCCCTTGAAATATGTAATAACTATTTGATTAAGAGAATCAAAAACGCTTTGGAGCTCTAATATAAGTATAAACATGCGAAACAATTTTACAATTTTATCTATATGAAAAAGCAGAACTACCATAAAGTACATAGTTCATATAAAAAGGTACACTAATGTAATTAAGTTGTTTAAAAAGTTCGTCTTTTTGTTGAGTTTACCTTGGATATCCAGGAGAAAAAAATCACATTTCCATCAGATTCAGACTCACAGTATTAACATCGACTCTCATCAGTTAAAAAAAAATCCTTAAATTAGTAAGCTTTACTAGCTTTATTCCGTAATTGGTGTAAAATAATATTTCCTATAGTCTTAACTGAAAGGTTTGTAAGTTCTAGGTATATTTTGTATTTTAAGTTTTGACTTAAAAGAAAGATAAAGTTGATGAAATTTTCTTTTCTGCATTAAGATTATTCCATAATTTACGTGTAGACGGAACAAAGCTATTGTAATAAGTATATAATGGTAGATAAGAAAAGAGCTCATTCGACCAAAGATTATATGCAAGTTTAGTTAGAAAATATGATTTAATTCAATCTTACATATCTTGTGTTGCTAAACCATCTTGTAGAATATAATTAGTTTATGTTTATCCCTTCGAGAGTGCAAGGTTTCCAAATTAAGCTCATTACATAAAATGATTTTAAAAGAATTAACTCTGATCCCTGTCACTGTCCTGGTTGCTTCAATTTGTACATGTTTTATAAGCAATTCGGATTTTCCCTGATACAGCATTACCATATTCAAATCTAGGTCTGATAAAAGCCGAATTTTAACAAGTGTTAATCTATCAATAAAAAAATTGTATGCTTGAGAAATCTTAATATATTCAACTTTTTGTATGCCTTTTCATGTATACTATTGATATAATTAGATCAACCATCCTCCGACTGTATATTTAGATGCAAACCTACTTTTTTAAAAATTGATAACATTTTTGCTGTAGAGGGTATATGTTTTTAATTTTGAGAAAATATATTCCGTCAGTTGCCTGTGTTTCTAATTTACAGGTAAATAATGGAATTGAAAACTACATGATAAAAATAAATTGCATTTTTTTTAAAGAATTATGACTGTCAATGCAGAAAATTGGATGGTTTGTATGCCTTTTCATGTATACTATTGATATAATTAGATCAACCATCCTCCGACTGTATATTTAGATGCAAACCTACTTTTTTAAAAATTGATAACATTTTTGCTGTAGAGGGTATATGTTTTTAATTTTGAGAAAATATATTCCGTCAGTTGCCTGTGTTTCTAATTTACAGGTAAATAATGGAATTGAAAACTACATGATAAAAATAAATTGCATTTTTTTTAAAGAATTATGACTGTCAATGCAGAAAATTGGATGGTGCTTCAATAAAGTTAATAAGACAAGTTTATGAAAAATTATTGTTAAGTCGAAAAAAAAATAAAAACATGTGTAAATATGTAAATGCTGTGTATATACGTATAAAACAGTATATATAAAAACGGGAAAAAATATGACAACCATTCATTTATTATTTTGTCAGGGAAATATTCTGACTTCTTCAAATTAAGCATAGGTATCTGACATTATATCCTTTTGTCTTGATATAAATATATATACCATTTACCCAATAAAACAGTATAGAGGTTATATATTTTCAATTATTAGAAAAATATACAACGTCATGTGCCTGTCAAATAGAGCTCTGTTGAATTGCCTTAAAATTGACGATAAGGGGCAATATATTTGTTAGATATATTTATCAGAGATTATGACAAGTTTAAACTTCAAATTCTGTCACATGAATGAATGAAAACCATGTCATCTATGTCAAAAAGTATTCTAGCCCTACTCGCCTGTTCCATTCCGAAGCAAATGGTCATCTTCTTAGCTTTATTCACATAGCATTATAGTAATACATGGATATTATATTTTCAGTCTCAAAACTAAATGATTAATCGGACATATCAACCTGAAAGAAATTAGCCACGTTCGCATATGTATCGGACAGTATGAACATTTTAAAACTAAAACTTTCAAATATGTGCATGATTGTACATTTAAACCGTGTAGAGTAAGTTCCAGTTCAGATCAAAACTCTGATGTTGAGGTCAATTTTCAACGGGTCAAGGTCATCAGAGTTTAGAAAAATCTTTCTCATACCGTTGAAAAATGACCCCGGGTATAAATTTCACGATTTTGGTCTCAATTTTCAACGTTGAAAAATGACCCCCCCGGGTCGATATTCATCGTTGAAAAATGACCCCCGGGTCAATTTTCAACCCGGGTCATAATTTTTCGTTACAAAATCTTCTCTTAAATACTAACACAACAAAGGGGGCTTTATGTTTACCATTGAAATATGTGGATACATTTTTTAACTGTTTGTGCAAGATAGACTATTAAAGTTTCAAGATATTTTGAATTTGATACTGTAATGCTTATTTGATTGGCTATTGTTATACCCCTGTAAAACAGTTACTATATAACTCTATACGAAAAAAAGTCCAGCAGTATGACTGTTGGACTAAAACTTTTGGATTTGAACTGTTAAAATCGACTATTAAAAAAGACTGTTGACCGGTGACGTCACATTCTGCGAAAAACGAGTTATTAAATTACAAGGGGTATAACAAAACAGTCGTTGTCTGTGTCTCGGGCAACAGTTGATCTGTGAAACCGGCTCGCAAACTTTCGCCCAAGACCTTCAGCCTTTGGCAACAGTTTGCAAGCCGGTCAGACATATCAACTGTTGCCTTTGAACCCAGTCAACAACTGTATATTGTTGCTCAGGTGAGCAGTATGGCCCTTTGGCCTCTTGTTCCAAGGTTATAAAACTCAATCATTGTCTGAGAAAAAATATTTACAATCAGCGTCCATTCATCAACATTAAATCATTTTTATTATTTATATAGACCTCACTTTCTCCATTTCTCTAAAAAAAATTCTACTTTTTTATATTAGAAATTAGTATAACTTCGCTGTTGTTAGCCATCAGTGCATTACATAGAAGAACTTAATGTGAAAGTCACAGGCACCTGACGTATATTTTTCTCATAATAAAAATATACACATTGTATTTGTGTATACATATATGTACCCTATATTTAATAATACATTATACAATGTAGATATAGGGTATAGGCCTATATTTTAGTTTTGAGAAAAATAAATAACGTCAGGTACCTGTGGTGAAGGTTGTCTTGTACATGTACATGTAAGTACAATATTTGGAAGTCGGAGGACAGTTCATGTGGTCTGTGCAAAAGTTTTAATCATCATCAAAAATATTTTTAAAAAGACAACAACAAATGATTTTACAATATTTATTTTAGGTGTTAGAGTTGACATTAACAATGCATTTGAAACTTAAGGTTTGTACATTCGAAGGCAAACAAACCGATTTAAACTACATGTACCTGTAGTTAAAAAATTATTTTTTCATCGTTGGCCAAAAAAAAAACACAAATAAAATAAAGTGGATTTTTAAAGAATGGCGAAGATTCTTTGAATATGTAAATATTATGTTATAAATACATATAATACAATGGGATTCGCTATATTATTTATAGATTTTTGTTAAGTATTGCAACAAAAACATGAAGAAAAAAATTGAGGATCACTGAAATAATTCAGAATAACTTTTCAATGTGAACTTATGATTAAAATAATTTTTTGAGTTGGGTATTGTTTAATTAACTATAAGCACATGTACAATAATAGTAGCAACATATCTTGATATTAAACCACTTTGCACTGATCAAATATAAATATTGATGTTTCTAGTAATGTTAATCTGGAGATGTTCCCCTGAACATGATTATTTTTCTGTGGAAATTAATCATATCCATCATAAATTTGTTCTTATTTTCCAATCAAGACATAGTGTTTATTTACTGTAGTTGTACGGACTGAATCACACCCTGTATTCTCCTCTGTGTAGCAGTTTGTATTCCGTGCAATGGATGCTGTGTGATCAGTGACTGTTGGTATGAGTATAGAGCAGCTTGGAGGTTCCCTGTGATCTGTTGACAGATCCTCAGGATCTCCCAGGATATGTCTCTGTATAGATCACGTACATACAGTCCCTGATCATGGTGGACTAGGACCTGTAGCTCATTTAGAGCTGCTTGTGATAATGTTGTATCAATGTGTCTGTAACACAAAAACTCTAGGAAGTGTAACATTACAAATAATGGGATAAATAATAGAGGCCGCTGGTTCTGTAGAGCAGACTGTTGTTCTGGAATTAGTTCACTGATATAACAAATTCTGTTGTAAAGTTCTATATCCCATGCTACAGCCTGTCTCATCTTTGTAGACCAGGACTGTCCCCCTAAAGCCTCAGTATACCTCTCTCTGTCTACACATTCATTATACATCAGATAAGGCTGTGCTAACTTAACCTTTGTCATCTCTATAACAGATAAAGCTTCCCTGTATCTGAGTGTCTTGTAATAATACATGGCAATGTACAACATGTCAGATACACACCCAAACTTGGCTGCTAATTTCAGCATGAGACAGGATATTTTGTTAGCAATATATACATATTTGTTAACAACTGCGGTAGTGTACATGTTATGTACATGTAATATAAATGCAGTATTTTTAAAGATGGATGATGACAATTTCCGTAAAATGGCATCTTGATACTGATGCAGAGGAGAATTAACCAACTGCTCTACTATTTTTATAGCTTGTAAAAGTAGACGAAGGTCTATGATATTAATATCAATAGAAACACATTGTTCGAGAAGTTCTAGATCAATATCAACTTCAGACCTCATCACATTCTCATTTGTACAAATTGAACGTCTAGGATTATACAGGATATCAGTGATGTAAGACCTGATAGAGGAACTCTGTAACAGACAGGCCAGACCTTTCTTGTATAATTCATGTAACTGTAGGAACAAACTGTTTTGTTTTGGGCCATGGACCTTTGCCAGAAACAGGTTCTTTTGTGGGATAAAAAAGTTTGGACAGATCCCCTCATACACCCATTTAAGGAGGAGTTTGAAGCATATCCAAAAACCAGCTAGGAGATTTTGTGGACACCAGTGAGGTAGTGTGTTTTGTTGAATCGCCCAAAAAACGGTTGTCTTCATGTGATAGGAACACAACAGTTTATTGGTTTCTTCTGACTGTTGATTGATAACTTCTTTTAAAAAACATTTTAACAATCCGTATATCAAAAACTGACTGTGGTTCATTGAGTACACAAGTTTACATTCTGCCAGAGAAAAAGAAAATCTCCACTGTAGGTTTTCATTTGGTCCTAATGGGTGTCCTATTGCTACAAAGTGACATCCATTTCTGACAATATCATGAACAACTTCAGGATCAGGCCATGAGTGACATCTGTCTATCCATGAGGAGGCAGACTGAGGCCAAATGTCACAAACAAAACAGTGAGCAGTGTCATATTCTACTGTTGCTATAACACCACTACCACAGGGACCATGTGCAGTAGAATTGGGCATTACTGCTAAACAAGTTATCTCTCTGTACATAGAACTAGATATATAGACTCTGTTATTCATTCTGACACATGCTGATTGGACTTTTCTCTCTGTTGTTGGTGTCAGTAACTGAAGTAAAGTGAATCCTGGTGGACTCTCAGAACTGTCAGACAGAATCAAGATTGTATTGGCTGTGTTGTAATACTCAGACTGAGACTTGTCCATGATCACTCGGTGGTTGCTTTACATCCAGTCGTCAATATCTGATCCAATCAATCTGAACCCTTCTCTGAAACTGCCACTCACCATCCCAATACCCCCATCATAAGGTGGCACACGTCTCTCCACCATCTCACTGATGTTCTCTGTCTCCCTTCTGATGTCGACCTGTTGTGAGGTCCCCACTATTTCACACAGTCCCACAAACACTGACTCTGACAGGTGCTGCAGTCCCTCACACCTGTCAATATCAATACAAATACATAAACATTGAAAGCTACAATCTTTTTTCTCTCTTACAGTATTCTTATTAACAAATAGCTAAATTTACTCATTGTGTCTACAGTATCAAAGGAAGTAGGGTGGTCACTACATGTTTTGGGCGTAGTCCTCTTGTAAAAACGTAGTAGAGAGTTTGCGACCCAGGTACACAGGTACAACCGGGGGGCTGAAAAAGATGGACTCGTAAATACCGTTTGTTTAAATGGTGTAATTGTAGGACGCCCTTATATTTATTTGTCCAGCAAACCAAATCGGGAATCAGTCATGGTTGAAATAACGGTGAATAATTATTTTAGCCGATTTACCTACCCTTGAATAAATAGATATAGTGAAAATAACAGCCTTGAAAAAAACGGTTAAATATAAAATCTTACTAACATCAGCAACTAGTTAGAGAAGTATCGCCGTGCAATATTCACTTTTCACTTTATTCACTATATTTTGGACTTTACTTTGAAAATTAAACTAAATTAAAAATTGAGTCTAAATTAAGCATTTTTGATACATATGTATCTAGCGTTCATAGCTATGGCTCCGAGATATAGGGGTTCCATTCTGGTGATGAAATAGAACAAGTTCACACATACTTTCGTAAAAGAATTTTGAAAGTTTAAAAAAAGTACATCAAACTTCATGGTTTATCCAGAGTTATGTCGTCTACCCATGATTATTATGCGTAAACTGTGCATCATTAAATATTGGTTGAAATTTATTAAAACAGAAAATTGTATATTACGCAATATTTATGAAGAATTGGTTTCACAATTGATATCAAATACATGGTGTTTTAATGTCAGAGAATTATTGGTATTATTAGTAGTTATTAGTATCACATATAAAGTCATATTTTAAGCATGGAGTATGGCTTTCACAAAATGTAGCTAACACTAATGTTTTCTTACAAATTGTAAAGCAGAGGTTGTCTGATTTTTTTATACAGGAAAGAGATGTATTTTCGAGTCATCCTCTATATGTTCTTTGTACAAGTGTCTGCCTGACTTTTTCCTTACAATTTTATTTGCGTAAAAATATTCTGGAAGACCTTGTTGTCCTTTTATCAAAATATAGACTGTCGTCGCATATGCTTTTGGTAGAGCAAGGCCGTTATAATGGAACTGTCTGATCGTTGCGTATCTACAAATATTGTAATTTAGGTGAAGTCGAGGATGAATTCTTTTTTATTCTTATCTGTCCTTTTTATAAATGTCTACGTGTATTGCATTTAAAAAAAATATTACTGGACTAGTCCTTTAACGTTTAAGTTAGTTCAACTTCTCGCCATTCATAATCGCAAACAATTGTGCAATCTCGCAATGTATCTGCGTGAGGCTGGTAAAAAAAAAGGGAATGCCAGACTATTCGTACATCCAATTAATGTATTACCGTTATTATTATCATTATTTACATAAAGTTTTGATTTATTTATTTATAGGGTCTCTCCTCCTATGAATGTGCATTCATGTATAATATTTTTTGTAAAATATTGTATAACGTTAATACTAGTAGTGTGTGCTTTTGCTAGAGTGTATGGATATGTTTATAATTGTTACAATTCAAAGAGACAGAGTGTTGTATAATTTACATTGTGCAATTATCTGTTTTTCATAAATAGGATATTAAAGACTCATGAAATTTATTTAATTATTCTATATCTGTGAACCCATTCACTCAGTCTACTTAATCTCATCACCTGTCAAGTTTACTCATTGTTCAGATTCTTATTAATAGTTATGTACAATTGTCAATAGTCAGTCTGGAATACGGCGGCCAGTCTCGGACAGTAAACCGACCCACCTAGAGCCTGATTTCGGAGGCCAATATCAGCCATATGCGTTTCGTTAGAAACAAGTCTGTTTAATTGTTATTTCATGAAACTGTTGCCATCGATGAGTCTCGTCTAATAAATTCGGAATCCTGCATCAATTGCCTTTTCTTTCTCTGGAATTGCATTTTTCTCTCACCAGAGGTCGTGCTACACAAGTCTGTAACCAAAACTTATGTAGCAAGACCTCTGGAGAGAGAATGGAATTGCATATTGGTGGACCTTCGGGAATACAGCACACCTATCCATTTTTTTTACTTTACGACCCAAAGCGCCTCAACCTTATTTCTACTACCCTCAACGTCAATAAACACATCCACAAACTTTATTGCTTTTGTATTCATGCTTCTTGATTTGATAAAAAATTATTTGAGCATACTTCAAAGAAAAAAAATCGACCACTGATTTTTAAAATTTAGAACATCAAATTACGTTACCGTAGATGATATAGAATTCCTATAAATGACAGGGATTGAACACTATGTAATGCTGGTAAATTAGCAAACAAAGAACAGGGTCGTACAAGGCGTTGCATATCCCCCACCCGGAGCAATGAAGACGAAAGAATTTCAATTCAAGTTAGAAAATTCATTTTTGACTTGTATGCATCGTTTTCATTAAAAATTTTACGAGGGAAGTTAATAGTGTGCTTTCATTCTATAAACACGACATGTATTTATTTTCAAATTAAGCTGCACATCGTTTTTTGCCTAAATCTTGGATCATTCATTGTTCTTAATTGCAAAATTAGGTATGACTGGGTCCTGAATCCATCCTAAAAATACTTTTATTTAAAGAATAAGTTTATTTTGATTTATATTAATGATTTATAATAATGGGTCAAGTTTGTGATTTTCACCAATAACGTTTTACTTTATTAATTATTGTCAAAGAGTGAGATTTATTCACCCGTACTCTAATGTGTCAACGTAGCGGACTGTGATAGGCGGAGGCTTGTAGTCCATCCTTCTCCATGGAGAGGGTGTTCGAATCGTATAGACGGCGTTTTATTTTTAATTCGTTTGCCTTTAATTTAAGTAAAACTTGTTTTGCTTTTTTATTGATAATGAGAAAAATATCTAATACCATTTATATAATGACAACAATTACGTAATGTTCATGTTCTGTACATACAATGTCGGATAAAATAGCGCCAACACAGATATGAAATCATGCTGTAATGCCTAAAAAGCATCAAATAAAACAAAGGAGATAAGTAACAAGTACATGTACTATTGTATATTATTTATTTGTCAAAGAATACTGTTTTATATTATACATGTACATTTACTGATGCACAGTTTCAAACGTAAACGTCATTTCAAAATCACGGATACGGGGGGATTTGCAGGGCCTTGTACGCTCTTGT
This sequence comes from Magallana angulata, assembly GCF_025612915.1. Classification (NCBI taxonomy): domain Eukaryota; kingdom Metazoa; phylum Mollusca; class Bivalvia; order Ostreida; family Ostreidae; genus Magallana; species Magallana angulata. Next base: position 1,433,101 of record NC_069118.1, read on the forward strand.
CCTTTGACTTTATTTCCGTGTTAAAATCCCTTTCAGTTTGACGAAAACAATTTTGGGAGTTGATTTTAATCAACTCTCCTATGCAGTTACTCAGACAAACCGAAAATGAAACAGTGTTTGGACCTCAGCACAAATCATTCCTGCTGACAAGACCTAGTTCTGGAAAATAATTGATAAATTTGATGTAATGTATGCTAAAGCATTGTTTTTCAAGGAAACTTATTTATAAATACCTTGAAAATAGTCAGATTTTAAATGGTACGAACAATTTAAATATGTTTTGTAGTCGTATGTATTCCTACGCCAGTGTTCAATATAGTCTCGTTCAACTCGACGTTCGGCTGTCTCCGTTAATCCTTGTCGGAGATTTACGGTATCAGCCGAGCGTTTGGTTGAACGAGACTAGAGTTCAATATTGCTTGGATACATGCAGTTTTCGAGAAATATTTCTATGACTGATACATAGTTTGATTGAATTCATTTTATCTTTAAATATTATTTAACATGATTCATATGGGGTGTCTCGGCATTCTTGTCGAAAAAGTACAAAAATTCATTTATAAAAATGTGCGTAATTCAAATCAAAATAATTACATGTACTTGTCTTGCAAAATAACATTTCATTGATTTTAAAATAAATAAACATCGACAAAATCAACTCCCATCAGTTCTTCAGTACTTTGATGATACTTAGTACCAACCAGGTATTGCCACAAACCAACTGCAATAAGATTTATGGAACTGTTGACAACATCGAACTTAAAAGCATTAAGGAGCAAGTCAGCTGTCCAGACTAAAATTATTTCAGTTTTTATTATTATTCTTTACTTAATACCAAACTCTGTATTCAATATGCAACCTGATCATACACTTTTTAAATCGCTTTCTTTCTTTCGTTTTTTTTTCTTTTTTTTACTGATAGTGTCAATATTATTGACTCTTGTATTATAATGTAGTATCATGTACTATGTATAATTATTTTGTATAACTTTCTTTAAATGTAATTACGATAAAGATTAAATGCAAATCACACAATTTTGTACCCATGTACCATTGTATATAAATTGTTTGAGTGAATAAACAAATTAATAATTGGTCAATTCGTGTACATACAGCTGTCAATATGGTATTAGATGTTATAAGTTAGGGTTGCTTTACACAATTAACTCAAAAATGTCAATTACAACGGGTACTGCAAGAAATTATACTTATATTTTGCATAAGTTTAATTTTTTATTCTGCTTCTCATTTACACATAGAATATATCATTAGCTGAAGACTATGTATATATAACCTGGTTGTCATTTTCGATTGCTTTTTATTCAAGACTAGATAAATCGGATAAAATATTAATTTCACCGATAATTCAACAACAACTAATTCCCGGTTTATATACAAAATACAAAATGACAAATATATACAAGGATGTCACAAAAACAAACGGCATTATTAGTCCCTTTTTTTTCAAACTCCGGGTGTACCTTTGTACTGCTTTGGTTGCAAACTCCTTTCTTCGGTATTTTATTTAATACAATGGAACTACGACCAAAAAGATGTAGAAGAAACTAGTACTGTCAGATTTTTATTTATATACCTGGAAACTACATATCATTGAAAACGGTATGCTATCTTAAGCATGGTAATTTCCCTTTTACAGGTATTGATCAACTTTCATTTTGTTTCAACTTCCACTCAAATCTTGTGACTATAGTCAGGAACATAGTGCAATATTGCAAAAGTGAACTATTTATTATAAAAAGAAATATTTGTAACGTCGGGTGCGACCTGTGTCATATCATTGAGACCTTTATTGAAAAATAATTCTATACTGTTCAGGCTAATCTATTCTGTCTATATTTTATATATTATATATTTCTTATATTATTTCTTATTTGAAAATTATTCTACTCTTTTCTAATCTATTCTACCTGTCTACATTTAAAATATAATATAAGATTATATACACTTACATTCCTTGGTGAAGAGACTCCATTTTAAGGTGAACAATATTAATGCTATATTTAGACGTGGTAATTTTCAATTCAATCCATTGTACCCGAGGTGTGTTCAACAGAGCGCGAGCGGTAATTGTTAAAATTCCCTATACAACACACAAATTTTTGCAAGCGCTCGCCCTGTTGAAAAACCCTTTGTACTTTAACTTCGAACAAGTTGTCTCTACTGACTCAGTCGGAAGTTATTTGAACAGAAATAGATTTCATCTAATATGTTATTATTCTTATTTAAGCCCAAAACAGGAATTAACTTGACTTATATTTGATTTGTTTATAAATTATTATAAAATTAATAGTCATGTCATTATGTTAAACTTTAGATTAACAATTAGTGTAAGAAATGTAAAATATGGGGTTTTTTTCTTACTTTGTTTTTTGTTGGTTTTGTTTTTTTTTTTTTGGCAATTATGTGTTATCGTTCACAGAACGTACAAAAACTTCATCAAAAAGCACCTTTTCGTTAAAATCAACAATTTTTTAAAATCTTTTTTCAATCATCAATAAAAAGTTGGTCGGAGTAAATTCGCTCAGCACGTAAGACAGGCAGAACGATTTCATATATGCGAATGTAACCATAATACCACAATTACATACCACATAATACATAATACCACAACTACATGACATGTTAGGATAACAAACGGTGTTCAAATCTTAAGTCCAGAGGAAAAATACAAAATAGGGGCAGAGCAAGCACGGACCTCTATAAAAAAATGTATGCCCAAGTACAAAGATCCGGAAATCATAAACTACTACCCTAAACACCAAGAGGCCTGCCTCACTGTTACTGGTCAGACTCAGGGAGCATGGCCTGTTCAGGTATGAATTGTTACATTTTCCTTAGACAGGTTGAAACATAGTTTTATTTTCAATCATAATAGGGTTATTTCACACAGAGATCATACATTGTTTCCAGATGGGGGTACTGTGATAATTCTAATTTAACCCCATTACTTATACCCCCTTTTCTAGATCCATGCATTCATAAAATTGCTGTATATTTCCATGAAAAGGTTGCAACATATCTTTAACATATTTTGTTTTTCTCACAACAGAAGAAAGAATTTTTAAAGTTTGAAAACTCAGCCGAAAACAGACAAATATGAGTTGTTTATATAATTATAACAAAATTTTGAGACATTCCATTGGATGGAAAAATAATCAATACTTGCATTACTTATTTAAACATTGATCCTAAATTTTCTACATATAGAACAGTTGATAATTTTTCATTATATACATCGCTGTATTTGTGAGTATGACTCTGAATACTAGTACTTCAGATAGAACAAAATTTAGGTACAAGTTGTCATCTTTATGATGGTTTGACCGCCTAGATGATTAGAGGCTCTTGTCTTTTTTTATTCCCAGGGATTATCATGCAGATTTCAAGGAAGAATTTGCTGCCCAGCGAGCTGCTCGAGACAAAGGCCGAAAGAAACCGGACTTAACGACAAAAGAATAACTGTAGTATAATCTGTATAGTAAACTATGGTCTGTGTTGAGAAGGGCTCTTTATTATAATGTGAAAATTAGAAGCTTGTTTCATGTAGCCCTCTGCTTATCCTTTTGAACGTTTTGATTGTAAAAAATAAAGGAGATCTATATAACATAATGTGTTACCAGTACTGGAGTTGTCATTCAAGCCTTTGGCTTCAAGATGATTTGTGATGACAATTTTGGATCTAGAAAACACTTTACAAAGGATATCAGTCTTTGAGATGAAATTTTTGACAAATGTAAAAGATAAGACTAATTTCATGTATGTCTTATCAAATTATTAGATGGAAAATGAAAATATTAACATTTTACATAGGAATATATAAAGAAAAATGCTGGAACTTGTGTGAAAACACTTTGCAGATTCCAAAACATTATTTCCTGGAGAAAAATGGGATCACGAGAGTGGGGTGGGGGTTAAAAATTCGGAGAAAAATCTTCTCTTAAATACTAACACAACAAATGGGGCTTTATGTTTACCATTGACATATGTGGATACATTTTATAACAGTTTGTGCAAGATAGACTATTAAAGTTTCAAGATATTTTGAATTTGATACTGTAATGCTTATTTGATTGGCTATTGTTATACCCCTGTAAAACAGTTACTATATAACTCTATACCAAAATAAGTCCAGCAGTTTGACTGGAACTGTTGGATTTAAACAGTTAAAATCGACTGTTAAAAAAGACTGTTGACCGGTGACGTCATATTCCGTGAAAACGAGTTATTAAATTAGTAGGGGTATAACTAAACAGTTGTTGACAGTGTCTCAGGCAACAGTTGATATATCGCACCGGCTCGCAAACTGTTGCCCGCGACCTTCAGCCTTGCATGAGCAACAGTTTGCAAGCCGGTCAGACAGATCAACTATTTCCCTTGAACCCAGTCAACAACTGTATATTGTTGCACAGGTGTGCAATATGGCTCTTTGGCCTCTTGTTCTAGTTATAAAACTAGCAATCAGTTTGTAGAAAAAATATTCACAATCGGCGTCCATTTATCAACATTAAATCATTTTTATTGTTTATATAGACCTCACTTTCGCCTTTTCTCTAATTTTTTTTCTACTTTTTTATATCAAAGAAGTGGGATAACTTCGCTGTTTTTGTCCATCAATGCATTACATAGAAGAACTATATGTGAAAGTCACAGGCGCCTGGTGTTGTATATTTTTCTCATAATAAAAATATACACATTGTTTTTGTGTATACATGTACATAAATGTACCCTATATCAAATAATACATTATACAATGTAGATATAGGGTATAGGCCTATATTTTAATTTTGAGAAAAATATATAACGTCAGGTACCTGTGGTGAAGGTTGTCATGTACATGTACATTGAAGTATAATATTTGGAAGTCAGAGGACAGTTCATGTGGTCTGTGCAAAAGTTTTATTCATCATCAAAATTATTTTTAGAATGACAACAACAAATGATTTTACAATATTTATTTTAGGTGTTAGAGTTGACATTACATGTAACAATGCATTTGAAACTTAAGGTTTGTACATTCGAAAGCAAACAAATCGATTTAAACTACATGTACCTGTAGTTAAAAACTAATTTTTCATCGTTGGCAAAAAAAAAAAAACACAAATAAAATATAGTGGATTTTTTAAGAGTGGCGAAGATTCTTTGAATATGTAAATATTATGTTATAAATACATATAATACAATGGGAATCGCTATATTATTTATAGATTTTTTTAGGTATTGCAACAAAAACATGAAAAAAAATTTGAGGATCACTGAAATAATTCAAAATAATATTTCAATGTGAACTTATGATTAAAATAATTTTTTGAGTTGGATATTGTTTAATTAACCATAAGAACAAGTACAACAATAACAGACACATTGATACAACATTATATTTTTATATTAAACCACTTTGCACTGATCAAATATAAATATTGATGTTTCTAGTAAATAAATGTTAATCTGGAGATGTTCCCCTGAACATAATTATTTTTCTGTGTGGAAATTAATCATACCCAGCATAAATATGTTCTTATTTTCCAATCAAGACATAGTGTTTGTTTACTGTAGTTGTACGGACTGAATCACATCCTGTATTCTCCTCTGTGTAGCAGTTTGTATTTTGTGAAATGGATACTGTGTGAGTGACTGTTGGTATGAGTATAGAGCAGCCTGGAGGTTCCCTGTGATCTGTTGACAGATCCCCAGGATTTCCCAGGAGATGTCTCTGTATATATCAAGTACATACAGTCCCTGATCATGGTGGACTAGGACCTGTAGCTCATTTAGAGCTGCTTGTGATAATGTTGTATCAATGTGTCTGTAACACAAGAACTTTAGGAAGTGTAACATTACAAATAATGGGATAATTAAAACAGGCCACTTGTTCTGTAGAGCAGACTGTTGTTCTGGTATTAGTTCACTGATATAACAGATATCATTGTAAAGTTTGATATCCATTGCTACAGCCTGTCTCATCTTTGTAGACCAGGACTGCCCCCCTACAGCCTCCGTAAACCTCTCTCTGTGTACACATCCATTATACATTAGATAAGGCTGTGCTAACTTGACCTTTGTCATCTCTTTAACAGATAAAGCTTCCCTGTATCTGAGTGTCTTGTAATAAAACATGGCGATGTACAACATATCGGATATACATCCAAACCTGGCAGCTAATTTCAGCATGAGACAGCATATTTTGTTAGCAATATATACATGTTTGTTAACAACTGCGATAGTGTACATGTTATTTAATATAAATGCAGTATTTTTAAAGAAGGTGGATGACAAACTCCGTAAAATGGCATCTTGATACTGATGCAGAGGAGAATTTACCAACTGCTCTACTATTTTTATAGCTTTTAAAAGTTGAAAGTTTACGATAGAAATCTCAACTACTAAACATTGTCTGAGAAGTTCTAGATCAAAATCAACTTCAGGCCTCATCACATTCTCATTTGTACAAATCAAAAGTCTAGGATTATACAGGATATCAGTGATGTAGGACCTGATAGAAGAACACCCTAACAGACAGGCAATACCTTTTTTGTATAATTCATGTAACTGTAAGAACAATCTGTTTTGTGTTGGGCCATGGACCTTTGCCAGAAACAGGTTGTTTTGTGGGATGAAAAAGTTTGGACAGATCCCCTTATACACCCATTTAAGGAGAAGTTTAAAGCATATCCAAAAACCAGCCAGGAGATTTTGTGGACACCAGTGAGGTAGTGTGTTTTGTTGAATTGCCCAAAAAACGGCTGTCTTCATGTGATAGGAACACAATAGTTTATTGGTTTCTTCTGATTGTTGATTGATCACTTCTTTTAAAAAACATTTTAACAATCCGTATATCAAAAACTGACTGTGGTTCATTGAGTACACAAGTTTATATTCCGCCAGAGAAAAAGAAATTCTCCACTGTAGGTTTTCATTTGGTCCTAATGGGTGTCCTATTGCTACAAAGTGACACCCATTTCTGACAATATCATGAACAACTTCAGGATCAGGCCATGAGTGACATCTGTCTATCCATGGGGAGGCAGACTGAGGCCAAAAGTCACAAACAAAACAGTAAGCAGTGTCATATTCTAATATCCCTGCTATATTACCACTACCACAGGGTCCATGTTCAGTAGAATTAGGCATTACTGCTGAACAAGTTAATTGTCTGTACATAGAACTAGATATATAGAATCTGTTATTCATTCTAAAACATGCTGACTGGACTTTTCTGTCCGTTGTTGTTGTCAGTAACTGTAGTAAAGTGAATCCTGGTGGACTCTCAGAACTGTCAGAGAGAATCAAGGTTGTATTGGCTGTGTTGTAATACTCAGACTGAGACATGTCCATGATCACTCGGTGGTTGCTTTGCCAGAACATCCAGTCAATATCTGATCCAATCAATCTGAACCCTTCTCTGAAACTGCCACTCACCATCCCAATAATCCCATCATGAGGTGCCAGTCGTCTCTCCACCATCTCCTTGACATCTTCGGTCTCCCTTCTGATGGTAATCTGTTGTGAGATCCCCGCTATCCCACACATTGCCACAAAGACTGACTCAGACATGTGCTGCAGTCCCTCACACCTGTCAATAACAATACCAATACATAAACATTGACAGCTACAATCTGTGTTTCTCTCTCACAGTATTCTTGTTAACAAATAGCTTATTAACTTATTGTATCTACATTTAGATTTAAAAGTATCAAAGGAATTAGGGTGGTCTCTGCATGTTTTTGGGTTTAGTCCTCTTGTAAAAACGTGGTAGAGAGTTTGCGACCCAGGGGCCCGTTTTTTCTCTTTCGTTTTTTTTTTTCTTTTTTACTAATGCTTTGATGATATTACTGACTCTTGTATATATATTAATATGTTTTATCATAAAATTATGTAAAACTTTCTTTAAATGCAATACCTCATGTACCATTGTATATAAATTGTTTGAGTGAATAAGCGAATTAACAATTGTCAATTCCTGTACATACAGCTGTCCAGATGGTATTACATGTTATAACTTAGGGTAGCTTATACTTATAAATATTAATTACAACAGGTACTAAAAGAAATTAAACTCACATTATTAAAAGACTGGGTATAGTGACAGGCTAAATAAGTCTGATGTGTGTGTATATATATAGGTATTGTGTGTATGGCTTTTGTGTTTTGTGTTCTTAGTTGTTAAAATCCCAGTGCACTTATATTTTGCAAAAGTTTGAGTTTTTATTCTGCTGTTCATTTACATAGAATTTATCATTAGCTGCTTAATTAAGACTATATATACATCTAAGTGATCTAACCGGGTTACCATTTTTGATTGCTTTTTATTCAAGGCCAGATAAATCGATAAAATATTAATTTCACCAATAATTCAACAACAGCTGGTTCCCGGTTTGGTTTTAAGATCCAAAATGACAAATATATATACATGTACAAGGATGTCACAAAAACAAACGGATTTGTAAGTCAATCTTTTTCAGACCCCGGGTTGTACCTGTGTACTGTTTGGGTCACAAACTCTCTACTATGGTACTTTATATGATACAAGGAGACTATGCCCAAAAAGATACGCGAGCAACTAGTACTATCAGATTTTTATATGCACCTGGTTACTACATATCATAGTTAATACATATCATTGAAAACGTTATGCTATTTTAAGCATGGGAATTTCCCTTTTATGGGTATTATTTAACTTTCATTTTGTTTCAACTTCTATTCAATTCTTGTGACCAGAAAGGAATAGTACAATATTGTAAAAGTAAGCAATTTTATCATAAAGAGAAATATTTGTTACGTCGGGTGCCAGCTCGTATGTCATGTCATTGAGGCCTTGATTTGGAAAGTAATTCTATATTCTATTCCAACTGTCCATTTTTAATATTAAAGTAGATCCAGTGTTTTGTGATGTCATACATCTTTGATATTTTATACATTTTTTCTATGCTAAGGGGAAATAACTCTTTTTCTGATTTTTTTCTCAGATATATGCCAAAATTCTATAATTTTTCATATCCCAACGATTAATTTTAAAATATATTTGTAGTTTTAGTTTTCTGACACAGTTGACAATAAAATCAAAAACGATAAACAAGTTTCTGTCCAAAAAGATTTTACTTTTCACAAAGAAGTACGGTTTTCTGATGCTAAAATACGCTTAATAACTGACATCTCAAAAAGTGTGATGACATGTACATATTTTTTCTAATAATTGATGAAATTTAAATCTATTTCGTTGAAATCGGTTCTGTTTTTCAACTTTCATCGGAGAATTTTAGGAGTATGGAGTTACCTTAAATCATTCTATTCTTTTCTAATCTATTCTACCTGTCTACATTTCAAATATAATTCAAGATTTTATACACTTACATTCTTTGGTGGAGAGACTCCTTTTTAAGTTGGACAATATTAATGCTATAGTAATTTCAGGGACGTATGTTAGTATATATATACGTCCCTGGTAATTTTCAATTTCATGCATTGTACTCGAGGCGTGTTCAATAGATCGAGCGCGAACATCCTTATTCCTGCAACAAAAATTTAGCGAGCAGAATTTAGCGGAAGTTATTTAGCAAAAAATAGATTTTAATTTATGTAGTTATTTTTATTTTAGCAGGAATGAATTTAAAACTTTTGTAAAACCAAAGAGTTACTGTAGAGATAGTAAAATTAAATGGGGTTTTTTTTTCAGGCGTCCAACGTATATAAACGTTACATTTCTACACTTCAATAATTTTTTACATAACTTTGACTCAAAGAAATCTCGCAAAATGAAATTAATGGCTTCAGCCTAATCAAAATAGAGATATTTTTAACACACCAATAGACTTTTTTTTATTCGTTCGTCGCTATGTTTCAAAATTATTGCTTTTTAATACTCATAAATGATCCAAAATTCTGTTTATTGTCTTTCTTTGATTATATTTAAGATTGGTTAAGACAAGTTCAGGAATTTTCATTTCTTTTAAAGTCTTAAATTTGCAAGATATATTAAAAACATTTTTAAAAAAACGCATTAATGCTTCAGCAATTCTTCGGTTTTTTTCTATTAAATGTACTAAACATTAAAATGTTGAATTCTTTTGGTGTTTCAACCAGGTATAAATCTTAGTCTTTAGTCTTTCAATAAATTCTCTATATATTTGGAAACAAGATGGGAACCATTAATAATGAGACGAGACCTCTTTAAATTATATACTATGTTCAGAACTCATAATAATCGTGTTCCTTCTTATTTGAAAGATATACATGTAACTCCTGGAATAAGAAATATCACTTCCCACTATAATACTAGAAATTCCTCAAATACTCAAATACTCTCTGCCTAGATTAGAAGCTTTCAAGAAGTCGTTTTTTCCTGACACTATTTGTATGTAGAATAGTCTGAGTACTAATACAAATAAGGGACGCTACGTCATTAGGTATTTTTAAGGGAAAAAAACTACAGTGATTTTATAAAGCTTTCTAAGTATTTCCCCTTTGGAAAAGATTTTTAAATATTATTCAAACAAAATTAAGGCATGATTGTATTCTCAAATACGATCTTTATCGATGTAATATAATAGCCACCCCAATGTGTTCATCTTTAATGCTCAATGAAGTTTAAAAGATGTACATCACTTGTTGTGTAAAAAATATTCATTATTAAGACAATCATTTATGTATATAATCTTTTATCGTTGAACGTTTTGAATATAATTGATGTACATTCGATGATGAAAATGTAAAAATATTTAAAGAAGTTCACACATTTATACAGAAGTATGGAAGATTTAACTATATTATTTAAATGAATTTGCATAATTTTCTTATCCAACCTTATTCTAATTCTAGATTTACACAGTATTACAGCATTCAAAACTTTCTATCTCATTACCATAACTGATATAAATGTTAACTGGCATTGCATGGCATTGTAATAGGCTATATTATGTACAACAAGGAGAAGAGTATATCGAAGTTTTTAGAACTTGCGTCCAATACTTTTGACATTAATAGTCAATAGACTATGTTCAACTTATAAATGTTACAAGGACTGCAGAAAAGATATAATGTTTTGTTTTTTTTAATTATAACAGAATTAATAGTCATGTCATTATCTTAAACTTTAGATTAAGTGAAAGAAAAGTTAAATATGTATCATTTTTTATTCAATTATGCGATATCCTTCATAGAACGTATAAAACTTTATTAAAAGGCACTTTTTTCATTAAAATTAACAAACCTCAATCAATGCAACTTGGTGTGACAGGGCCTTTTAACACAGGCAGAACGATTTCATATATGCGAAGGTAACCATAATACCACAACTCAGTACAATGAAATGTTGAGACGACAAACGGTGTTCAAAATCTAGGGTCCAAAGGAAAAATACTAATAGGGGCAGAGCAAGCACGGACCTCTACAAAAATTAAAGGTGGGACCAGGTGCGACGGAGGGGTGAGCATCCTCTGCTGACCGGTGTGACTTTTACCCCTTTCTATTTGTAACCAGTAACAGTACATCGGTAACATTGATTACTAGTATGAATGATTTTCAAACTTTGATGTACTTGTGACAGGTTACAGTGGTTACTCACTTACTGGTAACAAAATAGATTAAGGTTTGGGTTAGGGTTAGGATTAGGGTTAGGGATTAGGGTTAGTTTAGGGTAAGTTTAAGGTTAGGAGTTAGGATTAGGGTTAGGGTAACCATTGGTGACCAATGTTACCAATGTAACCAAATTAAAAGAAGACCCCCTGTAAATCATGAAAATGACTGTCACCACCGTTACCCTATGTCACCAAGAGAATATAGCTATAACCATTGTAACCAAATACAATAAGACACTCTGTTAAACAGAAAAAGGGGCTCATCACCTGTTACCTTTTGTCACCAATAGAATTTAGTTGTAACCATTGTTACTGGATGAAATTAAACCATCCGGCCGAAAGAAAAGAATCAGTTCTGTTATAGGTTATGTTACTTTTGTCACTAAAAAACAGTGCCTTGTTACTGGTTACAAATGAAATGGGGTAAAAGTCAGGACTAATTTCTGACCATATCTAATTAATAATGGCCTCACAATACGTATACAAAATATCAGTCAGCATTCGACCTAGCAGAAGGTTGTTTGTGCTGACTAGGTCGTTCTACGAGTCTGTTTTTTTAAATGCTGGGAAAAGTAGCTAGTAAATTGTAAAATACCATATTTGCAGGTAGTGAGAACTGCAGAAAAAGACTTTCCTTTACTAATTTTCAACCTAAAGTTAAAAATTCAAGATACAGGTTACCTAAGATGAAAGTACATTGGGATATTTATCGATAATCTTAAATGCTTACATAATATAAAAGTTTGTAATGAAATTATCTTTTTTCTCATTTGACAAAATACTATTTGCAAAAATTGTAAAAGTCTTGCTGTATTTATGGTGGCATATCTCTGCCCCTTGTGTGCAAGTTATTTTACATGTACTATCAAATACGTTGACAGGCAAGATAAATATGTTGACATGCAAGATAGTTGCATGTGGATAATATTTGATAGTAAAATAGCTTGCATACAAGGGGCAGAGATATGCCACCATTTGTATTACTTTTACGACTAATTGAATATTTTTTCCATTGGATGTTTGATGTGATTATAGCTTAACATAATGATTGTATTTCTTCATATATTTCTGAGTAAATTATACATTGTATTTTCTTTAAATATTTATTTTTACATTTTCAATAGAGGATATATACAATGCATGTAAATATACAAAATGAATTCAAACATTGGCTGTACAAAACGATTTTCACATGGTAATAATAAATACCTGTACATGTAGCAAAATCCACAAAATTAGGACAGCATAAAAATTATCACAGTCATCGTAAGTAACAAAAATGACAAATTTTGCTTCATATTATCACCCCAACAGAGTTGTACATTAAACCTCTGAGTGACAGACAATCTATTACGACTGCTACTGTTCAGGAATGTAGATGTCAACCTAACACTGCTAAAGTTCAGGCATGTAGGCTCCCTTCTGGTTGATAGGTGGCAGCACCTTGTGTCTGTCTGACCCCGGCCGACCTTGACCTTGAGAAGTGGGGCGCGGCACGGAAGGAGGGCGGGGATTGGACAGTTCCATGGGGTTCATCGTCTCTGTGGGGAGGTGGGGGTCTTTGCCGTTGTGAACCGATCCGTCCGGAGAGCGAGCGAATTTCCTGGCGGAGGACATGGAGAGGCTGGAATCTGATTCATCATCAGAAGAGGTATCCTCGTCAGACTGTGGGGGCTTGTTGTTGACCGGGGCGGACTGGGAGCGGTTCATGTCCTCTGTGATTGTCACAACGTCGAGACCCACCTGGTTGTCTACTGTCTGAGGCGCCGTCTTTGGATATCTGTACAATGAGGTTCAGTCAGTTACTTAGTAATGTGATATCTTAAAGCATATATGTAATAAAATGTGATATCTTAAAGCCTATATGTAATAAAATGTGAGATCTTAAAGCCTATATGTAATAAAATGTGAGATCTTAAAGCCTATATGTAATAAAATGTGAGATCTTAAAGCCTATATGTAATAAAATGTGAGATCTTAAAGCCTATATGTAATAAAATGTGAGATCTTAAAGCCTATATGTAATAAAATGTGAGATCTTAAAGCCTATATGTAATAAAATGTGAGATCTTAAAGCCTATATGTAATAAAATGTGAGATCTTAAAGCCTATATGTAATAAAATGTGATATCTTAAAGCCTATATGTAATAAAATGTGATATATCTTTATAATAAAATGTTATATCTTGATTAAGAAGTGTGATGTATTGATTATAGTTTATGTTGTCTTTGTCATACAATGTGATATTTCGATCGCAAAATATGATCATAAGAAGTATAAATTTTATCATCAAATGGGATACAATGATGATCTCTATTACAAAATATGATATCTTGATCCTTGTAAATTATCTCTTGGATCATTAAATGTGATTTCTTGATCTTGAAAATGACATCTTGATTGTAAAATGTGATATCTTTATCATGATATGTGATAACTAAGATTTAAAACCAATAAATAGGAGATACACTTTACTAAACCAAGTAATTGGGATATTTGGGTCAAATAAATGTTTTAAGAAATAAAAAAATTCCTTTTGAGAGATAAAAGCATTAAATGAAGTTCAGTTAAGAAAATATTTATGGTAGACTCTAAGATGCATCAACCTTGTACTGTAAACGTATTATAATTGGCGTGTACGATATTAAGTGGAATTTAATTAGTTTGTGAACAAGGTGGCATGGATTTAAATTAGCGTATTCCTGAATGTGACTATTCTTATACATAAGTGCATGGCATTTAGTGCTGTACTTGATTTAGTGGAGGCCACATTCTGCTAAAAGCGCTAAATAGAATACACAGCCAAATGTAGTACGTTTACAGTATTGTAGAAATTGAGTATTCAATATCTCTGACATAATTTAGAAACATATTAGTTAAACAAAGATCTAAGAACATCTTAAAATGATTTTTATATCTAAATAGGGAATTATTTAAAACAGGTAACATTGGATAGAGCTGTATTTAACAATCAAGGTGTTGACTTACTGTGATGTGATCTGTTCAAACAGCGGAGGGATGTAGCCGGCGACAGATGCCTTCGCTGCACTGTGTCGACGCTTCAGTGACATTGCCTCCTACAAAACACAAAGCTTTATATAAACACACTTTAATAAAACAGAATTAACTGTTTATGCTGAAAATGAAAAGTAAAAAAGAATAGGAAATTGCTCAATGCCTTTAATAATAATTTGTCATTTCCCCACTTATCAAATTTCTTCCCAGAGACTGCACTTGGTATACCCCTCCTCCAACACTTATTCATGGACTTACCAGTATCCCCCTCATAGAGGGCCTTGAGGATTGGATGGTTTTCTAATCTAACCAGTATACCCCTCCCTGACTGGGCAGTTTTCTTGTTTTAAAGTATGCCCCTTTCTGATTGAATAGTTTTCTTGACTTACAAGTATACCCTTTCCTGAGTGGATGGTTTTCTTTACTTACCAGAATGCCCCTCCCCGACAGGCTGGGGGACTGTGTGGTCTTCCCGCGGGTGTACTGTTGTGACATGCTGTCAGGGATACTCGGGCGTGACCAGGTCCGTGTGCCCAGCTGTGTCCCTGTGGGGGCGTTCTCTGTATCCTTAGTTTCCATGATGTCACCGGCCTCCGACTCAAACGAGGGAATACTGATGCCGAGGTAATCCATGACCAGGCGCCTCAAATGTTTATAGGACTCCTCAATGTCATCTGATATAAGATACATAATATCATTCTTTATATGCAAGAAAAAAATTTTAACACCATGTCTAGTAGTTTTCTTTGTACCAATTTTTGTGATGGAAATTATTTAGATAGGAAAGATTTTGAAGCACTTTGCCTATGCATCTACTGCTGAAGCGGTCAGATAATCTAAATTTTGAATTTTACTGGTCCTTTTGGCCAGCAAGTTTTAAAGTTTTTTAAAGACTGTATATAGCATCACTAACTGTACCAGTCAGAAGATCTTGAGCCGTGACTTACCACTGTTGATCATCATGTCAAAGAAGCCGGGATGGTCTCTGTTGTAGTCCTGGTACATCTCGGCTCGCTCGAGATTGTCCTCGATCTGGGACTCTGTGTACAGGGCTCGCTCCCTGAGACGCTTCTCGTGACACTCGGGACTGAGTGGCATGATAAGTACATACCGAGGCTCAAAATATGTATTCTTCAGCGTCAGAACTCCCTGGGAATGAAATTTATCAAATTAAACCTCAATATTCTGCTATATTGATTTGAAAATAACAAAATGTTATACTGTAGCAAGAACTTATAATCTTTTTAATAAATCCCCTCAATTCTTAATACAGTTTTAAAGTACTGAGAATAAAACTGACTCTGGTGTAAACATGAATTTGTTATGAGGATGTTTGCTGCAACCATGATTTACTTATTTCATAATATTTGCTCCTGTTTTATTTTTGCCCCTTTGCCCTAGTGTTCAGCAGCCAAATTTAAGACTGGGTGAATTGTAATGAGACAGAGTTATTTGTATCTGGGCAAATTTAAGACAGGGGAAACCATGTACAACTGTAGAAGGATGATGATTACACAGGTCCAGAGAAACCCAGTATAAAGTATATCCCTTACCTCCAGTTCCATGTGGACCACACAGGCCAGCCCCTCCCGGGCGATGTCCTCTATGGACTGCATCTGTAGTCCGTACCAGTGACCGTGGTACTGGTGGGTCTGTATGAACTGTCCCTGTGTAACACAACCATGGTCTTCATCAGAGTGTAAACAGCAAACACATTCATAGTTACACACTATACAAGTGTAACACAACACAACCAGGGTCTTCATCAGAGTGTAAACAGCTAACACATTCATAGTTACACAGTATACAAGTAAATTCATAGTTTATTGGTATATTTTCTTTTAATATGGTGGCAAGGTGATGATCTTGGATACCGGGTAAGTACGAACATGAAATTTGATACCAGTAATAGCATACATTACATCAGCAACATAACAAAAGTTTCCATGATGCAAAAATGTACAATAGTTTAAAATTCAATTTGACAGTTTGCAAAGTTTTCTAAAATTTAAAAAAATGCTTGTCTTGTAAAAATCAGGACAAAAAGACAGACACAGAATGTATAGTCTAACTTACTCTATGTACATACCCATCTGATGTCAAACTCAAATTTCTCCAGATCTACAAAGTGGTAGTCCCTGCCCGGGGTCTCTTCTTTGTGGGGTTTCCTCGTGGTGTGTGTTACACTGTACAACAGCACAGACAAAATACTCAAAATAACAGCTCATTGTACAACAACACAGGCAATACATGAAACACTTAATTTACTTCATTGAAGTTGTCTCTACATTTCTTGATTTATATGTTTAATTACCAAAATGTAACTACACAACATCAAAATTTAAAAGGCTTGGCAAGTTACCGTATTTAAATAATGATTCAACAAGTTATAAATTCATTTTTATTGCAAACAAACTAGATGATCAACTTGGCCAGGGGGAAAATTTTTCTGAAATAGGTTGTTTATTTTAGCCCAGAAAAGCATGCATGATGTTAAAATTAAATTCGACAGTTGTCTCTTAAACATCAAGCAATAATTTACTAACCAATAGCCAAAGTAATCCGAGAATTCCTCCACTAATTTTAAAGCCAGGTCCTTTTTCCCTGACCCCTGGGGACCAACCAACACTAGCATCGGGTAGGGAGTCTCCATACTGGGCAGTGTGCTGAAAAAAAACATTGTACACTGAATCTGATTTGAAAGTATCAAATATATTTTAGACAGGGTTGTTTTTGCCTAGTGTGTTTTTCGCCCTTGTACACTTGCAAACATTTTTGCTCCCTTTTGAAATTGCCCAGATACAGCTGTGTTAAAAGAGAAGAGATTTAATTGAAACATTTGAATTCGCCCAGTCTTAAATTCGCCTGCTGACAACGAGGGTGAAATGGGCAAAAATAAAATGGGGGCGAATATTTCCCTGTATGCAGTATTTGTATAGATGTGATAATCTTTCCTTTTCTCAGAATGATCTACAGTATGCTGTTCTGAGCCAATGTACGCATTACCATATTATGTCAGGTAGTAATGTACAAATAATTTGGTCATAGATGAACTGTTGATGATTTACAAAGGGGCCATATTGTACTACATTACTATATTTACTTACTTATCCAATATTCGACTGGGCTGAAGAAAGGAGTAAACTACATGCATGATGTGATCTCGGGCCGCAACGATTTCTGCCGGAGGGTTAAACATATTTACTGCTGCCACCTGGAAATGAAAACAAACAGATCTCTAGAGCTTTATTTAACGGAAACCTGTGATAACTGTGATCCATGCAGATAAAACTCCCTTCAGCTGCTACAGCATGGAGTTTCTCCCTTTTGAACTCTTACTTTGGCTTTTTTACTTGCAGATAAAAAATACAAATTTCTATATGAAAATCAGTGCGAATTAGCCCCACTTCTAAGAAATAGTCATGAAGTATACCAACATAGAAAATCCTTAATTGTTAATCTGGCCTATTATGAACTATTTTCTTCAAAATTACAATGAAATACAGTTGACCTTTAACTGACCTTCTCTTCGACCTCCACTCTGTGTCTGTCCAGCTCCGTGAGACTGGGCATGCGGAACAGAATGGACAAGCGGTAGTCGGGAAGCTCCTGTATAGGGTTCCGTAACAGATTCACCTGACGCAGCATCTGCGACTCCTTGATGTATTTCATCTCAGAAATGTCAATCACCTGAAAGGACAATGGAAGTCTTAATCAGATGTCTTCTTCGAAATGATATACGTGTATTACAGAATCATTTAGATTCCTTGGGGCAAATTTTGTGGCTCATCAAAGGTTCATGAAGAAATAATTTGTACTTTTACTTGTTTGATGAATAAATCTAAACCGTGCTTCATAATTTATTGTGAATGTTAAGGGGACCCAAAATTTAATAAACTTGATCCACCATGAGTTCTCATGATTTCACAGTATGTTAAATTTTGGAGTTTCAACAACTGTAGAATCCGTTAAAAGAATCTACTTGTAATTGTGATTGTCATAAAGCTCCATTGACCTATCTAAACAATCTACCTGTAATTAAGATTGATATAAAGCTCCATTGACCTACCTCATTGTCTTCCAGGTCCACATTCTCCAGCAGAGGATGATCCTCCAGGCCGGCCAAGCTCCGAATGTTATTACCTGCCAGGTTTATACTCTGAAATAAAAAGAACAACATATCTTAATAACTTTCAAAGAAATCTGTTGAATCTAAAAGCTGCTCTATAGGTATTAAGGCATGCAATGCTTATTCCTGACTAAAATGTTACTTACCCTCAACAAACGAAGTGTTTCCAAGTTTTCTATCTTTTTGATGTGATTGTGACACTGTGGGGAGAATTATAATGCAGTAAATATCACAAAATTTATTAACCAATAAACAAAGCTTTCATCCTGAATCATTTGATACACATAGTATAATTGTATGATTTTTCTAATCTTTTGTATATACAATCCAACCAACCAAGTTGAGGCTCTGTAACGGCAGATTCTCCAGGCCGTGTATCCTCTCGACTTTGTTGTGTGCCAGACTGAGATCCTGAAGACGAGTGCATTTCTCCAGGCCAGTGATCTTGGAAATTTTATTGTCTAGAAGATGTGATTAAGGACAAATGTAATCTAATTTACCTGTATTTTACAGCCAAGATCTCTTTTCCCTGATACATGTTTAACATAAACAAGGATTTAAAAATAACTTATCATATAACTCATAGTTATTTTATAGAGTGTATTCAGTGTGTAAAGGATACGGTCCAGATTAAGGACAGTGAGATAATGATAGGCAGACAGATCCGCCATCTCCTCTATCTCATTGTAACCAAAGTTGGCCTCCTTTAGATTCTTGGGCGGTGTAAAATCCAGAAGCTTTGTTAGCTTGTTGTGAGACACATCCAGAATAAGCATGTATTGTAAGGAACTAAGGGGAGATAAATCTGAAGAAAAAAAACACATTTAAAAAACATATGACATTAAAACTTATATTTTTCCATGATTAAGTCCAGGTGTTTGATCTAATTCATCTCTAAAAAGATCATGAGCAGTCAGATAATTACCTGTCAGTTCATTGTATGGTAATTCAACTTTCTGCAGATGTACAAAGTTTGATAATGCTGTAATATCTTTTAGGCTGAAACCCTATAACAAATAATACAATAAATTAGTAAACAATAATTTTAGTAAAAAAATTCATATTGATGTAAAGAGGATCCATACAATGTCAATTATTAATTCCTCCATGTATTTAGGTATTTTCAATAACAATGAATAATTGCAAAAAATAAATTAAAACACAGAAAAGAGATAAAAGAAATAAGTTTATGCATGTACTAAAATGATTTTATCCTAATGACATTGATTTAAGTGTGCTACAATTTAGATATGATTATTCATGGATTTACAAGAAGAAGCAGTCTAAGATACTAAGATAATAAAAATTTGAAACAGTGAAACACATTTTATATTACATGATACTGAAACCAATTAACAATTTCTAGTTACCCACCGCAATTTGGACATGAAGGAAGACTTGTTGTGAACCATCTGCTGATCTTCCTAGATTTGATAAATTTCTTCCAATGGTTTCCTCATCCAGAATTCCGCCAGGAGAAAGCTGTAAGCAATGATCAATTATTATAAACACATTATCTCAGTTCTCAAGTTTTATATATATATTTTTTTTGTAAACTTATAACAATTTCTGATTCAGACTTCAGGATGTGTGAGGTCACAAGAGTATACACTTTTTGTCTGATGTCAAACCACAACATGTGTGATGGGTCAGAGACCTTTTACAAGTACCAATGTAGAAGAAGAAGGTCTCTTACAAAAAAATGATAAAAAAAACATCACTGACAGGGAAGGTCTGTTGTAGGTTTGTATCTTTACTCTGTTCGAAGATTATATGCTTTCACCACTTTCTGCCTAATATTTCGATAAGTAAAGTTTGCAAAGTTAGACCTAACATTGGGCACATAGCATCATAGAGGGTTCAGCCCCCCCCCCCCCTCCCCCCAACTTTTTCTCGCAGGAAAGATAATTGTTCCGAAAATTACCTTGATAAGATGGAAAAAAGTTTGGTGGGTAAGAATTTTTTTTATGGAACTATATGTATAACACACCCCCCCCCCCCACCCCCCCAACAGATTAGGATTTTCATGATTTGGGGAAATAGGTTGTGGTTTTTTTTGCTTGTCAAGATTTCTGAAAATCAACAAAAAGTTATACAAAGTTGGATGGAAATAGTAACCTGGCCTGGGACAAGACTAACGTTTTATGTTTTGCATGCTCCAACAGTTTCAGCGTGATATATTTTCAGAAACATATTAAAACTATGAGTATCACTGACTGTCCAAGACAGTAAAGGTCTTACCTCAATATCTTCATCTTCTTCATCTTCAGACTCGACAATTTCATTTTCGGCACCGTCCGTCATTTCCGTAGGGACTCGAACATTATCTAAAGATAAAACATTTGTGTCGAAGTTTAGAACATGTGTTTCTCCGCCAGTGTGAACAAGATTTCCCTCTACTACAGGAGAAAATTCATTTTCTCGCATAGCTTGTTGCCCATCCATAGCGGCCATGATGTTTTCCTAGGATACAAACAGGAACGCAGCGAATACAGACAAAACTTACATGTTTTCCGAACCCGATTGTTTATCGTAATGCGTACACTTTTGATTTATTTTGACGTAGTTTAACTTATTTTAAATAAATGAAATAAAATTATTCGATAATTTCATTTCCTTGTTCCATCATGATTAATCAATGATAACTTGAATGTTTTCTTTTTTCGGGTTCGGTATTCAAATTTTGGCCTTCTAGAATCATGTGATTTGAACGTACAGACGACAAGAAGGCCATGTAATTTAATATGTCAGATTTCTTTCAGTATTTGGAGGACCATATTTATGTAAGAAATATTCCGTTTATAGATATTTATAACATGCGTTGAGTATGAAGTGTAACCTAGCTTTGTAACTTGAAAATTAACAGTAATGTACACAGTACATACAATGTACATGTATGTATGTAAATTATTTTTTTTTTATAACAGTGTACGCGGGGGTGTTAAGGAAGCATATGGGCAATATGCCGTCTTATTTTGACTGTTGTATTCAAAATCGTGAATTTAAATAATTATTTTGAAAAAGATCAAAAACTTAGTATTATCCTTTAAAATAGATGTCAGTGCAATAAAATCGGGTAGTACATAACTGCCACATTGGTGCATTATCACGTGACAACTATAAATAGCTTACGTATATTCCTTAACATAAAATGAGATGAACAACACTACCCCGCGGTTTCCAAAATAAAATAAACATACCAAGTGAAGGCAAAACATCTCAGTTTAATCAAAACCGCTGCTAGAATCCTATGTTTTTCCTTTTTAAAAAGTTATTCATCCGGTTCTCGTAAAACCTTCCCAACTTTTATAAAGTTTGCACGGAAAACGGCAAATTGCATTAAAACAACACACAACATGGGATTCTAGCAGCACTTTTCAATTTAAGCATAGATCAAACTAACGATACGTATAAAATTTCAAGTTCAATATACACGGGGTAGTGTTGTTCTAGTCGGATTTTTATATCGTAAACAACGACAGAGGAAAGCCTGGCCGAGAAATAAAAGCAAATTTACATACCTTTTAGCGAATGATTGATAAAACTAACATCTCCCCCAGTATTCTTATGTTCAATTCTCAATAAATCACACCACAATACTTTATTAGAGTTCTTAGATTAGTTATATTTTGAATATGTTAATGCTTTCCGATCAAATTCACACGACATTCAACTTTTAGTCATGACGTCATCAATGTGAAAATCTACGTAATACAAACTAATTTCTGGCAAAAATTGTCTTCAGTATTTTTTATTTGTTTTTGGTCTATGTTTCGTTGCTTATATATTTGAATATGTACATAATAACTAAGATTTGTGATTTCACGGAATTACATGTAACTCAGATTCCATATGCTTCCTTAACACCCCCGCGTAATGCACATTCTCACAACTTCAGGGGCCCTGAGTCCGTGACATGGCCGTGACTGACCACGAGTGGACTCAGGACCGCTAACGTTTAGAGGATGCAGTTTATAAAGGGATGAATTTACATTACACATGAAATTTCCCATTCATTTGATGAAATTTTGATCTATAACACACATAAAATTTCTTTTCATATGATAACTCCAGATCCCAATTCTAGTCGGCTTGTTTGTGTTGTGTCTGATCGCCCTCCTGATCTGGTGGTTATGTAGGAGAAACAGGTAATTGTAGATATTACTCAGTGTCACTGTAACATTACATGTAGAAAACACAGGAAAGCTATAGTCTGTCCCAAGTTATTGCTTCCATCAATTTTTGACGATTTTTAATAAAAATACACATACCTGTGAAAGAAATACAATTGAAATCGATGAAAGGGAATATATCCAAGGTATCTTCATTGAACAATTATCCCTTTTCAATCATAGAATTTCACAGGAACGAAAACAATTTTCTTTCGGAGATTTATAATGGGAAATGTTTACATCTTTTCTCCATTCGGAATACACTCAGAATACATCGCGCAATTTTTTAACATTATCATCCGGGTTTATTAATGGCTGATGCAATGCAAAATCTCCGTAGACTTTCAATTTTTGGATGTGTATTGAAACCTGAAGCGGTAGAGGGGGCGTTTCAAAACAGATAATCTGGACATTTTTCATATTAGTGGATGAACGTAGTTTGAGCACAAAGGTATTTACTATTATTGAAATATCAAGCAAAAAGTGGTGGAAGCAAAAACTCGGGACAGAGTATAGCATATCTACATTACTGTTGTGTTTTTCTGTTCGGCAGAGAGCGGTACCTTTACCAACCACTGAACACTCAGGATGTGGCTCTATATGACCGAATGTACAGCAACCAGAAACAGGCTGCAGAGAAAGAACAGGGTGAGTCAAAAAGTGTTATAGCCTGGTAATAGGGAAAAAACCGGTACAGGGTGAGTCAGAAATTGTGATAGGGAAAGTATACTATAGGGTGAGTTACAATCATGGTTAAAAATAACAGAAAAATACAGGGTGATAAATAACAATGAAAGTATTAAAGGGTTTGTAAGAAATTGTGTCGACAGAGAAAGTAAAGGGTGAGTTAATAAAATGTTTATCAGAGAAATACAGGTTGGGGTAAAAAATCAGGACAACAGGGAAAGTATCCTATAGGAGTTACTGACTGGCAATAAAAGAACAAAGTGAATCAAAAGGCAGGACAGGTAACATAAAATATGAAGTGAAAATAAAAATTGTGAGGTAACGAAAAAGTACAGGGTACATTAGAAGTTCATGTTCTATTAATGGTATCTACTTCTGCAGGATTGTAAGGTGACACTACGCTGTACATGTACATGTATTTACTGATATTTGAAGTGCTTACTGCTATGTCACCAATGTGTATCATTGTATGCCTTGATTGTAGATAGTACAAAACATGGAATATCAAACACTGTCCTTTTTGTTTGACGTTGATTTTAATCTTCTCTGTAGAAGCGACCTGGATGAATGCCCAGTACTACCTGAGGTCTCACCCCCAGTTCAACAGATTGAAGCAGCTCCCTCAGCTAGGTAACTTGATCACATTGACATAGTATTGGATTATTGATAGTATGATCAATATTGCTAGAACATTGTGCAACTCTATCCCTTGAATCAATCTCTCTTCCTTGGATAATTGATCGTATTATAATCAGTTTTTCTGACCTTGACAGGAAGTAGGTCAGAGAAGCAGTGGTTCAAGGTCAGTGATCAGAACAGATCGGAGCACCTGCTGACTACACTCCCCCGCCCTGATAAGTGTCTGCTGGATCTGGACACTAGAACCAGGAAGATGCTAAACAGTCTGTTCCAACTCCTGAAGGTAGGTGTATAGCACCAGTCTCTGTCTCTTACAGACAAATGTATTCAGCATTGAAAATACTGCAACATATATGCTGTAGATTCTAATTAAATGTGAGGCTTTGATATCCACATAATATCCTGAAAAGCACTATTATGTAATGGATTTAGAGATCTTGCTTTTATTTTTCTGACAGGTAAATGAAATTCAATAAAAGTTTAGGATTTGCGATTTCATATTGCTACAATTTGATCCAAAACATTGGAATCACAGAATTAAGTTCTTGTGTACCGTCTGTTATTGATCCCATTACTTTCTGTTGTAGCATCCGTACATGTTCGCCATGACTGAGTTTGACTATGTTCTAGATCAGAACTTTGTGGTCATCATTCAGCCCCTCTGTCCAAAGGGGTCGCTCAAAGACGTTATATATCAGGTGACTCTCTTATCTATACACAGTACCGTATTTTTCCGACGATTAGTCGGTATTTTTTTTCTCTGAAGCAGATCACCCAACTTATTTGTCCACAGCGATTAATTTTCGTGATTTAAATGTTGATTATCTGAAAAAAATATAATACTAATGACATTTGAGGAATATTCGTGACGACAAGGGTTTCACGAACCTCATGAAAAGTTCTTGCACGCGAAAGAAAGTAGCTGCTGTCATGTACAGTGTGTTGATCAATGTTTGTGAGCCTGCCTACTTTGTCACATGGCAATAAGACACACTGTAATAATGTTCCTGTGATGTTTTCAGACAAACTATGGTACACCATGGGTCGAAAAATATAGAGTCAAAGGGAGAGGTCTAAGATTGGAGCAAGTGGCTCGGTACGGAAAACAAATTCTACAGGTAACTACTTCTCTCCCTTTCTATTTCTATATCCTCTGTCATTGTACATGTATATAATTTGTAAAATTCAATGTGAAAGTGAAAGTCCAAACATTATTCTTTACAGTACTTAAAGCATTAGCTTTGCAACAAGTGACATTGTAACTTTTACGATTAATGTTGTTACCTTAAGAATAAATGACTATTTGCCATTGTTACTTATACAATTCAGAATATGTTACATTGAATTAATTGTTACCATTACACTGTTTGATACGTCTACTTAATTAACAAAAACATTGCAGGATATGTTAATTTTATAATCCATGAAACATTTTAGGATGTTCGACCTTAAATATGACTTACATTTATTACTTTTTTAATCCTCATCATATTACCATTGTCAATTTGCAATTCATCATTGCAAATTTTCCTCAAAATGTTACCTTTACAAATTATGAGTTAGTATAAAAGCATGACATCACAAGTTATCTTTATAATCTGTGATAAATGTCTTATTACCATTGGCATATATTGTATGTTATATTACATGTACTATGCATAATAAATTTTAATAATTACTTTTACAGTTTTCGATGTTACTTTCATATAGAAACTTCATGTTACATGTATAATATATTGCAGGGTCTCCTGTTTATGGAACAGAAAGAGTTTCCTCCCCATGGACACCTGCACACAGGGAATATCATGGTTAACAATGGAGTGTGCCAGTAAGACAATTCACTTATAGAAAACTTATCATCTTGTCTTGTTGTATTCCTCTCTTTGGAAAGATACTGGTATCTATTATTATGTTTTTCTGAATTTGTTTTTCTTTCTTTAGAATCGCAGGTTATGAGAATACATTTATTGGTTTGAAATCCAAGCTCTTGGCGATGGCCAGGAGAAAGTTAAAGGATCAACCGGAGGCTATTGATGTCCTCTCGTTTGGTAAGGTGCCAGAATGAATTACAGTAAAACATGGTTATAGCAAACATACTTACAATGAATAAACGCTACAATGAAGTGACACGTTGTAAACTTGACAGATATATTGAATTACACTTTTAAAAAACAAAGTAAATTTGCCGGTCCCTGGCACTCCTTATAAATGTGTTTTACTGTAATGGCTTTTGAGATGTGATACCTATAATTTTTTTATAAGAATTTCAAAAAACCAGTAGATATACTTGTAATTAATTATGATGATATCTAGGTTACATATTTTACAAGGTCTGTTACCTTTGATTTACCTGTGACATTTTCTAGGTTACATATTGAATAAGATGCGGTACCTTATATATTGGTCAGAAATTGTATAAGATTTGGTATCTGTAATTGCCTCTGAGGTTTTCTAAGTCGTGTGTGTACTTATATACTTTTTCTTTTGATTTACCTATAACACTTTGTAGGTTACATTTTGTAGAGATGTGGTACCTGTAAAGCTATGGCAATTTCTAATGCATATTAAAGTATAAGGTGTGTACCGGTACCTATATATACCTGTACCTGCATGTAAGATTTACTTTTGATATTTCTAGGTCACATTTTGTACGAGATGTGTGTCGGGACAGAACTCGACTCCCCCCACCCTCAGCCTCATCACCTTAACATCATCAACAACCCAGCTGTGGTGTCAGTGAGTCTTTTTTTTCCATTTTTGTTATCAGGTTTGTTTGTAGGAAAATTTTAAAGCCCCATCCTCTGGTGAAGGAGCCATTATATTGGTTAACCAAATATTGGCATATGCAAAAAGAATTGAACAACCATATTAAAGGAATTTTGACTTTGACTCTGCAGTGTACAAATTGACAAAATTGTCCATATTTAAGCAATAGGTGCATGTTCTTACCTTGATGTTCAGTTGGGTTTTTTTAATATAATTTATTTTTTTTTTATTCATTACATATCAACATTAAATTTAATTTGTAAATCAAGTCATCATAAACTACACACACAAGTATACTTCTCTCTCACACAAGTACATGTACAATAGAGGTAAGTGGTCTCTTTGCTTTAAGGTAGTCCTATACTCGGCACTAAATGGGCTCAATCATTAAAAGCTTAGCTTCAAATGATAAATATACATTCTAGCAATACATATACAAAAAAAAATATGTATGTTTACATGCTAGTTTGTTTGTTATCACCTCTCAGACGGGTGTACCCCCTTGCGAAAATTATTGACAATTATGAAATTTGGCAGACGTTCGTTTTTCCTAAAAATAATTACCAATTTTGGGAAAATTAGAACTGAACATACAAAATAGAGTATAAATATTTATTTAAGCCATATCTCATCAATAATTTTGCGCAAGTTTTTGTAATTAAGTACGCTTTATGGACCTGATGTATCAAAAGGGAATACAAAAAATGCAATGCTAGTATCGCGTTTGGTAATTTTTTTACTATTTTATGGACTCAAACTTAAATTCATGGTGTGTATTCTATAGATTGACATCTTAGAAAAAAGATTTGTAAAAATAAATCATGTTGACGGATTACTTTTCACGCTATAAGCTTTAAACCAAGTAGACCCTGACGAAAAAATCCGTAAAAATCACATTTTGCTACAGTTTTCTGCCTAGATCTGTCAACAATGTTAGATATCATTGAAACATTAATTTATGACAATTGATTAAATTCGAAATAGCTTCTGTCTCTAATTTAAACCGGTTTTAGTAAAAGAAAAAGAACTAGAGCAAAGCTCGTTGCAAAGCAACGAGTGGGTCTTCCGTTAATGTCAAGAGTAAAGCTTGATGTTCCTGCAAGAAGCAGAGTGTTTAAATCAATAACGAGGAACTTAAAGTAAAAGATAAAAATAAATACGAATGATACTATGTACGAATAAACAAAATCCTTAACGATTCTAAGAACGACTTAACAAAAAAATAATTCCGAAGGTGTCAAAGTTCTTAACAAACTTCGAATTATTTTTGGTACGAGTTTGAACTTAACGCTATTTTTGAAACCAAAAACGCAGAATCAAAATTTCTGAAAAATCAATTTTTAAACCCCGATATCTGTTATGCATCGTCCGATTTAAAAACGGATTTAAGTTTTGTACTCATCATGAAAATTACCGTAGGTTACATATGTTTAATTTTTAATATTGAAAAACAATGAAAAACTAAAACAAGAGGCAAATTGGCCACATCGCTCACCTGAGGAACAATAGGTATGATAAAATCAGCTTAATGGAGTCACAATGCAAACTACCTGGACAATGTACATTAATACATGTAGATCCTGTATAAATAAAACCCATTCCCCCCCCCCCCCACCCTAAATATTCTTGTTTATAATCATTAGTTCCTTTTCTAAAAGGATGATTTTATATTGATTTTATAGTTATACCGCATGTTGAGTATTGCAGTTCTCAAAAAAAGTTCCTTAACAATAGTTTATACATGGGATATAAACCTACATCAAACT
Source organism: Magallana angulata (assembly GCF_025612915.1). Lineage (NCBI taxonomy): Eukaryota > Metazoa > Mollusca > Bivalvia > Ostreida > Ostreidae > Magallana > Magallana angulata. The sequence goes on from NC_069118.1 coordinate 1,461,867, forward strand.
CTGAACCTTCTTGTGAGGCCAAAGAACTGTCCTGGGGCCAAAGTCTTAACAATTATAAATAATCATCTGGCTGATTAGTTTCTGAGAAGAAGATTTTTAAATATTTACTCTATATATTCCAATGTTAAACTTTGACCACCCCCCCCCCCCCCACCCATTGTGGCCCAAACCTATCCCCGGGGTCATGATTTTCACAACTTTGTATCTACAATACCTGAGGATGCTTCCACATAAGTTTCAGCTTTCCTGGCTTATTAATTTCTGAGAAAAAGATTTTTAAAGATTTTCTCTATATATTCCTATGTAAAAATCAATTCCCCCATTGTGACCCAAATACCACATAGGACTATGATTTTAACAAACTTGAATCTACACTACCTGAGGATGCTTCCACTTTAATTTGTGCTTTTCTGGCCTAATAGTTTTTGAGAAGAAGATTTTCAAAGATTTTCTCTATATATTCCTATGTAAAACTTGATCCCCCTCTTATGGCCCCTCCCTACCCCCGGGAACATGATTTGAACAAACTTGAATCTACACTACCTGAGGATGCCTCCACACAAGTTAAAGCTTTTCAGGCCGAATAGTTTTTGAGAAGAAGATTTTTGAAAAATACCATCAAATTTTCAATAATTCTCAATTATCTCCCCTTTAAAGAGGGCGTGGCCCTTCATTTGAACAAACTTGAATCCCCTTCACCTAGTGGTGGTGCTTAGTGCCAAATTTGGTTGAAATCTGCCCATTGGTTCTTGAAAAGAAGATGAAAATATGAAAAGTTTACAACAACGACAAATTGTGATCAGAAAAGCTCACTTGAGCCTTTGGCTCAGGTCAGTCAGGTGAGCTAAAAACAAAATAAAAGAAACATAATTGCATACTTTTATTGAAAAACAAATTTTCACAGCTAACAATTGTAAATTACTTTAAACAGCCATAATTTTGTTTGTTATAATTTCTTATCAAACACAAACCACAACAAGGCATGATGCTTTCTTAAAGTTCCATTACAGTAACTGTTCATGAATTATCCGATTTAATTTTTACTGGTAAATAGTCTGTAGAACACATTAAGGAATATGCATGTGGGTAGAGATGACAGGTTAACCTCAAGAGCTGAAAAGAATCAACAGGTAAAAACCATGTGGCCACCAATAGCTGAAATTAAAAAAATCAATAAGCTGTGTTAATACATGTACCGGTACTAATAACAGCTGTGTTTACATTAACATATGCATAGTATTTCTGAAAAAAAATACACTGACCATGAAATGTAATTAGTATGACATATCCCGATACAAGACATTAGATGGCACAGGACAGTTTTTGTGATACGTTTCATTGTAGCCTGGGGACGTGTGTCTTCGGAACCCTGTAACTAGAATTTCCTCAGTTCCCATTCAGCACAAATACCTTTAATTCACTTTTTATAAGGCCAAACACCAATTTCTGAAGAAAATTACTAGTCAAAACCTGTAAAATTTTCTACATACTGGTTTTTATGAGTTTTTGACCCTTCCATATTTTGCTAATTTTTCATGATTTTTCAGCTTTTTAGACCCCCCCCCCCAGCCAATTCCCTGCAAAGGGTTGACCTTCCGTACCATGTGCATGTTGCACCATCACATGTCAGAAACTTACCGGTGTATAGTTTATAATGCCCCATCCACCTACTTTTCGTGTTATTTACCCTCCCGTCTGTAACTTGCATGTTCACTGTCTTAAGTCAACACAACAGTCATATTAGCCGCAGGTTTCACATTTTATTTCTGAATCTCATGTACCTAACATATGGGGCCTACATATTGAATATCAATTTCAACAAGAGACATCCCTCTAAGTAATGATAATCATTAAAAACCATTTCATGAATTTTAGCTACACTCATAAGCCTTTAAGTACAGCAACTCTCAATTTTACAAAAATATTGACGGGTACTTTATCCGAAACTGTCCCTTGCTACCTTTAACTTACACTAACATTCTCTGAAAAGTCATCTTGTCTTAAACTTACAAAGCTTATGCTATTCTGAGAAAAAGTATACCTCATTTTGCCAATTCCATTAAGGATTAAGAAAAATATGGCAATTTAAGTGAACCCAGCATTTCCACTTTCCTCTATTTAACACAGATTCATAGGGCTCTCCATAAATAAAGCATCTTTACATCATCTTATAGAGGTCAACTATTTTTAACCTCCCTAAATAAGAAACCTTATTCAAAACTACATACATATACATGATATTATCATGACAAAAGCATCACATCACTTAGAAATACCCTTACATGTATACCCTCCCCCTATTTTTTGATTTTCCTAAGAAGCATTAGTTTGAACACTTTAACCTTAATATTATGAAACTTGTGGCAATTCCCTTAAGTCATTTCTCACACATATTTAAAAACAACCATCACTGATATTGAAAATTGATATTTTCTTCGTAAATGGATGTAATGTAACATTTTTTTTCACAAAAAGACATGCCGCCATACATGTGATTTCTTGTTTTCATGAAACAGTAAGCTTATAATCATATTTAGTGAATATTTTATTTATTCTTGTTTCTAGTCTCCTTTTAACCTTGCTAAAATAGTAAGACCTACCAGTGTGATGTCTGCTCTTAATTAAAATGAAATTCAAACACAACCTGGTACCTGGGGACAGATGAGAATTCCATGATAAATGTTCAAATTTTACATGTTTTCCTACATTTTTGATGCATATATACAATAAAAGGGTAAACATTTGTTGCTTCTTGATCATTTCGAGAGTAATTATCATAGCAGATGTTATTTCAAGGTCAAATGTACATTTACATATCCAACATGTAATGGTAATGGAGACAATTGGAAAGAGGGGGGCCATGGCTTTTTGAATTCTGTAAATATATCTAAAATATCACTTTTGGATAGGAAGGAGGAAAAACTTGAGTTTTTTGACATATTGTATACTTTGATAACTGCATTTGTCTACATGTGAATTTTATTTGAAAGAAAAATATGCTGTTTTAAAAAAACTAAGTTATATAAGTCAGGTTGCTTAATGTTATTTCATGAAATCAGACAGCAAAATTGCTGCAAATTTATAATTTAAATAATTCAATTGATCAAAACTCTTTTACTGTGCAGTATTAATTCTTATCTCGGTAATTAACTTAAGCCTTTTAATTGTCATAAGGATAGGAAATACCTACTTTCTAAGCCAATTTACTCTAGTGGTGGTCATTCTACACATTTAAAAGGCATTTACTTCCCTTGTATATTATAGCTAATAAATCATGTAATGACATATACAATGTATAACCAACAAAATCATCCATTTTCCCAAAATAGACTACTTTTGGTAAAAATCCACTCAAAATTACAGTTAAATGAGAAATCTGAAAATACCATGTAGTCTTGAAACTTACACTAACATTCTCTGAAAAGTCATCTTGTCTTAAACTTACAAAGCTTATGCTATTCTGAGAAAAAGTATACCTCATTTTGCCAAATCCATTAAGGATTAAGAAAAATATGGCAATTTAAGTGAACCCAGCATTTCCACTTTCTCCCATTTAACACAGATTTATAGGGCTCTCCATAAATAAAGCATCTTTACCTAATCTTTTAGAGGTCAACTGTTGTTCAACCTCCCTAAATAAGAAACCTTATTCAAAACTACATACATATACATGATATTATCATGACAAAAGCATCACATCACTTAGAAATACCCTTACATGTATACCATCCCCCTATTTTTTGATTTTCCTAAGAAGCATTAGTTTGAACACTTTAACCAAATATTATGAAATTTAAATGCTTCTATTCTGATCAATTGAATTTTTAAGCAGCGTGAAATTAAAACCATCGCAATTGATACTTTAGTAAAAATCATGAAAATTTAACACGGTGGAATTAAAATGACTTACAGTATTTTATCCAAACAGCCTCAAAGTATAATTTTCTGCTATACCATTTTTTAAAAATGAATTCTACTGGATTTTTTTTTGCAAATAAATTTAGCGTTTTTATTTTTACTAAATTTTAGTTGCACAATGAAAAAATGAGGGATTGTACGATAATACATGCTCATTTTGAAATTTAAAGCATTGTTGATTTCTTTTCCTAGATAGAGATATGCACAAAATGATGTTGCTCTGTGATGCTTTGCCAAGATTAAAAGCATGAGAGAGAGAGAGAGAGAGAGAGAGAGAGAGAGAGAGAGAGAGAGAGAGAGAGAGAGAGAGAGAGAGATCTGAGGCACATGTAGTAAAAATTATTACATACATTTGTCTTACTGTAAAAACTGTTTACCATGTAGATGTGTTCTGCATGTAAAGTTTACCTAAAATGAATCAATAAAATTCAATATATATAAAAGATAAACTAATCTCAAAGAATTTACAATGTTCTGTGAAATAATCAAATCTTGAGAAGAATGTTTTATAGATATCAGGGAACATTAACCTAAAATCTGAACTTAAAGTTCTTTTCATCTTGCACTCTGATTTACATGATCTTTCACAGGCGATAATCATATATAACGGCGAGCCAGACAAAAGTTCTAATTTTAATTAGACTGAATATTTACCATGTCAAATATATTTATTTAATTAAGCACAAGCCTGTCTGAGTTCTTTAATTCATTAATTAAGTGGAGGCGATATGGTAAAGATCTGCTATTTTCAAATATTTAGGGTAAAGTTATCATCATGCAAACATGCACTCTAATTACAACATTCTACTCTTGTGTGCCTTTGGACCCCCACCCCTTTTAATTGCACTGTTTTACAGTGTGTGGTGTGTTGTTCAATACAAAATAAGACATACATATACATAATAATAAATAGAAATTCAAACGAGTAGTGTGCAAAACATACACGTGAAAATACATTGGACAGATAATATCCCGAGATTTCTCTGACTCAAATGCCCGCTTTTATATTGTTACGCACGTCAAAAGCGAAGGTTAGAGTCAGAGGAATGTCGGATTAGATTGAAAAGTGCACAAACACTTTGAAAAGAAAAAGTCAATACGACATATCCTGTATTGAAACATACCTTTATAATCTGTCATACGTTAGTTGAGCTGAAATTTCCACTATCGCCGTCTTGCAGGCCATTCTTCTGACACACCGCTATCAGCTGTTGTTCGCAGTCAAAACATGGCGAGTTGACATGGTGAATCGTACGATAATTATTTCGATTAAAACTAATCAGACTAATAAAAACTAACAACGTAATTATCGACCGAATTAACGAAATTGTTTCAATAAACACTCTGATTAACTATATAAAAAAGGAGTTCGGTTTTATGACCTGTACGAAATCTTTTCAGCAGGAGTTACTTTTAGTGTGAATTTTGCACTATTTTTTAAACCAATAACGAGGAATCAACATTTCCGGAAAAATCAATATTTAAACCCCGATAACTCCGCAATGCAGTATCCGATTTTAAAACGAATTGAAGTTTTGTATTTATCTTTGCACACTATACAATATGCATATAATTTTATGTTTTTTTTATAAAGTTTTATGATCAGTACGAATTGTCACAGTAGAAGTTACTTTCAGTGTGAATTTTGCACTATTTTTGAAACCAAGAACGCGGCATCAAAATTTCCGAGAAAATCAGTTTTTAAACCCCGATATCTCTGTAATGCATCCTCCGAATTTTAAACGGTTTTCAGCATTAGACTCAGCTTAAAAAGCTCTACAAAATATGTATACGTTTTTTGTTTGATCAAAAAATTCATTTTTTCAAAAAATTTGATTCGCTTCCAGTTTCGACCTCAAGTGACAGATTTCTATTATATAGCTTCATTACAGAGGTAAATTGACCAAATCATAACAATTGAAAATTTCAAGCCTATGTCTTAAAGCGTTTTTGAGAAAAGTCCCGGACAAAATGACTTTTTTTAAATTTTAAAAATGACGTCACGCCAAAACGGAAGTGATGTTGTCTTTAAAGTTTTAACATCTTTGAGGGACGATAACTTGCTAAAATCTCTGGAAGTTTCATTGAAATCGGTTGAAAACTTTTTGAGTTATGAAGCAAAAAAGGAGTCAGAAAAAAAAGAAAAAGTATAATAATAACTAGAGCAAAGCTCGTTGCAAAGCAACGAGTGGGTCTTCCATTAATGTCAGAAGAAAAGCCGGAAGTTCCTGGAAGAAGCAGAGCTCTTTAACCAACAACGAGAGTAACTTAAATAAAAAAGATGAAAAAATCGAATTATTCCTGGAACGACTTAACAAAATCCGAATGATTTTAAGTACGAATTAACAAAAACCTTTCTAATTTCAAGAACGACTTGACAAAAAAAAATCCGAATGTGTTCAAGCACGACTTAACAATTATTTTTGGTACGAATTAATTTTACTTTGAACATTACGCTATTTTTTAAGCCAAGGACGTGGAAACAAAATTTCCGGAAAAATCAATTTTTAAACCCCGATATTTCTGTAATGCATCGTCCGATTTTCAAACGGATTTCAGATTTGAATTCACCATGGCCAGTTCTATAAGACTGTAGTATTGTCTTATTTTGTTCAAAAAAATGAAAATTTCCAAAAACTGGAACTGCTTCCGGTTTTGAGCAAAATTAATGAACAAAATTTTAAACCCCCCAGTACATTATAGAATTGATACATCTATCATCAGTAAAAATTTCAAAGCGATATCTTTTAAGTTTACGGAGATTTCTTACGGACAAAATCACTTTTTTTAAATTTAAAAATGGCCGCCAAATTTGAACGGAAGTGACGTAAATGCTGAAACTTTAACATCTTTGAGGCACGATAACTTTACAAAAGCTCTGAAAATTTCATTGAAATCGGATGAAAAGTTTTTGAGATATAAAGCCGAGAAGGAGTCAGAAAAAAAATAAAAAATAAAATAATAACTAGAGCAAAGCTCGTTGCAAAGCAACGAGTGGGTTTTCCGCTAATGTCGAAAGCAACGCTAGAAGTACGTCTAAGAAGCAGAGTTCTTTATCTAGTAACAAAGAAACCTAAGTACAAAAAGATAAAAAAACTAGAGCAAAGCTCGTTGCAAAGCAACGAGTGGGTCTTCCGTTAATGTCGGAAGTAAAGCTGGAAGTTCCTGTTAGAAGAGCTCTTAAACCAACAACAAGAGTAACTAAAATAAAAAGATGAAAAAAATCGAATTATTCCTGGTACGATTTAACAAAATCCGAATGATTTTAAGTACGAATTTACAAAAACCTTTCTGATTTCAAGAACGACTTGACAAAAAAAATCTGAATGTGTTCAAGCACGACTTAACAATTATTTTTGGTACGAATTAATTTTACTTTGAACATTACGCTATTTTTTAAACCAAGGACGCGGAATCAAAATTTCCGGAAAAAATCAATTTTTGAACCCCGATATCTCTGTAATGCATTGTTTGATTTGCAAACGGATTTCAGATTTGAATTCACCATGGCAAGTTCTATAAGACTGTAGTATTGTCTTATTTTGTTCAAAAAAATGAAAATTTCCAAAAATTGGAACTGCTTCCGGTTTTGAGCAAAATTGATGAACACAATTTTAAACCCCCCAGTACATTATAGAATTGATACATCTATCACCAGTAAAAATCTCAAAGCGATATCTTTAAAGTTAAAGGAGATTTCTTCCGGACAAAATCACTTTTTGTAAATTTAAAAATGGCCGCCAAATTCGAACGGAAGTGAGGTAAATGCTGAAATTTTAATATCTTTGAGGCACGGTAATTTTACAAACGCTCTGAAAATTTCGTTGAAATCGGATGAAAACTTTTTGAGATATAAAGCCGATAAGGAGTCAGAAAAAAAATAAAAAATAAAATAATAATAAAAAGAAACCGAAGAAAAACAAGAGGGTCTTCCGTTGGAAACGGAAGACCCTAAAAATCGAATGATTCTTGGTACAACTTAACATAATCCGAATGTTTTTAAGTACGACTTAACCAAAAACCCTTAACCATTTCAAGAACGACTTAACAAAAAAACCAATGTGTTTAAGTACGACTTAACAAATTTGACTTCATTTTAGGTACAAGTTAACTTTACCTTGAACTAACATCTTTTTTCTTAACCCAGAATGCAAAATTAGAATTTACGTAAAAAATCAATTTTGTTTAAAACATAATTCTGAGCAACTTTTTCTCTTCACTGCTTTTCAAAGGGTTGACCTTTCGTACTGTGTGCTCGTTGCGTCATTAATTGTCAGAAACTTATCGATGTTAAGTTTACTTTACTGTACCTCTGTGAATATTTTCTATGTAAAATTACTATGAACCAGACAACATTGAAATGGTGAACATTTCAAAGGGCCCCGCTTATGTAATTTCAGAGAATTCTGCTTTGACCTTGAGCTATAACTTGAAATTTTTCCAGCTGGCATAGAACTTTTAATTCAATTTCATTCCTCCTAACATACATGCATTTTTGTTCAATCTGACCAAGATTAAGCATATTTGGAAAATAATCTACTGTCTAAAACTAATTTTAAAAAGATCTGCTATGACCTTCCAGGGCTCTACATTAACTTTTTTTCCTACTTGTCCATTCGGACAAGTGACCAAAACATTTACTTGTCCGAACTTCAACTTCACTTGTCCGAAAAATTTTCAATATTAAAGATCAAATATTGTCAACTTGAGAACTACAGTACTCTATTACTAAAATAAAATCATTTATTGATTAATACTCTAGCTATAATTAATAACCTGACTTTTTAAATGGAAACTTAAAGTGTCTTTCCTATAATTATGTACATGTATTTGTTCTATATAACATTAAACATGATTTGTCAGCTGTAGCTTTGTCATGGCAAATTACAAGACATCTTAAATTTAGCATCAGGTTTAAAAATACATGTAACTGTTATATTGATTTCTCAGCTGTTTTTTAAACTAAACATGGAATGTCATCATAGTCTATCAATGATGAATGAAACCTAAAATAAGTTACATTTCTTTCCATAATCCTTTATCTTTGCTACCTTTTCTTCCTTTCTTTTTCTTAACATATGTGTTTGGTACTTTGTAAGAACTAAGATCCACACCTTGAAAGTTGTTTGAAATTAGTGAACTTCAATCCCGATCAAGAGTAACTCAATTGCATTGCAATTTGATGTCGGGATCGAAATTCAAAATAACTAATCGATAAACTTATAACGAGACTACAGATAAACTTATCACAAAACTTTCTTTTCTTTTTTAAATGTTGGAGACTTCTTACTATAAAAAATGCACTTGTCCAGTCGGACAAGTGGCCAGCAATATTCACTTGTCCGCATATTTTTTTAACTGGTACCGGACAAGCGGACAAGCGTTAATGTCGAGCCCTGCCTTCACATTGACAGACTTGGTTCAAGGTCACTGCACGCCATTAACCAATAAACTCTGTAAAGGTAAAATATTAGCCAAATTGGGGCTAAAAGGAGAGTATATCTATGCTCTTGAAATATGGATTTTTGTGTGATCTGATATGACCTTGACTCTTCATCTACAAATATCATTCGAGGTCATTGCATATATTTTGATCAAAGGCATCATGTGGGTGAAGTATGAGGCTGAATGGAGCAAAGGGAGAGAAGATATACTCCGGACAAGGATTTTTAAAAATATAATTCTGCTATGACCTTCACAGTTTCTTTTCACTGAAAATAGGTTCAAGGTCACTACACACCCTTTCACCCTTTACTCAAACGCTCTGCTTATGTGAAGTCTGAGCCAAATAAGGGTTAGTAGAAATTATATATGCTCTCAAAAAAGGATTTTTGCATGATCAGATATGATCTTCACCCTTTACCTAGAAATTTCATGCAAGGTCACTGCACATCGTTTAACCATAGAGACACTCTGTGAGTATTAGCCAGATTGGACCAAAGGGAAAAAAGATATGCCCCAGACAAGGATTTTATATATATAATTCTGCTATGACCTTAACCTTATACCTAAAAACATGGTTCAAGGTCACTGCACATCCTTCAACCAAAGGAACCCTGTGGATGAGGTATGAGCCAGATTGGGCCAAGGGGAGAGAAGCTATGCTCCTGTCAAGCCATCTCGGATGGACAGACGGACAAATTGATCACTAGAAGGCGCCCGCATAAACATGCCTTTTTATCTAATTTAAAATAGTATCCATGCTATCTGCCCATGGTGAATAGTCATCAATATTTACAATATTTAACCAAAAAATAGCTTTTAAAAATATTTGAAAAGGTAAAAATTGTAAAAACCCCAGCGGGATTCGAACTCATGACTTACAGGTTCCTAGTAACCCTCTAACCCACTGTGCTAAGGAGTTATGTGACCATTTTTGAAAAGAAACTACATGTACTTATATAATTACACTTTATTTTATTGTTTATTTCGATAAACAATACGTCACAACATGGAAGTGTCCCATATCACCTTAAACTCGGAACACCTCTGACCTAATAAGATCGCATCATTAAATACAAAGTTTGATTTAACTCTAATTTGTTTATCATCAAGAAATTGTGCATCGCTGACAACTAAAGTTTTCTTCTGTATAATGAAATACCAATTAACTGACTATTCGGACAATAGCAAGTTTATTGTCCCACTCCACAGCAACTATTTCCCTTGGCTTTGCCTCATTAAATAGTTGCTGTCTTTGGGGACAGTAAACTTGCTATTGTCCTCATACCCAGTAAATACTAAATAGGCATATAATATCCCATCCACCTACATTTCATGTTATATAACCTCCCGTTTGTAACCTTCAATTTCACTGTAAAGTCAACATATCTGTCATAGCCGCAAGTTTCACAATTTATTTCTGCTTCTCATGTACTTAAAATCAGGGGCCTTAATATTGCTTACCAATTCCAACAAGAGACATCCCTCTAACTATTGATAATCATTAAAATTCATTTCATGAATCTACGCAACAATGATAAACCTTCAAGTACAGTCACTCTCAATTTTACAAAAATATTGACGGTACTTTATCCGAAACTGTTCCTTGTACCTTTAACTTAGTACACTAACATTTTTATGAAAAGACTAAGAAAGCTAATGCAATTCTGAGAAAAAGAATACCACATATTGCCAATTCCATTGAGGTTTAATAAAAATATGGCCATTTAAGTGAACCCACCATTTCCAATTTCCTTTAGTAAACACAGATTTACAGGGTTCTCCATAGTAAAACATCTTTACCTGACCTTTTAGAGGTCAACTTTTGTTCAACCACCTTTAAAAAGAAACCTTATTCAATACAACATACCCCTACATGATATAATCATGATAAAAGCTTCACATCACTTAGAAATACCCTTACATGTATACCCCCCCCCCCCCCCCCAATCTTTTGATTTTCATAAAAAGTCATGGTTTGAAATGTTTTACCTAATTTTATGAAACGTGTGGCAATTTCCTTGAGTAATTTCTCACACATATGAAAACAATCATCAATGATTCTAAAATTTGATCTTTATTTGTTTATTGTATGATTTGTACCATTTTAATTAACAAATAGACAGCTGTCCTGCTTGTGATTTCTTGTTTTCATGAAAAAAGTCATATTTAGTGAATATCTAATCTATTCTGATTTCTAGTCTCCTTCTAACCATGCTAAAACAGTAAGTTACAACCTACAAGTTAGACATCTGCCTTAAATTAAAATTAAATTCAAACACACCCAGGTAGCTGGAGACAGATCGAGTTGATTTCAATGAAAAATTTTCAAATTTGACATGTTTTTCTACTTTTTTTTATGCATATATACCTTAGAAAGGTAGAAAGAGGTTGTTTCTTGTTCATTTCAAAAGTAATTATCATAGCAGATGTTATTTCAAAGTCAAATGTACATTAACATATCCTACATGTAATCTTAATGCAGACAATTAAATAGAGGGGGGGGGGGATTTTTCAATTATGTAAACACATCTAAATATCTTTATGAAATAAAAAATAAAGGAAACATAATTGCATACTTTTATTGAAAAACAAATTTTCACAGCAATTATGAATTTCTTTATAAACAGCCTTAATTTTGTTTTCATAATTTCTTATCAAACACAAACCACAACATGGCATGATGCTTTCTTCAAGTTCCATTATTGTTTATGCATTATCGGATTTAATTTGAATTACCGGTAAATAGTCTGTAGAACACAAGGAATATGCATGTGGATAGAGGTGACAGGTTAATCTCAGGAGCTGACCCACAAGAATCAACAGGTACCGGTAAAAGCCATGTGGTAACAAGAGTCTGTTTTGAGCTGAAATAAAAAAAAAATAATAATTAGCTGTGTTTACATACATGTACTAGTAATAGCTGTGTTTACATTAACATATGCATAGTATTTCTGGAAAAAATACACTGACCATGCAGTGTAATAGGTATGACATATCCCAATACATGACATAACATTTAGGCAGTACAAGATCAAAAATTTGCATATCAAGTCATAATATAATATTAAAAAATTTTCATAGGTATAAACACTTATCAAATTGAGAGAGAGAGAGTTTGAGAGAGAGAGAGAGTTTATTACCGTACTTGTAGTGCAACAGTCAATATTTCAATTCGTAAATTACAAACGAATATTACCCACCAAACAGCGTCAAAGTACATGTACTGGTATTAGCTTCTGGTATACCATTTTTTATCAATTCTACTGTGTTTTTTTTTTTGCAAATAAATTTAGCAAGGGTTTTTGCTTATTTTCTTATAAATTACATGTTTTAAAAACAATACTATGTGTAATAAGCATAAAACATGTAAGAGTAAACTTAATGAAGAATTTTTAATAGATTATTTTTCACAGAATGTGGTACATTACATGTATGTCAATCTTTATAAAACTAGCGTATATTTCGTGCGCCATAAATTGCAAGTTTTTTGTAAATATCATTTACTTGCATGATAGGTATATATGGTCTAACCAAAATTTTCTTCACAAAGCTACAGCTGTATGTACCACATATATGTTTTGTCACAAGTATACATTTAAAAAAAAACAACCCCAAATTCCAACAGTTGAAATAAACTCAACTCATTCTCTGATAAGTTCATTGTGTTTTGTGCGTGCATATCTTATTTGTCTGCTGCAACAGCAGCCAATCAGCGGTAAGCTGAATCCACAAAAAAGAAAGTTTGTGTTTTAGGAGCGGGTAAATTGTTTATGCGACACTGTCAAGAAAACCACACCAAATAATAACAGGAAACATAAATATTCACTTATATGTATTGTGTTGTAAAGTAAAGGTTTTTAACACTTATTGCATCTTGCAAAACATGTGATGACCTTAATCATCTGTCATATATCTGATATACATGTAATATGTAAAAGATGGGAGAAATAACGACGGAACAAACTGGGATTCGAACCTGGCCCTCTGAATCTCTAGTCAAGTGCTCTACCAACTGAGCTACATGTATCTGGCACCGGTATTCAAACCAGTCTGACCGTCACATTCCTTCCCCCTTAAATGATCTTCACCCTCGAAGATCACCCCTGGCAGGAGTTAACCTGTTAGTTCCAGGGGTTGGTCACAGCACCAATATTGTAACAGGATGGGAGAAATAATGAAGGACCAAACCGGGATTTGAACCTGGGCCCCCTGAATCTCTAGTCAGGTGCTCTACCAACTGAGCTTTCTGGCACTGGTATTCAAACCGGTCTGATCATCACATATATAAAGAATTATTTTAAACAATGTTGTTCAATAAAAAATAACACGCGCAGCCTTCAGTTTTTGTCTGTAATTAATCAATATTGGCGTGCGATCAGTTCTCGCCGAGTACCATTTCTCACCAGTGCATTGTTACGTCATTTTATCAACACATAAAATTATATACGAAAATATGATGTTACAGTGCACCAGCGAGAAATGGTCCTCGACGAGAACTGCTCGCAGGCCAGTACTGCCAGTAGTCAGATTAAAAAAAGAGAATAAAAAATTACATTTAAAACACTAGAGCAAAGCTCGTTGCAAAGCAACGAGTGGGTCTTCCGTTAATGTCGGAAGTAAAGCTGGAAAATCCTGAAAGAAGCAGAGCTCTTAAACCAATCACAAATGTAACTAAAATAAAAAGATGAAAAAATCGAATTATTCCTGGTACGACTTAACAAAATACGAATTATTTTAAGTACGACTTAACAAAAACCTTTCCGATTTCAAGAACGACTTAACAAAAAAAATCCGAATCTGTTCAAGTACGACTTAGCAATTATTTTTGGTACGAGTTAATTTTACTTTAAACATTACGCTATTTTTTAAACCAAGGACGCGGAATCAAAATTTCCGGAAAAATCAATTTTTAAACCCCAATTACTCTGTAATGCATCGTCCGATTTTCAAACGGATTTCAGTGTTAGATTCAGATTATTAAGCTCTACCAAATACATATATTTTTTTTATTTGATCAAAAAATTTAATTTTTCGAAAAATTTGAATCACTTCCGGTTTCGACCGGAAGTGACAGATTTTCATTTCTCGGCCCTATTACATAAGTAAAATGACAAATGTAAAATCGGAATGAAATGACAAAATGACTTTTTAAATTTTTTTTTTAAATGACGTAACGTAAAAACGGAAAGGTCGTTTTCAAAGAAACTTTAGGATCTTATATTAGAGGCATAATAGTTGCACATAATCTCTCAAAGTTTCATTTCAATCGGTTATAAACTTTTTGAGTTATAAAGCCGAAAAGGAGTCAGATACAAAAGATGTCACCTTTGACCTTCCAAACTGTGTGCTTGTTGCACCATCAAATGTCAGAAACTTAGCAATGTAAAGTTTATTATATTTCTGTGAATATTTCCTATGTAAAATTACAATGAATAAACATGCTATTCCATCTAACTGTGAAATAGTTTCTATGCTATCTGTCCATGGTGAATAGTCAACGAAAGTATTCACCGGCAGCATTCGATTTCCCTTTTTTAAACTCGGAACACCTCTGGTATAATCCGATCACAGCATTAAATTCAAAGTCCGATAATTCTAATTTGTTTATCATCAAGAAATTCTGCATGGCCAACAAATTAAGTTTTCTTCAGGATAATAATTAATATATCTATATCTATTTACTGACAGAAAGACAGACTAAGACTGTTGTGTTGTGTGAGGATGACAGACAGTTTATTGTCCTCCTCAACAGCAACTATTTCACTTGGCTTCGCCCATGAAATAGTGGCTGTCTTGGAGGACAATAAACTTGCTATCATCCTCATACCAAGTGAATAGGTATATAATGTCCCATCCACATAAATTTCGAGTTATATAACCTCCCATTTGTAACTTGCAATTTCACAGTGTAAAGTCAACACAACAGTCTTAGCCGCAAGTTTCACCATTCAATTCTCATATCAATATTAAACATTAGGGGTTTTCATATTGCATACCAATTCCAACAAGGGAAATCCCTCTAATGATGATCATTAAAATTCATTTTATGAATCTTAGCAACACTCATAAGCCTTCAAGTACAGCATCTCTTAAGGTGGCTCAAAACACCTTGAAATATTTTCTCAAATCAGCAGAAAATTACTTGATTATGATAGATATCATAATTGATAAGAAGTGTTTAAGTCAAAAAGGCAAAAAATGTGCAAATTTGGATGAACAATTACATTTTCAAAAATTTAATTCAATAAACAGTAACAAAAGCTCCAGGCGGACTAAAACTCAAACGGTTTAGAAACCCAATACTTTAACCATTAAGCTATGATGGTATACAACCCAATCGAACGATATTAAGTGTTCAACAAAACATTTAAATCGCCATCTTGTGAAGTAGTCACGTCTTAAAAAGTATAAGTCTAGGTGTAGTGATGTACCTTAATTTTACAAAAATATTAACGGGTACTTTATCCGAATCGTCCCTTGCTACCTATAACTTAGTACATTTTATGAACAGATGTCTTTGTCTTAGAATAAGAAAGCTAATGCAATTCTGAGAAAAAAGTATACCACATATTGACAATTCCATTGAGGTTTAATAAACATATGGCCATTTAAGTGAACCCACCATTTCCAATTTCTTTTACTCAACACAGGTTTACAGGGTTCTCCATAGTAAAACATCTTTACCTGACCTTTTAAAGGTAAATTGTTGTTCAACCACCTTTAATAAGAAACCTTATTCAATACAACATACATCTACATGATATTATCTTGATAAAAGCTTCACATAACTTAGAAATGCCCTTACATGTATACCCACCCCCTATCTTTTGATTTTCATAAAAAGTCATGGATTGAAATATTTTGCCTAATTTTCTGAAACTTGTGGCAATTTCTATGAGTCATTTCTCACACATGTTTGAAAACAATCATCAATGATACTAAAATTTGATCTTTTTATGTTTCTTGAATGAGTTGTAGCATTTTAATAAATAAATAGACAAGTATTCCTGCATGTGATTTCTTTTTTCCATGAAAAAAAGTAAGCTAACAATCATATTTATTAAAAATCTAATCTATTCTGGTTTCTTGTCTCTTTTTAACCATGATAAAACAGTAAGATCAACAAGTTCAACATCAGCCTTAAATAAAATTAAATTCAAACACACCCGGGTAGCTGGAGGCGGAGGAGAATTCCATTAAAAATGTTCAAATTTGACATGTTTTTTTCTACTTTTTTTATGCATATATACCTTAAAAGGATGAAAATAGATTGTTTCTTGCTCATTTCAAAAGTAATAATCATTGCTGGTGTTATTTAAAAGTCAAATGTACATTTACATATCCTACATGTAATCTTAATGGAGAAAACTGGAAAGAGTTGGGTGATTTTTCAACTATGTAAACACATCTAAATATCTTTATAAAATAAAAAATGAAGGAAATATAATTGCTTACTTTTATTGAAAAACAAATTTTCACAACAATTATATTTCTTTAAACAGCCTTAATTTTGTTTTTCATAATTTCTTATCAAACATGAACAAACCACAATAGGACATGATGCTTTCTTAAAGTTCCATTATTGTTCATGCATTATCCGATTTAATTTGAATTACCGGTAGATAGTCTGTAGAACACAGGGAATATGCATGTGGGTAGAGGTGACAGGTTAACCTCAAGAGCTGAAACCACAAGAATCAACAGGTAAAAGCCATGTGGTAACAAGAGTCTGCTTTAAGCTGAAATGAAAAAAAAAAAATTAGCTGTGTTAACATACATGTACTTGTAATAGCTGTGTTTACATTAACATATACATAATATTTTTGGAAAAAATACACTGACCATGCGGTGTTATAAGTACCGTATGACATATCCAAATACCGGTATATGACATTAACATTTAGCCAGTACAAAAACAAAAATGTGCATATCAAGTCATAATATCATACCATTAAAATAATTTCTTGGGTATAGACATATCAGATTGGGAGAGAGCGAGAGCAGGAGTGAGAGAGAGAGTTTGTTTTACTTGAAGTGCGACAGCAATATTTCAATTCATAAACTACAAAGGAATATTACCAATCCAAACATGCAGTGTCAAAGTATAAGCTTCTGGTACGTGTATACCATGTTTTGTCAATTCTACTGGGATTTATTGCGAATAAATTTAGCGAGGGTTTTTTTTTCTTACGAATTACATGTTTTAAAAACAATACTATGTATAATGCGCATAAAAATGAGGGATTAATAATACATGCTCATTTTAAAATTCAATGCACTTTGGATTTCTTTTACAAGATCAAGATATTTTTGTCACAAAATTAAGTTGCCCTCTGACAGTTTCAGTCTTTGCCAAGATTAAAAGAGAGAGAGAGAGAAAGAGAGAGAGAGAGAGAGAGAGAGAGAGAGATCTGAGGCACATGCAGTAAAAATTATTTACATGCTATGTAGATGTGATATGCATGTAAAGCTTACCTAAAATGAATCAATATGTATAAAAGATAATCTAATCTCTCAAATTACAATGATTCTGTGAAATACTTATATCTTGAGAGGACTGTTTAATAGATATCATGGAACATTGACCTAAATTCTGAGCTTGATATAATTTGAAATTTGAGACTTTTCATCTCGCACTCTGTTTTACATGCCTGTTACACAAGCAATAACCATATATAACAGAGAGCGAGACAAAAGGTCTAATTTTAATTAGATTGAATATTTACTTTGTCAAATATATTTATTTAATTAAACACAAGCATGAGTTTTTTAATTTAAAAATTAAGTGAAGGCGATATGGTAAAGATCTGCTATATTTAAATATTTAGGGTAAAGTTATCATCATGCAAACATGCACTCTAATTACAACATTCTATTCTTGTGTACCTTAGGACTCCCACCGCTTTTAATTTTAAATTCTTCATGCAATTTACTACTGATATCCTCTCTTCACTTGCCTCGGATAGTCTTTTAAACACCATCACCAGTCCCGTAAATTCATGTGGTCCATTTTGTTTACATGTAAAAATGGCGACTCTCGATCTCGATGTAAATTCAACATACTTGATTTTCCGAGGTCGGTAGCGTGTTTTGGAGAAAGTCTGAGGCAAATAAAGAGTCGATATCAGTAGTAAATTGCATGAAGAATTTAATGGTACTAATGTTTTCACAGAATTTGCGTATAAATAAGGTAAATCAGTCCAAAACTAGCGCACGTTTTTCTGCGCAATAAATATACATGTACAATTTTTTCAATGGGTGGCCCTGTAGCTCTCCGGTCTGTCAATATTTTTTTCCCGGAGAGCTACAGTTCTGCAGCTACCGTGAAAATACACTGGACAGATAATATTCCGAGATTCCGCTGACTCTAACGCCCGCTTTTATATTGTGATGTACTTCAAAAGCGGAGGTAAGAGTCAGAGGAATCTCGGATTAGATTGAAAAGTGCAAATACTTTGAAAAGAAAAAGTCAATACGACATACCCTGTATTGAAACATACCTTTATAATCTGTCATACGTTAGTAGAGCTGAAATTTCCACTATCGACGTCTTGCAGGCCATGCTTCTTTTAAAAATGTAGACACACCGCTATCAGCTGTTTGTTCGCAGTCAAAACATGGCGAGTTGAAAATGGGAATCATACGATAATTATTTCGATTAAAACTAATAAAACTAATAAAAACTAACAACGTAATTATCGATCGAAATAATGAAATTGTATCGATAAACACTTTAATTAACTATTAAAAAACAGAGTCCGGTTTTATGACCTGCACGAATTGTTTTCAGCAGATGTTACTTTCAGTGTGAATTTTACACTATTTTTTAAACCAAGAACACGGAATAAAAATTTCCGGAAAAATCAATATTTAAACCCCGATATCTCTGCAATGCATCATCCGACTTGAAAACGAATTTCAGTTTTGTATTAAGCTTTGCAAACTCTACAATATGCATATAATTTTGTGTTTTATATATAGTTTAATTATCAGTACGAATTGTTTTCAGTAGAAATTACTTTCAGTGTGAAATTTGCACTATTTTTAAAACCAAAAACACGGAATCAAAATTTCCGGAAAGATCAATTTTTAAACCCCGATATCTCTTAAATGCATCATCCGATTTGAAAACGAATTTCAGTTTTGCATTTAGCTTTGCAAACTCTACAACATGCATATAATTTTATTATTCGCTCAAAAAAATGAAAATTCCGAAAAATTAGAATCACTTCCGGTTTCGACCGGAAGTGACAAAATAATTTTTTTTGTAAATTTGCCATAAGTAAATCCGCAGATTTACAATCACAGAGAATTTCAAGTCTTTATAAACAACCGTTTACGAGAAAAGTCCTGGACAAAATCACTTTTTGAAATTTTTAAAAATGACGTAACTAGAAAACGGAAGTGACTTAATGACTGAAAGTTTAAAATCTTCAAGGGACAAGTATTTAACATTATCCCTGAAAATTTCTTGAAAATCGGTTGAATAGTTTTTGAGATATAAAGCAAAAAAGAAGTCAGAAGGAAAAACAAGAAGAATAATAATAATAAAAAAAAACAATAGAATAACAAGAGGGTCTTCCGTTGAAAACGGAAGACTCTAATTAACAAGGACAATTTAAGTACACATCATAACTGCTAAACAAGAAAAATTATGTGAACTGGTAGAATAGTACGCATAGTTCTAACTTGTAACCTACATGTACAAGTACATGTACCGGGTACCCGTTGGTCTGCTAAACCTTTCTAATGATACAATGATTGGCATCATAAAGATATTAAAGTCATGTTTTAACTCTGAAGTCTGAAGTATACAATTTTATTTACTTGAAGTTATGTCTACTTCTGCACAAGAATATATGATATGTTTCTAATTAGACCCTGCTTTGAATTTTGAGTTGAAAATTCACAATCTGTTATTTTTTTAAATAGATAAATTCAGTTACCCTTTCCAGTCCCCCATGAACCTCGAGCGAGTCTAAACATCCATGAAACATGTAAAAATTACACGTTAGCCTAGTAAGCAAACACCCACCGCTGATACTAAAACATGTCCCACGGGGAAAACAAGTCCCACGTAAGTCCCACGTAAGTCCCACGGCAAATGCGGCTATATATCGATATAATTATGATTGATTATGATTAAATGTGATAAAATAATATTAATTCACACAACAAAATATTTTTATAAGCTTTTATTACGGATTTATCGACGAAAAATCAAAGATGTTGGTAAAGGTAGATAACTCGTACGTAGAATTCATACGGTAGCAGAAGAAATCTATATGCCCGCCGTTTAATTGATGGATAATCTTAATTTTCTCCAACAAAATAAAATCTAATAGCAGTAAAAAGTTGACTTTATATTCATTAATTAACACAAACTAAGTAAAAATCAGGTAAGTAGACAACTCATACCCAGAATGCATTCGCCCGCCGAGAAAAGAGCACTCTTGCCGCTTACCTGATGGGTTATTTTAATGTTTTATATTTTTTAACTTAAAAATGATCATATTAATACAAATTTTTTATTATGCCTGTCACTGAGGCTTTTATGATAAATTATAATACAGTGAAAGATTTAAGAACTAGTCTTTACGAAACACACAAGCCTGAAGGAATGTACATGTGTACGCTTAAATTACCCTTGTCGAATACCTACATGTACCTATATTAATGGATTTGATTTTTTCATTACCTTAGTTTTTTTTTTTAATCAACTGTACGTTGGAGGGTTGTTAGAAAACTTCGTGGACAGTGATTTACGGCAAAATTACTGTGAACTTTGTAGGATGGCGTATGTTTTATTAAATGACTACCATTTGAAATCTCTGTGATTCAAGTTGTAAACGTTTTTCCTATAAAAAAAAATAGTAGCATTCATATAAGAACCCTTTGGTCTCCATCGAAGATTTTCCTGCGTGCACACAAAATTAAATGACGGCCCGGTGCTCCAAGATGTCCATAAATATAACAGACGTCAAAGTTTTTTACTCATTTTTCAAGCGTTGCTCGTCCAAGTTCGGCGATAAAACGGTCAGAAATTCTTCAACTTAAAACTTTCATAAAATGACCCTCAGAAGTTATTGTGATGTCATATGAAATATCGTTTATTTTCATCCACTTCAACGGTACATTTTCTTAAGAAGGAAAAATGCGTACAAAATATAAAAAATTTAAAAAAACAAAAAAAATTTGACATGCTCCGTGAAGCATATTCATCAAATAATTAAGCTGTATATTTTTTATGGTGCATTTAAAACAAACAAATCGTTTCATATTTCTTAGAAAATAAAAGTTAAATCTGAAAAGTTTCGCTAGTATCATGTAAATAGTCCGCTCACAAGTCAACTTGTCCGCGAACTTTTCTAATAAACCCTCGTATACATGATTATTATTAATATTAAAACGTAATAAAAACCATCCGTTCATCCAGAATATTTTTGAGGGATATATTCAGGTTTGTTAAGGGAGGGGATCGAGGAAGTTTAAAAAATTTGATTTGTTCCACGGGGGGCGGAACTCCAACCCCCCCTCCCCCACCCCCGAATCCCATCTAGATTAAGCTCATGAAAAGTATGTGATCGAAAATCATCTACAAAGCCAAAGAAAAATTCTTACATCTTCTCCAAGTTTTTCAAGATGTAAACAGTTACTAACATTGTACAGAACTGATTGTGTATATACGAAAATGTGCGTGCACTTTGCTTTAAACGTATATTCTTTCTCCGTATAAATTTACTAAAATTATGAGGAGAACAAATAATTATAAACTGGAATGCTTACACAAGTACGTTAGCCTGTTCTTTCTCATATCTAGATCTAAGACTTTCATTGCCTAGTTCACCAAAATATATGTAAATCTTCAAGTCCTGATTTTGTTTCTAAAAACAAATATTACATACGTCATTCATAAGACTGTAGCAAAATTTTACATCGCATGATATCAATGTAACGAATGTAACCGGGTATATTTTGGTTTCAATTTTCAATGGAGGAAAAAAAAAGCACCCGGTTCAATGTTTAACGTTGTAAAATGATTCAACTCAATGACATGGCAATCTTCTTGGTTATTATATGTCTGGTCTGTTTCGTAAATAATAATGAATTATACTTTCCTTTACAAAAACAATTTTGTTTTTCTGTATTTTATAAGCTTCTTGAAGTTAGTAACACACATGTTTAAATGTTTATGGTTATGAATGTACTATAGAAATTATATTAAGTTTGACTAGTTAAAACACTGATGGCTTATAATATTTTTTGATTAAGTGTTCAGTGTAAGTGTACATGAGATATATAAGGATTGAGTGTTATTCGTCTTCAATTTCATATAGATTACATAAAGATTACATATAAGTTTTAATTGGGTGTCAGAAACTTTGATAATTGTGTTGCATGTAGCGACCTTGCTCTATCAACGGGAATAATAAAAGTGGACTGCATAGTATTTTGAAACATAACTTTTTTGTGTTTCGTAGATCTACTCGTTCATAACTGTTATTTTTCCTAGTCACCTAAAACATTTGAGAGAGAGAGAGAGAGAGAGAGAGAGAGAGAGAGAGAGAGAGAGAGAGAGAGAGATGGGGTGGGGGTTGTGTACACGGTGTGCTTCACGGTCGTCTCCCAATATACAGGTAGGTAAAGGTCTATTGTGTCTTAAGCGACAAAAAAAACCGTTCAATTCACACAGAATATACAAGAAACTAACACGTGTATATATACACGTGTATAGGTAGAGCCAACGATCACCAATCATCTTTGGACATGTAGCCCCCCCCCCTTCCACTAGCCCCAAATATTATAGTAAAGTAGTGAAGGGAATAATGAGCAAGTTATTTTGTAATTAGTACATGATTTATAGAGATAAAAAAATACATTAATCAACGTGTTCGTGTTCAGATTGTGACAATGGTCCCGCTTCTTTTTTTTTCTTTCTTTTTTTCTTTTTTTATACAAAACTCTGTGTGTAACCGTTTGAGGGAAAGTGAAGTGAATGATTGTTTGTCGTATGAAAAACATATGCACATGTCAATAAATACATGTATATACATTAAAAAATCAATAATATTTGGTAATGCAGCCATGCATTATTCTTGCATTATTCTTGACTTTCTTTTTATCAGGGACGTATATACTTAGTATATACGTCCCTGTTTTTATCAAATGTAAAACATTTCTCGACCTTCGATTCATTCTGTTCAGTGTGATTCATTAAAATTGTCGGAATGACATTTTGCTTTTCGAACATTTAGAATGTGAATGTTGCAGTGGAACTCTTACCGACTCGCTACAAAAATATTAAAATATGTCTATCAGTTTGAAAATGATTGATATATTGGCACAGATTTTTTGTGCATGTCCTATAGCTATTTATTTATTTATTTATTTTCCTACACACTCAATCCCGTTTGCTTGATAATTTTCTCTATACATGTATTTTAATTGTATTGAAAAAATACATGTACTAGAACAGTTAAACGCAGGTTCAACTACATATATATATATAAGTATTTTTCTCTCTCGATGTTTGTATGGTTTTTCCGTTCATGAAGAGAGAAAGAAAGAGAGAGAGATGGATGGAGAAGACGGAGAAAGAGATGAAGTGAAAGAAGGAGGGAAGACAAAGAAAGAGAGAAAGAAATCCATGTTTATAAATATACATACTTGTATACATATACGCTTGTGTGATTCTAGCAGTTATTATGAATAATTCGATAAAATAAGAAGTCGAAAACATTTATTTCAGTAGAAAGTTACTTTTAACATATGTATAGATTTCCATAGGTTTCCGAATAATTTGGGGGAATATAATGGAAATCTCGAGAAAAAAGCTTGATTCCTTGCTGAAAATTGACAAGCAAACAACTATATATTTATACCTGTTTTCAAAGCCTTCTCTTTAATCATAAGGGTTTCGAAAAATATGACGATCTCCGCTGGTTTCTATTTTTGAAATACGATTTGTCATTCATTATGTAGAAAAAAAACATTTAAAACAGAGTTGGTCTTTAGACCCAAAGATCGTGGAACAGTCTCGTGAACGGTAAGCTGCCGTAGACTAGAATGTTCTTGCTGACAATAACAATTTAATAACAATACATGTATATGTTAGTATAACTCATGAACTTCCATCAAATATTTTTTTCAGTCATCATTCTTTTTTTTTCTTTTTTTTTTTTGGAGTAGATGCAAGATTTTTTCTTTGACTTTTAGGAAGATTTTCACCACTAACAGACTTTTCATGAGCTGATCTAGATGGGATTTGGAGGATGGGGTGGAATCCCCCCCCCCTGGAAAAAAAATCAAATTTCGTAAATTTTCATCGTAAAATGACCAAAAATATGCCTCGACCCCCTCCCCCGACAAACCTGAATACCCCCCCCCCTACCCCCCCCCCCCCCCAAAAAAATACTCTGAATGAACGCATGGTTCTGTCCTGTTGTAAATTTTGAATTTACAGGGTGGGTGTACGAGAGTTGTCCAACAAGTTCGTGGACAGTCGCGTTTTTTGTCATTTTAAATGGGTTTATTTATACATATTGTATATCTAAATTTTTGTCATAAAATTTCAAAATCAATCTAAAGTGGTTTTGACTGTTTTCCTTAGAAATAAAGTAAAATTTTGATGTATCAAAGGGTCGCGGAATTTACGCACGGCCCAGCGTAAAAATTGTCTAAATTTTGCAATTGAGTTTTTAGATATGAATATTTACAGTTTTTATAAAATATTTCAAAACTTCATAATCTTCTATTGTGATGTAGTCTGTATGGTGTACGTCATTTTCATACGTCGTTTGAAAATATTCTCAAACCAGTAGAGGACTTTTAAAAGATATTGCGGCAAGAATATGTCTTTAAAAACTTCTGAAAAAGCGACGTTATCTGACCTCACGGAACAGCGCGCCATCATAAAAAAGTGTTTCGGCTGAGGTAAAAAAACAAACGATTGAGGAAGCAGGAAAAACATCAAAATAGTTTGAGTTTACTTATTCATAAGTGGCACAAGTGATATTTTGATGGAATATGCGATTGTACCCTCTGACCGAACGGTGAATGCGGCATATTACTCTTAGGTAGACCCAGGACTACGACCTTATAGAAACGTCGTTATAACTCAATGTCAGACTGGGCCGTGCGGCCTATATAGGCAAAGTATATACATCGATAACTCCATTACAAAAATGTACATTGCTCAGATTTTTATACATATGCATATTATACTCTTTATTACAATATTATAATCCTTTCCTGATAATGGTGCTGTTATTTTGAATAAAATTACATGTGTCCACGAACTCATGGGACAACCCTCGTAAATACAAAATTTCCAACATGTGTAAATTTTGTATTTAAACCCACCCAGTAAATTCAGAATTTACAACATGACAGTTCTTAGAGAGAACAGAACTGGGTCAAACTTAAAAGGAGTGATATATGGACTATATAAAACTCATATCACCCAACTCCATGTAATATAATAAATTAATCTCAGCAATAAGTAAACTTCTCTTCTGAACATAATCATAAGGCAAAATGTTAACTTTACAGCCATCTGAAATAATTTACAAATAAAATGACATAACTATAAATGGCAGGCGTGCATTTTAAATCCACAGTCATAAGATTTCTGTGTTAAGAGTTTTCCCTTTATTTTGAAGTCATTCGCGCTTTTTTTTTTTCTAAATTTGCGTAAAGAAATTAATAATTTTATCAATGCATTTTTTAGTACAATGAAATAAAAGACTAACATACAAAAAAAAAAAAACAACAAATAAATAAAATAAAAAAATTAGCAATTAGTTGTTAAGATTATGGATTCTGCGTAATTTTTTTTTTTACTTTCATGATTTTTACTAATTTAGTGAGTGTTAATCAATAAATGTGGTATTTTTTTTTTATCAATATTAATATGATCATTTTTTAAGTTAGAAAATAAAAGTAAAACATTAAGATCGCCCATCAGGTAAGCGGCAGGTGTGCTCTTTTCTCGGCGGCGAATGCATTCTGCGTAGGAGTTGTCTACTTACCCAACTTTTACTTAGTTTGTGTTATTTAATGAATATAAAGTCATTTTTTTTAAATTGCTATTAGATTTTATTTTGTTAAAGAAAATTTGAATTATCCATCAATAAACGGCGGGTATACAGATTTCTTCTGCTGTCGTATGAATTCTACGTACGAGTTATCTATCTTTACCAACATCTTTGATTTTTCGTCGATAAATCCGTAATAAAAAATTATAAAAATATTTTGTTGTGTGAATTAATATTATTTTATCAAATTTAATCATAATCAATCATAATTATATTGATATATAGCCGCATTTGCCGTGGGACTTACGTGGGACTTACGTGGGACTTGTTTTCTCCGTGGGACTTGTTTTAGTATCACCCAACACCCACACCATAACAAAAACAAACAGTGTGCACGTACTTACATGTACATCTATACTATATACTAAATTTTAACTTTAACTTTTTTAAACTTTAAAAGGAGTAAAAGCCTCACCTTCTTCAGTAACATCCACATAAATCACACACTTTAATGTCCATCTTTTCCCCTTTATTACTCGTAGCTTATCAACGGCTGATCGTCGACAGAAGTGTGGCTGTCAGAATTTCCTCGTAAACGATTCACACGAGAAAAATATCCTCCTTAAACAAATATGTAGTATTGTTCCCTGTGCATGTTCATATGTTTCACAGTAAATTGAAAATGCATTTGTACGTCGAAAGAATACACAACTTCTCTTCTGCATTACGGCTCTCTCTTTTCTACAATGCCGTTCGTTACTGTTTACATTCGGCGCGCGCGCGGGGGTTACAAACAGGGGCGCCCCGACAAATAGTTGCACATAGAACGTTAAAATAATGTGTGTTCATTGAATTCATAAATGATATAGATGAAAAAAAATGAAATTGAATCACAACTATTTATCTAAGACGCAACACAACGTAATGCAGTATATGCCTGGGCCTTAAAGTGGCATTTCTATGTAGACAAATTAACTCGTTCATGTAACGTTACGATTCACACATATTTGTTTTATGAAATTTGAAAAAAATAGGGCACAGAACTTTTTAAATTTGATACCAAATGACATTATTTAATATATTAACAATAACTGAATTAATTTTTTTTCATAAAATGATAACGATTTTTGCTATCAGAAAAATACGTGTATGAGCTGCTGACCCCTAATTATAGGGGCCAGCCCTTTTTTCTTAATTTTAAATGAAAGCTCTCGTTATTCTAAACAACTTTTGTTCTATATGTATTAACAAAATATTTTTAGTTTAAAGGTTATAATACAAAAAGCAACAAAATTTCAGCCCCGAAAAAATCTTAAACTTTGGCGACAAATAGCTCAAAAACTAACAAAGAAATTACCAAAATTTTCATGCCAGCAAAACTATAAAATGTTACCGACAATTTCGCCAAATTTCATGCATCTATCATCTGTAGTTCCCGAGATCAACTCTGGACAAAAGACCCCCCAATTTTCAATTAAAGGGCAATAACTCATAACCGGAAGTAAATTTTAAAGATTTGAAAAAAACGTCTAGAGATATTAATATCATCTACATACCCTGAAAGTTTCATAGCAATCATACAAAAAATGTTCGAGAAATCTCGTGCACAAAATTTGCGGGAAAAAAAAAAAAATAATAATAAGAAACAGTAGAATAACAGAAGGGTTTTCCGTTGAAAAACGGAAAACCCTAATAAAAAGAAACCGAAGAAAAACAAAAGGGTCTTCCGTTGGAAACGGAAGACCCTAAAAATTCGGGAGAGGGGGGTCAAAACAAAGAAGATATAAGCATACCTGAGATCCTGGTTAATCAGAAACTTCGTTTTTCATTTTACTTTAACAGAATCGAGTTTCTCAACATTAATCATTTCTATCTCTCATAGAATACATATATTACCGTTCTAATTGCTTATTATTGCCATTGTTTACAACAGCGATGTAGAGCAAAATCAATACCGGGTATCTAAAACGCTTTGTAAAAGTCGAACCAATATTGTAAAATCCGTATTATGACGTAGTGCGATACTTGGACTACTTTAAGAAGATAAATGAATCACAAAAATACAAGAAATAACATAAATGGGACAAATTTAATATTTTTCCATGAAAACGGTACTTGTTCAAAATTGCTCAGCCTTTAATATATTTTTTTACAAAGCAGCATATTTTATTCTGTATCATATTTTATTTTTTATTGGCTGAATAATCCCCCAAAACTGGGTGATGTTCAGTTATTCCTCAATTACTATCTGCCTCAATGTATAGTTAGATGTGTATGTAGTAAATGTAGAATTGTGTATCAATTATGACCTAAGCTAAATAAGCTTTTCACTTTGATCTGTTAGCTATTGTGTATCAATTATGACCCATCATGGATTAGCTTATCACTTTGATCTGTTAGCTATTGTGTATCAATTATGACCCATCATGGATTAGCTTATCACTTTGATCCTCACACACAAGGTGACCACACCCAAGCTACCCTCTAATTAGTAATTACCCCAAAGCTGGCCTATCTGACCAATTACAGGGATAGATCCACCAATCATTGACAGGCTTCTTAATTGATTAGACAAATTAACCAATCATAATACAGTTAAGATTTTCGCCAGCCAATGATATTTTTTGTTGGAACCCCAAGCTGAAATAAATCAGAATCCAGGCCTATATAAAGACCCAGCAAGCTGGCTGGTCATCATTCACCCATTGTGATCCAATCTTACCTATCACAGTGCTATTAATTACCTTCAATATAAGTCTTCATTAAGTCTACAAGTATATATTGTGCATTTGTTGATTAGTGTGTTGTGTGATACCGAAGTGCTCTATCAATGTGTTTGTGAAAAGGTGCTCTAGTGAAATCTTAGTGAAAAAGTGCTGTAGTGTCGGTAGTGTCTGTAGTGTGCTTCAGTGTTTGTTTAGTGATTCATTGATCCACCATGGCTTCTCGTTCTTCCTTCCCTGCCATCACCATCAACTTCACCACCACTCTTGAAGACATCATCAAGGCCACCATCTTTGACGACGCCCCACCCACCCCTGAATCCTCCACCAGCTCAGTCAACACCAGCATAGACACCAGTCAAGCAGAGACCAGATTCGACGAGTGCCTCACTTCCCTCTTCAGTGACCATCCCACACCAGAGAAATCCCACGACCTTCACTACGACCTCCTCCTTGCTCTTCAGTGTCTTCCTCCAACCAGTCCAAAGAAGATCTTCAGTGACAGCACCATCTCCTCCACAGAGATCTTCACTGCTCTCAAGTCCATCTTCCGCTCAGAAGCCGACTCTTCCACTCCTTCTGTGCTCATCAAGTCCGTCCAACCAGAGATTTCACCAGCCGACCGTGAACAACAACTTCTGCACAGATTCAAGACCCTCCGTTCCTTCCATCCCCAGGAGATCAACGACCTGTCTTCCTTCTTCAAGTACCAGAGTGCCCAGGTGGAGACTGACCGCTACTGTGCCCTTCACCAGAACTCCAACCAGCCCCTCCACATCAGAGAAAGCATCAACCAACACTACAACATTACCCACCATCGCATCATGGACGGTGTGGAGAGCAGTCTTCTGTTCCTGGAGGACAACCTTCCCACACCCCAACCCACACAGACCGTCCCCCCACCGCAACAGACCACCACCCAGAGCAACATCCGAAGCAGACCATCCCTGTCCCAGAAGGCCGTTCAGTTGATGGAAGAGTGGTACTACAGTCACCGAGATCACCCCTACCCACCCTCTCACATCATCCAGGACCTGGCCAGGAAAGGAGGAGTCAGGGAGGAGCAGGTCAAGAAGTGGTTCTCCAACAAGAGGAACAGAAGCCGGAGGTCATCAGGGGTCAACAAGAGGAGGGCAACCGGTGTCATCAAGAGTGTGCCCTGCTTCTGGTGAATGTGCTCTGTGATATCTGTGTGTGCTGAGTCTGTGATGTGTTTGTGCAAATCCTCAGTGTGACTCCTGTTTGTGAAT
The DNA here is from genome assembly GCF_025612915.1 of Magallana angulata. Lineage (NCBI taxonomy): Eukaryota > Metazoa > Mollusca > Bivalvia > Ostreida > Ostreidae > Magallana > Magallana angulata. The sequence goes on from NC_069118.1 coordinate 1,492,239, forward strand.
GAGACAGTGCTTTGGGGTATATTAATCTGATGTTGGTGATTTTGGATATCCATATGAGTCTGTGATATGTGGTTTGTGTAATCCTTCTGTTAGCGGTGTTTGTATATGTGCTGTTCATGTGTTTGCTCATTGTTATATTCTTCAGTTCAGTGCTTTACATCTTACATTGATTTTGATATCATCAAATTTTGTGAATTATCCCCATTGTTCATTAGTGGGGAATTGGTTGTGATTATTTAGTGCTCTTTTGTAATTTGTTGTTGTTGAACAGTGGTTTTGAACCTTGCAGATTTTTGTCTATTGATGTAGATATGTAATTGAATAAAAGTGCTTGCATTGTTAATATGTACTAATATATTTCCTGTCATTGTTGTTTTCAATAAACCAAAAATATAAAATAATGGAAGTGTCTTGTTTAAATTTGAATCAGACAGAAAAGAGATATGAAAAACAAACAGAAAAAACCCCCAGAAAAAATAGAAATATATATCAATTTTTTCAAAAGAAATTTTGATTTCTTTGAAAAAGAATTTCTTAAGAAATAAGAATTATGTATATTCTTAGGCAAGTAGTTTATATTAACCAAGCATTAATAGATTCATTGAAACTTAATAAAATTCTGAAACTGTTATATTATCAATGTCATTTAGAGAGAATTGCATAAAATCTTGTTTTGGAAGGTATGCATTTTTGCAGAAATTTCTGTTGGACTTATGTCCTCTTTTTGATAAAGTAGTTTGTTCTCTTTGAAAACTGTCAAATAAGTTCATGCCATTAAATTACTCAATCAATATTCTAAATTTTTTAAGCATAATGATCTATTGATCTTAAATGAAAACACAAATCCAGGAAAGTTTTAAAAGTCACTCCTTTGACTGCTTGAGGGAAAATAATGAAAAGCATTTTAACTGTAATAAGATATTGTGTATCAAACTAATACACTTTTTCACTTTGATCTATTAAATATTGTGTATCAATTATGACCCATCATGGATTAGCTTATCACTTTGATCTGTAAACTATTGTGTATCAATTATGACCCATCATAAATTAGCTTTTCACTGTGATCTGTTAGCTATTATGTATCAATTATGACCCATCATGGATTAGCTTTTTACTTTGATCTGTTAGCTATTGTGTATCAATTATGACCCATCATGAATTAGCTTTTTACTTTAATCTGTTAGCTATTGTGTATCAATTATGACCCACCATGGATTAGCTTTATACTTTGATCTGTTAGCTATTGTGTATCAATTGACCCATCATGGATTAGCTTTATACTTTGATCTGTTAGCTATTGTGTAATATTTACATTATACTGTGTTTTTCCATTAAATTCTTTGATCTTCAAATGCCTCTAAATGCAACAAGTAGTCAAAGGTCAAATTGACGAGTTTTATTTTGACGTCACAAACGTTGAACGCTGTAAACTGCAACGTCACAAGCGAAAATTAAAGTTCATGCTTGTGGCTGTTACTGTGGCTCTTCCATTAATATTAACTTACCCTTAGGAAAAGATAGGAATTTTTAGGTATGAATCACATTTGCAGACAAGGCAAGAAGTTAAAAAATGTAAATATAAGCATTGAATCATGATTTTTTGAAGTATACACTCTCATAACTGCAGCGGTGTGTGTATACAAATTTTCATAACGCGCGTTACTCAATTTGTATGCACACACCGCTGCAGTTATGAGAGTGTATACATCAAAAAATCATGATTCAATGCTATATCAATTATGACCCATCATGGATTAGCCTTTCCCTTTAATCTGTTAGCTATTGTGTATCAATTATGACCCATCATGGATTAGCCTTTCCCTTTAATCTGTTAGCTATTGTGTATCAATTATGACCCATCATGAATTAGCCTTTCACTTTGATCTGTTAGCTATTGGGTATCAATTATGACCCATCATGGATTAGCCTTTCACTTTGATCTGTTAGCTATTGGGTATCAATTATGACCCATCATGGAAATAGCTTTTAACTTTGATCTGTTAGCTATTGTGTATCAATTATGACCCATCATGGAAATAGCTTTTAACTTTGATCTGTTAGCTATTATGTATCAATTATGACCCATCATGAATTAGCCTTTCACTTTGATCTGTTAGCTATTGGGTATCAATTATGACCCATCATGGATTAGCTAATCACTTTGATCCTCACACATAAGATGACCCCACCAATGTTATACCCCTAGTGACCTAAAGCTGGTCCATGTAACTTGGACATCCAAGGAATTCCAGCATTTATTCATATACCCTGTTAGAACCAAAATAATGAAGTTATTCAAATTTTAGTTTATATAAAAACCCTGCAAACACACATTTTGAACAAAATTACCTATCACATTAAAATGGTACACCCTCCAGTTAACTCTACATATCTATAAGTTCAGAAGTAAATGTTGTGAACATAATGAGATGTGTTACTGTCCTTTCTAGCTGCAATAATGTAGCCCTCTCCAATTGCAGCTAGGTCCTTTTAAGTGATGATGTTATTATCATAGGGTTTTATAATAATTGATTTAAAACTGCACTCCGTCACACTCCATACATACTTAATACAGGTACATGTATACATCAGAGTTGCAGAGTGTATAATGTATTTGGACCTGTCTGTCTCTCAGTCCTGTTTAATTATCATCACAATTATACTTTAAGTTTATAAATGTATTTTGTTTATCAGCTAGTTCCATTGAGTTGACAATCCTTACTAAATGCATGCTGCAGCTATGTACCAGACACCTTGTCAAAAGACAACTCTTGGAATGCGACAAGTCATCGAATGTAAAACTCGCCAATGCGAAATGTCACAGAAAGACAACTGATGGACAAACCATTGATTGATATAGTCTGAAATAAAAATCTAAGTTAAGAAATGGCTGAGGGAGGTAATGATTTCACTGTTATTCCATCTCAAAGAAATCAAAAAATTACCGTACCTAAAATGCTTTTGTAGACCTATGCGGTAGGAAAAATAAAAACTTGTTGGAAATTTAATAATTAACTGAGGGATTGTAAGGGGATTCTAATTCAAAGTAGACTTTCAAGATGGAAATTTCTTTAAAAAAAAAAAAGAAAAAAAAAGGTAAATTATAATGTCAATCGTTGGGTTAGAATCAAAGATAGCAACTATTCAAATTTTCTTGAGAGGCTTGCCAACAATGATAGGTATTATATACCAGAAAATGATTATGTTAATAAAAATAAAAATCTTAATAATTATTGTTTTGTTTTTCACTTTCGATGACTGTTGATGAGTATCGTTGTGTTGTCGTATCCATGACTTGTCCTTTCTATGAGCTGTCCATTCTATGAGTTGTCCATTCTGTGAGCTGTCCATTCTGTGAGTTGTCTTTTGTGTAAGCTGTCCATTCTGTGAGTTATCACAGTGATGATTTTTTCGATGTGTTATCTTTTGATGCACAAAATTTGATTTTGATACAATACTTTTTAAAAATTGGTCAAGGGGGGGGGGGGAGGCAGATATTTTACCATATGAAATATAGTCCTTTCAGAGATGTGTATATATTAAAAATAGATGGAACAAATTGTTTTGGGAACATTCAACTGATTTTATTTCATTGTAAATTAGTAAAACACATATGACAAGAGATGGGAAAAATCTAAAATTATGAGATATTTTGGAAAATATTGGTTTTAGCATTCTATTGTGAAAAGAATGTTATAACAAGAGGATTGAATAATATTTGGTTATAACAAGAAGGTTGAATAATATTTGCTATGTATCTGCATTTTAATTTAAAGATACAAAATGTCTTGAATAATACTTGAATAATACTCTGTTCCAAGAATAAATCAAGAAAGAGTGTCCAAAAAAATTTCAAATATTGTGTGAAAACTATCTTTATTGTGGAAAATTGCGATCTTAGAAAAGCTGGAAGTACATGTATTACATCTATTGATAATATGTATTCGATTTGAGTGATGTTATTTAACGTTATGAGTACCTAACATACATCATATTCATTCCACCTTCTGTGTGTTTGTCTGTTGGAAGGGGAGGGGGGGGGGGGGTGCAGTCCCTCAACTGGAAGATGAGGGGTTCAATGGACTGTGGATTGGGAATGTCTTTGTCAGCTTGGAATAGATTACTGGTTTACTGTTAATTTTGGGTAAAATTTTAGAAGGTATTTAACTTGTAATAAATGATGCATATTCCAAAAAAAATATTTGCCTAGCTGTGTTTACATATTTACAATAATGCCACTGTCAAACAATAGGCACGGGCAATAATCATGGTGATGTTATTACAAAATTCCAACAAAAATAAGAAAACATATTTGTAAATGTAATTATTTGACCTCTCAATTATATGAGTACTGCCTAACTATTTAGCATATATGTCTACATTTATCTTATACAAGTAGATTTATCTCATAAGAGATAATAATATATATATTATTTACAGTTTAGTTCCAATTGAATATGAAACTTGTACTTGGAACTCATCAAGCCAGAGTGTATGTCCTTTGTCATGAATTCCAGTTTTTAAAATTTAAAACTAGCTTCATGTGATTTTCTCTCCCTGATGATAAAGACCAACATTGCTATTTGTGAATAGTTTTTATTTGTAATGATTGGAACATATTCAATGATAAATAAACAATATAATACAGTCATTATGATAGCACTTGTTTTATACATGTTATGTGTTATGCACCAATATATACTTCCAACAATATAGGAATAACCCTGAGAGAAAAATCAAAATATGATAACAAATAGTGAAGGCATTTCATAATACACGTCACAGAATATGACAGTTGTACCACAGCACTCTGAAAAATTTTACAAATACAACAGAGATATAGAACAACACAATGATAGATATAACATAGCACTAGCACATAAAAAACACAGCACACTACAGCATTGCACAATGGCATCACATAGAAGACATTTTAATATCACAGAGGACTGATACAAGTTGATTATCACATGTTATTCACAATTAGAGGGCACACTGAAGATATGCACAAGCACATCACATACTCATATGGATATCCAAGAGCACTAACATCAGATGAATATCCCAAAGCACTATCACAAGCACAGCACACTCAAGCACACTGAAGCATCGCACAAACACATCAGATATCACAGACTCAGCACACAGATATCACAGAGCACATTCACCAGAAGCAGGGCACACTCTTGATGACACCGGTTGACCTCCTCTTGTTGACCCCTGATGACCTTCGGCTTCTGTTCCTCTTGTTGGAGAACCACTTCTTGACCTGCTCCTCCCTGACTCCTCCTTTCCTGGCCAGGTCCTGGATGATGTGATGGGGTGGGTAGGGGTGATCTCGGTGACTGTAGTACCACTCTTCCATCAGCTGAACGGCCTTCTGGGACAGGGACGGTCTGCTACGGAGGTTGCTCTGGGTGGTGGTCTGTTGCTGTGGGGGGACTGTCTGGATGAGTTGAGGTGTGGCGAGGTTGTCCTCCAGGAACTGAAGACTGCTCTCCACACGGTCCATGATGCGGTGGTGGGTGATGTTGTAGTGTTGGTTGATGCTCTCTCTGATGTGGAGGGGCTGGTTGGAGTTCTGGTGAAGGGCACAGTAGCGGTCAGTCTCCACCTGGGCACTCTGGTACTTGAAGAAGGAAGACAGGTCGTTGATCTCCTGGGGATGGAAGGAACGGAGGGTCTTGAATCTCTGCAGAAGTTGCTGTTCACGGTCGGCTGGTGAAATCTCTGGTTGGACGGACTCGATGAGCACAGAAGGAGTGGATGAGTCGGCTTCTGAGCGGAAGATGGACTTGAGAGCGGTGAAGATCTCTGTGGAGGAGATGGTGCTGTCACTGAAGATCTTCTTTGGACTGGTCGGTGGAAGACACTGAAGAGCAAGGTGGAGGTCAGAGTGAAGGTCGTGGGATTTCTCTGGTGTGGGATAGTCACTGAAGAGGGAGGTGAGGCACTCGTCGAATCTGGTCTCTGCTTGACTGGTGTCTACGCTGGTGTTGACAGGGCTGGTGAAGGGTTCAGGGGTGGGTGGGGCGTCGTCAAAGATGGTGGCCTTGATGATGTCCTCAAGAGTGGTGGTGAAGTTGATGGCTACGGCAGGGGAGGATGAACAAGATGCCATGGTGGATCACGGAATCGCAACACTGACACTGAACAGACACTGAAGCACACTAATGCACTATTGACACTAAAGCACTTTTTCACTAAGATTTGACTAGAACACCTTTTCACAAACACATTGATAGAGCACTTTGGTATCACACAACACACTAATCAACAAATGCACAATATATACTTGTACACTTAATGAAGAATTATATTGAAGGTAAATGATAGCACTGTGATAGGTAAGATTGGATCACAATGGGTGAATGATGACCAACCAGCTTGCTGGGTCTTTATATAGGCCTGGATTCTGATTTATTTCAGCTTGGGTTGCAAACAAAAAAATTTCATTGGCTTGTGAAAGTCTTAACTGTGTTTTGATTGGTTAATTTGTCCAATCAATTAATAAGCCTGTCAATGATTGGTGGATCCATCCCTGTAATTGGTCAGATAGGCCAGCTTTGGGTGATTAGTGGGTAGCTTGGGTTGGTCACCTTGTGTGTAAAGATCAAAGTGAAAAGCTAATCCATGATGGGTCATAATTGATACACAATAGCTAACAGATCAAAGTGAAAAGCTAATCCATGATGGGTCATAATTGATACACAATAGCTAACCGATCAAAGCGAAAAGCTAATCCATGATGGGTCATAATTGATACACAATAGCTAACAGATCAAAGTGAAAAGCTAATCCATGATGGGTCATAATTGATACACAATAGCTAACAGATCAAAGTGAAAAGCTAATCCATGATGGGTCATAATTGATACACAATAGCTAACAGATCAAAGAGAAAGGTATTGGTAATAATTCATAATTGATACACAAGTACCAGATCAAAGTGTAAAATACCAGCAATGTTAGATACAGGTAACATAATAATGATATGCAATTTAAATAAAGAGTAAGTAGTGATTTTAATTAATTTTTTATCCAATGTGAGTTGCAGTTCTAAATGGAGAGTTGTGCAACACTGAAAAACACACTAAGGCTTTTATTCAAAATTAGTATAGATTTTTAAGCATTTCTGTTTAAGATGAATTAAGTTTTCCACAATGTGAAATTAGATCTTTTGAAATAATTCCCATTGCCTGGGCTGGTGTTCAGAAAAAGAGGTCACCATTTTCAGACTTAACATTAACACCCATTGGTCACTTTATCTTTGTAGCTTTTTCTTGTCAGTTATTATAAATTAAACACCAGTATCAGAGTGATGTAGAAACCATTCTGTGAAAATCCAATTTATTCCTAAAGATTAATTAGATTGAAATTCAAAATGTGATAAAATTAAAAGACAAGTATGTACTCGGAAGTATGAACATGGTGGGTTAAGGATGGTTGATATAAATTCCTATATTAAAGGATTAAAGTCTACTTGGATTAGGAGATTAATTAAGGATAATAATTCAAAATGGAAAACACTGCTGGAGAATTCTATTAATTTAGAAAAGCTATTAAATACAGGTTCAGATTATATTATGCAAATGCAAGAATCGTTAAAAAATGATTTTTGGAAGGAAGTTACCATAGCTTTTAAAGAAATCCAAGATAACTTAAATGTAAAATCATGGCAGGATTATTGTTGCCAGCCATTGTGGAACAATAATAAATTTAAGATAGGAAATCAGTCTTTTTTTTATAAATCATGGTATGCTAAAGGAGTTAGATGTGTAATTGACTTGTTTGATGAAAATGAAAACTTTTTAGATTTTGAAATGTTGAAAAGAAAATTTAATATTCAAATGAATTATTTAACATATATGGGAGTAAGACAAGCTGTACTTTCAGATCTAAGGAAATACAACTTCATTAGAAATGAAGTTTTCAAACCTTTTATACCATTTAATATTAAAACCTTTGTATTAACAAAAAAAGGTTCAAAGCCAATGTATGATATATTAAATCAGACAAATGTAACACCAGTGGGAAAAGAAAAATGGAGTAGACATTTTGTTTTTACAGAAAAACAATGGATTTCAATATTTCATTTACCTTTTATTATTACCTCAGACTCTAAATTTCAATGGTTGCAGTACAGAATAAACCATTATATATTAACTACAAACAGTTTTATGTATAAAATTGGTAAAGTGGATACTAATCTATGTACCTTTTGTGAAGATGCTGAGGAAACAATATATCACTTATTATGGGAATGTCCAAGGGTACAACATTTATTAGCAGAATTTGTTAGAGTTTGCAACTCTAAAGGAATTAGAATAGTCCTTGATAATAAAACTTTTATTTTTGGTGTCTTAGATGATGTGAAGTCAAAAGCGTTCAATATTGTACTCATATTGATAAAAAAATACATATACAGAAGTAGATGCCAGAAAAACCAATTAACAGTAAATGCCCTTATGAATGATTTAAAACAGTTATATAAAGTATTCCAATTCTGTGCAAAAGAAAGAAGTGAAATGGATAAGTTCAATACAGACTGGGAAATTTGGACCCCTGTGATTAACTCACTCTAAGTGCTCTCTCTCTCTCTCTCTCTCTCTCTCTCTCTTTTCTCCCCCCTCTCTCTCTCTCTCTCTCTCTCTCAATAAAAAAGGTGCTCAATATGTATTTTTTTATCTCTCTTAGTAAACGTTCATTATATATGCATTATTGATGTAATTGTTTTCGTTGCTTTCTTAAACATACTTTGTGTCCTTGAAAATTTCTGATGTATGTACGTGATGTATGTAGAAGCAGTTGGCTTACTAATAAACACTTCATCAAAAAAAAAAAAAAAAAAAAAAAAAAAAAAAAAAAAAAATTAGATTGACGAACAAGGATGCTGATTAAGAGTGCCATCTTGAGTACATGCTGTTGGTGCAAGTTTTGATGATAGCATTGACATAGAACATGACATAGAACATGACATAGAACATGACATTCAACCATTCTGTGAAAATCCTTATTATGTATGATAGAAGATTACTATAGATTAATGATACTGATGAACAAGAATGTTTATAAAGAGTTTAATCTTGTGTGTTGTATGTGTTAAGTTTTATTGATATTATATTTTAGGACCTAATTATTATTACATAACTATTATTATATACTACCTATTACATATAGAAGAAGATTCCTATATATTAGACTGATGAAGAAGGATACTGGTTGAGTGTGTCATTTTGTGTGTTGTAGGTGCTGAACTTCATCTTTGGTGAAGACACGGGTGGAAGATACCCTTCTCTAACAGAGGTGAGACTCAGTCTTTAATGCCAATTGTGATGGAATGATTTAACCATGTATTTCATTCCTATCAAAATATTGAATGTTCCACATATAAGGGTTTGTCACTTGAGAGAAATATATAGTATTGGAAAATTCAAAATGAATTGTCATTTCAGCCTTTTGGTTATAAAATTTATCAAACCTAAATGCCATGTCAAGAAAATTACTGGTAATTACAATTTCTTTCATTTCAGATATCTGAGCTGGCTTTCTTTCAATCAGTTAACTTGGTGGAGATGAGCAAGTTCAATCCCTCTAAGGTTGTTCGTTTTATGCATGAAATCCAGACATTTTATATTTCATGAAGTAAGCTTATAAATGAACTTCTTTCCCCAATATTTTGAAAGGTTAAAATTATGAAACTTGAATTTGCAGATTTATCTATCAAAAGAAATGAAAAAAGCCATAAAAACAGTCAACTCTGGTAAACCCGTAAAGTGAGTACCTATAAAACAACCTATCAACTGAATCTGTTAAATATCAAATTCAGGCTTTACATGTTTTAGAATGTTGATTACGGTACACTCCTGACTTTATTACTCCGTTACAACTTAAAATTTACAGAAAGAAAACAAAGAGAACAACCACAAAGGCAGAAAACATGGAGAGCAAGTCCAATGTTCCAAGTGGTGGATCCAAGCCCCCCTCTCCTCCTCCCCCTCCTGGTGGCCCCCCTGTGGTGACCGCACCCCCACCACCCCCACCTCCACCTCCTGTCTTCAGTCCAGGGGGACCCCCTCCGGCTCCCCCGGCCCCGCCCCCACCCCCTCCCCCACCCTCCTCGGGAGGGCCCGGGGGTAGGGCTGCCCTGCTGGGTGACATCCGGTCAGGGATTTCCCTCAAGAAAGCTGTTACTAATGATAGAAGTGCACCCAAAGTGTAAAGTCAGCTGAGGGAAAGGCTAACTAACTGAGACTGGAAAATAAATCAATGGATGTGTTCATGGCTACTCTCTTCCAAAATTTTATCATTGATTGTCTTTATAAAAAAAAAAAAACTATTGCATTGTTCTTTTATAATCTGGTAAAATTCTGACCCAAGTTCTTCAGCTATATGTTCTTTGATTAATTAAGCAGTGTGTTCTGAAATTTACACATTGATCCCCCTGTAGAAAAGTGAATTTTGTTGTTATTTACATGTAATACATGCAAGTATTATGTTGTTGATTTTAAAGTTTTAACTTTTGTTTTCCAATTAACAAACTGTTTTAGCCCCTGCAATATGTTGGTTTATAATGTTGTGCAATATACCTTTGTTATGTGTTGTGATTGATATCTGTGTATGGTGAGGTGAATACATTCAGAGCTGCATATACATGTACAACAGTTTACTTGGTGCAGATTTTTTTCTACCAAAGGTTTTATTTTAGTGTTATTTACACCAAGAAATGATATACTCATAGACAGGTCTGCCTGTGTGGGTGCTTTAGAAGAGCTGTTATCCTTGTTTTTGTGATTTTGTTTTAGTGTATGAATCTGTGTCTGATGGTTAATGTAATCCTTATTGATTGACGGTGTTGTTTTAGGTTGTATTTTGTTAAACCATCAAGTGCCAATACTGTGATGCTATATAATGATAATGAATGAACTGTTACATATCAATGACTGTTTATACCAAATCAAATGATATAAATCAAAATAAAAGGCATGTACAAATGAACACAAAATGTGGTATTTGGAGTTTTCAATGTTTATGTAAAGAGGTGATATTATGGGCCATTATATAGTATAAGGAGAGATTTAAACAGTTAAGTAATTTGTTAATTTCTTTTATACTGAATGAACATTTTGTATATAAATGACATGCATCATTCAGTTCATCAGAAGTTATCACTGCTGTTAGCCAGGCTGTGGTAGGAGAACTCCCGCCCACTCTTGATGTTAGACACCACACACGCACTGACCGCGCTCCTCCCAAAGTTCAGGGGGAATAACCCCCGCCAGGCCTTCTTCACGGGGTCGTATTCCTCCGTGTTTGGGGACGTAGTGGAACCTGATTGGAGAAGAAGCAGAACAGTACCTTTAGTATAGGGACATTTAAATCATTGTTATCATCTTGCTGTACAAACTGTTCAGTTAAACGTTAGATTTAGCAATAAATATCAGTAATTCGTTAATTCTACATAATTTCAACAATGCCAAGTTTTATAATTGGATTTAATGTAGACATTGTACAGTGAAACATAAGTATAGGGAACAAGCTTATAATGAATTCATGCTACTAGTGAAGTCAGTGTCATTCCACCTATCTAAATTGATAACAGATCGGAAATAACAAGTTAGGTTTAGAACAAATCAAAATATTTGGTTGTTTGTGGTTGTGTTTGTTTTACTGTGTTTTATTTATGGTCTGTTGAACTGGTATTGATGAGAGAGCTATCTTACCATCGTATCCACCAATGACCACCAGCTTCCCGTCCAGTATTACAGCAGCAAAGTTACTTCGTCCCTGTAACATGGAAGACATGGGATACCAGCAACGGGTCAGGCTACTGTACCGCTCCACTACACAAAACAACATAGCCCTAAATATTTCATATACAAAATGTGTTCACAACATTACTGAGGCACATATGTGCACATTAGTTAATGGAGGAACTTTTCATATATTTTTAAATGTTTGAATTTTACAGGATCTGAAATTTTGCCATTTGTTTTTATTTTTAGTAACAACCCAATTACTATTTTTAGCCATAAGTTTCTATTTTTAGTAACAATCCAGTTACTAATTTTAGCCATAAGTAACGTTGTGAAAAGCTTGAAATCATTTACTATTTAATAAGTATATGTAATGAATTAAATCACATGCCGAACCACTATCTTACGTGTGATTATCAAATGAGATAAATGATAAAAGTGTTTGATAAGTATACCTGACGCCAGCCGGTCGCTGCCGTTGTAACCACCCAAGGCAACCAGTTCTCGATTTAACGCCACCAGAACAACGCCACTTCTCCGTGACGTCATCTCCGGTAGCATCGTCCATTGGTCAGTTAATGGATCGTAGTACTCGGAGGAGTCCAGACAGGAAGTACCGTCAAAACCCCCGGCAATGAATATCTTGCCTAGAATAATTTAATACGTTTCCATTATTAATTAAAGGCACCTTAATTGAGGGAACCCACGAAATAAAAGCATTTCTAACAGAAATCGGCAACACAATTGCCGTTAATAGATGTCTATCTGACATAAAAATAAAATATAAGTATTAGAAAACGTATCAATTTGGTTTTGATAACATCAATACATTATGTTATCAAAATATTATGACCGAAGCTTTATGTAAAAACGACACAAAATAGCATTATTTTGTACGAATAATTTTTGCTATTTCCTTAAGTATCTGAATCTGTCATTTCAATTTGCAAATCAAATTTTGTAAAAGAAAAAAAATATCAATCCAAGCCATCTGGGGAGAGTTTCCATTTAAGAAAAAAAGATATATCTGTATTAAGGAAACTATTCTGATTAGTTAGTCTCTCTCTCTCTCTCTCTCTCTCTCTCTCTCTCTCTCTCTCTCTCTGACCGTCTAGTGACGTGGCCCCGGCGTCGCTACGTTTCCTCCACATTGGCTGTACGTGCGTCCATTGGTTTTTCAGCGGGTCGTATTTTTCCACCGAATCTTGTCGATTTCGTCCGTCAAATCCCCCGCATGCGTAAATCAAACCTACAGTCCGTGATTCAGAAAAATATGAAGTAAAGTTTTTGAATTTTCTTTAAGTTTGCGCAAAAGTTAACGTGAAATTCCGACCAAGACACGTACTTAATTCTTTATTTAAATACAATATATTTATTTCCAATGCGGACTTAAAAAACAACTGGTGCCCCTTCAGCTTTACAAACAAAGCTTTACCGTTTAGTTCCACGGCACTGACGTAACACCTCATGTTGTACATGGGCGCCCTCTCCTCCCACGTCTTGTCGTCGGGGAAGAACCGGTAGACGCTGTTCAGGTACTGATTGCCGTCAAAGCCGCCGATGATGAAGATGCTACCGTCCATGAAGACCGTGCCGTGATAGGCGCGGGAACTGGGCATGCTCGGTTTGGTGACGTACCAGCGGTCCACGTTCTTGTCATACGTTTCCATGGTTTCCACCACCCCGCTACTGGACCAACCCCCCACGGTAAAGATGATCTCTGGGGGGACCCGAGGTCTCAACAACGTATTGTTGTCGTCTATGATGAACGGACTCTCGTAGAATATGCGCATTAGGTTTGCGACCCTGTTGATGAGCTTTTTGCAGTCTCTAAGAGTCAACAACGTTTTGTTTCTCTGAATTTTGGTTTGGAAGAAATCGAGATTAACGAAACAAAAACGAACAGATTTAAGAAGATTTGTGTAATGATCTTTTCTGTCCCTTGTGTCATAATCCACCCATCTCTGAATCGCCGCAAAAACTTCGCTTTCGTTCCGCACAGAAAGATCGTCATCGTCCAAAATTTCTTTCAAGTCATCGACATGCAGCTGAAGATACTCTTGACTCTTTTCAACAACCTCTTTGAAATTACGAATGATGTAGTTCCAGGTGTTCTGTGACAGTTGTTCACAGTTGTAAAATCGCGAAAATTTGAAAATTCCAATGCAGTTCTCCGGAGAGATTTGATCATAAAGGTAGTTGGTACATTCTTTCAAAAGTCCGAAAACATGAAATCTGTCCGAGGCTGCCAAAAGATCTTCCACATTATCTGGTGTGATGATCGCCTTTCGGATGTATGCGTACTGGATGATTTGGTTCATCGTATTCGCTGATACACCGTGAATGGAGATCTCATTCTCCTCCGATTCCTTCAAACCAGACGTAAACAGCGATCTAAAATAATGACTGCAGCTTGCCATGACGTTTCTGTGAACTGGTAAACGGGTGTTGTCAACTGGAGTCTTGATGAAGGCATCGCAAAAAATCCCCTGTAGACGCATTTCGTGTAGTTGGGTTTGGGGATCCATGTCAAAAACATTGTCCACTTGTAGATCAGTCATTGTGGTCTCCATTCACACGCGGTCAAAAAGTAAATAGACGTTAATTTAGGCTACGTCATATATTGCGACGTCATAATAAACGTTGAAATTAATTTCGGGAAAAGCCGCTACGACAATTTTTGTTATTTTTTGTTATCTCAAAAGATTAAAAGATCGTTATAAATTAACAAATACAAAATTAAAATCGTTGATATTGTATTGAAGTTGTCCCTTAGTTTCACTGTGGGGTTCAGGGGAGGGGGGTAAACTAAACGTTGAAGTTGCATGCCCAACACACCCCGATTTTCCAAAAATGAAGGTTTTGTTAAACATAAACGTAAGTATGATAAGACATCAGGCAACAAATGCTAATTTTCCACATACAGCACTATATATGATATACCGGCATTATTTCGAATACATACGAGGTTTTTTTTTTGGGGGGGGGGCGATTTTTTTCCCTATAAATTAATGTTTTTTGGGGGTTTTTGGGTTTTTTTTTCCTTTTTTTTTTTTTTTTATAGCCATGACATTTAGATAACTACTGAAATTTCTATAATTGATTTCTTTTGGCGTTACAATATAATTGTAAGAGTCATAAACGTGATTAAAACTTTGGGAACAGTGGTTTCAAACCTCATCTATATAAACCAACTTTTAGAGCGGAATTAAATCTCTATTCCTAACAACATCCCCCCCCCCACACACACACACACACAGGCGGTTGTTTCTGTAATTAAGAAACACTATAATTATATTTAAAATATGGTATGAACTTTACACCCCCCCCCCCCCCCCAACACAAACACATACACACACTTTATTGAATAGGAGTGACTTCCCTTGGCACTAGTAAACAGGAAGTCATACAAAAATACGCACTTTCACTTTGGTGTATTGCTTAATCGCATATATTATATTGCAATGTAATTTGCGGATTTTTGTTACTTTTGTGACTCTAATTGCTCAATCGCATATATTGCAATGTAATTTGTGGGATTTTTACTTCTGCGACTCTACTTGTTCAGGTAACGTCTCTCTCTTTCCTCTCATCTCCTCGCTCTCTCTCTCTCTGTTTTCAAAGAAAAGGTGTTGATTTTCTCCAACTGGTTATTTTAGATTTTATGCCCTATATATAATCTGGATAGACCGACTGACTGTGTGAGCTACACTTTAATACAACTGCTGTACAAGAAAAGGGAATGAAGAGCTTACATTGCCTAGAAATTTTGTGCGCATTCTTAGGTGTCTTATCCCTTGTGTCTGCTCATCAAACAGGTAACACACTATGTAAACAGTAATAATATTTGTTATCTAACAATCAGGTATTTTATTTTGAATTATCATGTACCCCAGGAATTATTAGAAATTTAAATGTGGGTATTTTTGTTTCCTTATATAACTGGTATAAAACTTAACGGTATACTTTTGTTTCATATCCTCTGTGTTGATTCTCATTAAATATATTCTTCTTCATTTTCCATCAAAAAACTCCATCTGAACACTCCATCAGGATGTACACCAGCCAAGGGTTTCAATGGATCCAATTCTCTTCTCTTGAAGAGGAGCAGATTATAAACCCTCGGCTAGACGTCATGACTACCGACCAGACACCAGATCAGACCCCAACTAAACCCATGTTTACTTTTGGGTTTACTCCGGGTCTGCTTTTCAAAAATTTGCATCCACTCCAGGCTTGGGGCGAATTACATTGTAAAGTAATGCATTACATTCCCAGATAGCATGACTTTGTTGGGCCAACGTTGGCCCAACAAAACCAGTTACATTGGCCCAATGTTGGCAAATGATGTTGGCCCAATGTAATTTTGCTAATCGGCCCAACATTGGCCCAACATGTTGGGCCAACATCGGCACAATGCCACATTTGTCATCTTCTGATATTGGCCCAACAGTGGGCCAACGTACGTAACATATGACCAACACTGGCCCAACGGTGGGCCAAGGTATGTAACATATGACCAACACTGGCCCAACGGTGGGCCAATGTACGTAACATATAACCAACAGTGGGCCAATGTACGTAACATATGACCAACACTGGCCCAACGGTGGGCCAATGTACGTAACATATAACCAACAGTGGGCCAATGTACGTAACATATGACCAACACTGGCCCAACTGAGGGCCAAGATATGTAACATATGACCAACACTGGCACAATGTTGGGTCAATGTTGTTCCAATATAGGTGCAACAATACAAATGCAACAATATATCACAATTTAAATGATGGATTTATTTTGAATCCAGAGTGCACAAACCGTGATAAAAAATAATCCTTGAAATTAAATGACGGCTGTTCGTTATTTAGCTAGCATATGTTCACAGGGTAAATCTATATCCACACTTTTTAAACTTAGTTACTCCAAAATAGAATAAAGTAATAATTCACTCTCTTCTGTTTGTTTTGCTTCATTTATATCTTCATCTGTTCATTGTCATCCAAATAAAACACTGGTTTTCAAAAACATCAAATTTCAAAGTCAGTTGAAAGTTTGTTTGGAAGGGGGCAGCTTGCAAATATTCCCTTAAAAAAAATACAAATATTCAAAAAATGAAAGAAACATTTATTGAGACGTTAATGAAATTGCCTTAATAAATATCTGCAGTTATTTGAGATAAATATAATACTTACATTTCTGTTTTATTCGCTTGACTGTGGCTATACATTGAGCAGACTGTTTAGATCTGTCCTACAAAATGCTAAATGGGAGCAGGTTTGGCCATCCCAACAGATCAGATATCACAATAACCATGGAAACTGGCCAGCCTCACGCTGAGAAAACTCTGTCTTAATTGCTTGGTCAGTGAATGTGCTATCTCTTATCTCAGGATCGGCAACTTAAATTCTACACTTCAGAACAATTATGCAGCTGAATATATTTGCAGAATATCTTCATTTTAATTTTGGGTTTTCACAATTTTAAGCTTCTTTAAAAGAATAAAAATTCAACTTGCATATTTTAACATGAGAGTATGTACATGTAACTATTGACTGTATATTTAGCTTTTAGTAATGATTCTATCTCAAAACATGGTAAAAAGAAATAATAAAAAGACATGTATAAACATAAAACCACTGTTGTAAAGTTTATAATGCGTGTTTTGATAAATTTAATCGACCAACAAACTAATCAGGAAATAAAAAATGTAATTAACAGACGTTGGATCGTTGTTGGGCCGATATCATGTCTCAACTGGCATTGATTGTAAATTTACAACATTGACCCAATACTAGTATGTTGGCCCAAAGTTGTGTTCCCAACTAACATTGACACTCAAGTTAGTTGTGTCAAGTGTACATTGGCCCAATGTTGGCCCAACGTTGTGTTCCCAACTAACATTGGCACTCAAGTTAGTTGTGTCAAGTGTACATTGGCCCAATGTTGGCCCAACGCTGTCTTCCCAACTAACATTGACACTCAAGTTAGATGTGTCAAGTGTACATTGGCCCAATGTTGGCCCAACGTTGTTAAGCCAACGCCAACCTTACAACCTACAGCCAATGTTGGCCCAACAAAGTCATGCTATCTGGGTTACCATTACTTCATGAATTTGGGCATTAAATTACCATTACCATTACTTGATTTTCTTGAAGTAATGCATTACATTACCATTACATGAGTAAAGTAATGCATTACCATTACCATTACTTTGTTTTAAAAATGCAAAGCTAATAAAGAGTTTTTGCAAATGTTTCAAATATAAAACACTCTTTAACATATCTAGAGGTTCATGCTCAGTATCAGGTTCAAATTCAATGACTATACAAGAGTCATTCTTTATTTGCTCAATATATAATCATCTTGTGGCATTATGAACAACATACATATTACATAAGTAAAATGATATTCATAGACATTTGGCATGATCCAATGAAGGATACGAAATAGAGACAAAGAATTACATGCATAACAAAAACACAATTTATGGAATAATGTTGCGGTTATCAAAAGCTAAATAGAGATATTTCCCCAGATTACACAAATCTTTATAATTTTGGACACTTAATTGTATTAATTCATAAACAGATGGTTTTTCCCAGTTATATTTTTTTACGATACAGTGTTTTATTCGTATTTCTTTCTACTGAGGACACTTTAAGACAAAAGATTGCTGTTGCACTTTATGATCGAAGTTTCAAAGGGTTCATCTTTTAACTGCATCCTGTTAGTTTGAAAATCTTCCCAGCTATACTAAATAAATGTCTTAAAAATACAGGAGCAGTCGAAGCTTGGACTGAAAAGTACTGTTTGATGATCTTTATCTTAGGATATATTAAGTGCAATAATAGAAAAATACATGAATCTTGTATTTTCTATCAGTCCAAACTAATGTTCAGTGTACTTAATATACAAGAGAGAGAGAGAGAGAGAGAGAGAGAGAGAGAGAGAGAGAGAGAGAGAGAGAAAATAAGTAAAACTATTTTCAAATGGGTTATAATATTGGAAGTGATATTTATTTTCATTATGGATGGACAGTACATTCATTTTGCTTTTGAAGGTGCATGTCTGTCTCCTATTCTATTGGGACATAGCGAAGGGAAGGGGATTGGGGTGTTTAGCACTTAATTCTTATAACAATAGATTGTTTTGATACTTAGATTATCCTGGGGGCATAGTGTGTTGTTGACACATTTCTTATTGAAGTGCAAACTAATTGGAGTAAATTGTTTAAATGATTAAAAACTCTTAATAATAACACTCTTAAAAATGTTATGAAATTGTGCTGTTATATTTAGTAAATTCAAAAATGAATTTTTAAAAAACTTTTTTAATAATACAATTAAAACATTTTTATCTCAAGAATTATTTCTTTCTTCTTTAAAAATAAATTTAATCAAATTCAATTTCAACTATTCATTTATTCATCACATTTTTAAAAGTGAACATGCATAAATAAGCATAGTAATGGAAAGTAATGCCATGTAATGCCAGCATTACACTAGATTTTGGAAAGTAATTAATTACATTACCATTACCGGTACTTGTAATGCTAATTTTGTGGCATTACACATTACTAGCATTACTTTGAAAACATGTAATGCATTGCAATGCATTACCATTACATTTAGCATTACCCCAAGCCTGATCCACTCAGAGTTTACCGGTACTTAATTTGGGTCCAATGGAGGTTACTTTAGGTTTATGCGGGGTTGCTTTTGGGGTCCACTTTACCCACTGAAGTGTGAAGCAGACCTGTCTTTTATCTTACCATCTTAATGCCTGTAAGCCCCACCCATAGTATATTCCAAATACACATGTAGCATCTGCTTCCGGGATCTACTTCTGATCAGGGTTTACTTTCGGTGTCCACTCTGCATTTACTCTGGGTTTACTCAAGGTTAACTCTGAGTCTGCTCTAGTAAACCTGGAAAGTAAACCCAGGGTTTAGTATGGGTCTACTTTCTGTTAGGTTGAGTCTGATCGGTACTGTAGATGACAAAATTCATGAACGATGTCGATAATTTGATTTTTATTGAGTTTGTACACATTCTGTCTGTTTATGTTTCAGATGCTGTCAGTGAGGGATGGTTGACAGTGACAGTATTGTCAGTGGCACTGTCAGCAGGTGTTGTGGTGACACTGATTGTGGTCTTGTTTCAGTGTGGAGGGTGTGTCGGAATGGAAGTGTCTTCAGAATCACACCCCGCCTCCGGGGGGAAAACGGCCCATCCAACCTCTGTTGTCACGGACGCAAACACCCAGGTGCTTATGTCCTCTCACACTCTCCCAGGTGACGACCCCTATGGCTCTGGTAGTGGAGGTCAAGGTCTACCTTATGCACTGAATCCAAGTGTTCCCAGTGCCCAAGGGTTTACAGGCTATCAGGCAATGCCCACTCAGCCCGTCCCCAGTGCCCCAGGTTGGGGAGAGTCAGGGGGTGGTCAAACAAATGGGTATAGATCTCCTGGGCCAGGGGCACATCGACCAGCCATGGGCAATGAACCCCCTCCTCCCTCCTACAACGAAACTATTAGGGGCAGTGATGCATTGTGGTAAACATTGATTGATCAACATGTAGCTACAGAAGAAGTGTGCATCCAGTGTTTTGAATTAGAACAAAGTTTTGCCAGTGGCGTACAGTTCGATACATTTGAGTAAAAGATGGTGAAATTTATAAGACTTGGACTACAACCATGAACAACTACATTGTATTACCTGTATACATTTTTTTTATACCAGTAGAACTTATAAATTGAGATCTTGATTACTGTGGAATAATTTGAATTCATGGTGGCTCAATTTTCGTTGTCTTCGTGGGTAGCCCTTCCCCACGAATTTACATCCTCGACGAAAACAAATTTTGAAAGAGTTTGTTACCTTACTGAAACTGAAAACCGACGCATCTACGAAATTACATCCCCATGATTAAGCAAAAAACGCACAATCCACAAAAATTGGAATTTAAATGATGTTTTATTTAACTTTGTAAGTTTTTTAATTTGATAAAGCAGCATTTTTCCATTGTCAATAGTTTATCAATTAATTTTGACATTTTTTGTTGGTGCTTGAGTTGTCTACCTTTAGAGGGATATCTATCTACCTTAATATTTGATGTGAAATCATTAACTGCTGAACTTTTCCTTTACTGGATTATTTTTCAGGTACATGTCACATAAGTAGAATCCACGCTCAGCAATATTTTCTCAATACAGAAAAAATCCACAGAAAACTACACGTGTATATTATCAAATTGTGGAGTACTATTTTTAAAACTGATGCCTGATTGTTATACTGCAAAGGTGCATTTACTAATTCCAAAGTGTAGAAAGAAGACAGCTACCTAGTACTCTCATGTTACCAATTTTGAAAGGCAGACTTTGCCTGCTTATTCAAATTTTTTCAAGGAGAATTTAAACAATATTTTTACGAGTTTTTGTATCAGTCATTGGCAATGAACAGTTATTATTACCCAAATTCCAGAATTTTTAAGGCACCTGAACAGTTTTTGAGTTATCAATTTACCACATGTATATATTATCATTTTATATTAGATTTTAAACTTTCAAACTGCAATTGATTTTTAGGTCTGGCTGACCATCAGGTTAGCCTTGTTCACAAAGTCTTGCCAACATTAGGGAGAACCAGATGGGCATTTTGTCTTATTACTAGTATTTTGTTTGGTGACGTATAATTATTGGGATAATTTATTGACTGCATATCAAATGTTTTTTTAGTACATAAGATTGTATGTAACATCAGGAACCCTGTATGGTATGGCATTGTTAATTGCCCGTTCTGTGGGAGCTGGTTGGTATTCAGCCATTTCACCAGTTTGTAAAGAAACTGACAGGACTGAAATTTTACATTTAAAGTAAAATAACTTGTACATTGTAATTAATTTTTTTTTTTTTTGTATATAAACTTTGACAAAATATGTTTTGAAAAATATGAAATATTTAAAAAAAAAATTGCATTTGTTTGAAACTGCTGTATCATTGGCACATGAATATATACATAACAATGCCAAAGATATAAACTATGTATCCAGTTGATTTATTGCAAGTAGATTTCTCTGCAATGTTCCCCATCATCCATAAACCAGTTGATTAGGATTAATATTCAAATTATTGGTAAGTTCCTTACTGTATTTTTTTTTTATTATTGATGAATTGCTGTAGAGTATGGACTGTACTGTTGGGGCGCCTGACTTATATACTGCCAGGGCTGTAACCGGACACTAATGACAGGACACACCTGTCACAGGTAACACACCTGTTGCCCACACCTTAGCTGGGTAGTGTTCCTTTTTTTCTAATTTTATACATATGTGATCTGTGATATTTATTACCTATATAAATGTTGTGTTGTTTACAAAATAAGATTGAAAAAATGTACTGGTATAGTGTTTTTCTATCCAACATAGTGTGAAATGAAAGTATTTGCATAATTTAAGGGGGTTGTGCTTCTCTACATGTGCTTGCTATTTTTCTTGTATATGCTTTTATCTCGTTATATTGCTCCTTCCATGTCATGGTTGTTTTCTGGTATGTTACTTCTGTTAGTACAAGATTTGTATAGTATAATCAAACACGACACAATCCCCCCCCCCAATTCTTTGAACTAGATCTGTGTTACTTGAACATAACCCACTTTTTCATCCAATCAGCAGTCGCTTAATATTCTATTATGAAATCTTTAAGTTGACATCGTGACACTTCGATTGACAGCTAAGAGAGCCGTAAACAAGAGAGATGGTATTTGATTAGTGCAGAACTTTTGATCAGCCAATAAAAATTGAGTTATGTTCTAAGTACGTTAAATCATATTAAGTAAAGTTAACCCAATTAAGAAGGTCCTGGCTCGGTCACTTTGTTCCCTCCACCCCCTTCTTAATTGCTAAATTTTACTAGCTGCAGGTGTGTAGCTCCCAGTCTGAAAAAAATTTGGATCGACGATTTTTTTTTCTAGACCGGGAGCTACAGACCTGCAGCTAAAGTTTTACTTAATATGATCCAACTATTATTATTCATCTTCGAAAGTTTTCATAAAACCTCATCATATTGGGAAATCTTGAGTGTTTATTTTTTATTTAACATAATAAACTCCAAGAAGTTGATCTGACTTTGTTTTGGTTCTGAATACACCATTACTACAATACAGATGAATTTGGTAGCAAAGCACCAAAGATGGTTCTATGTTCCTTTATTATCAAAAGATAAGACATTCTTACGGGGGTGGCGTTAGGCCAAAAATTTGGTTGAATGTCCTAAATCAAGGGTCACAGCAGACAGGGAAAAATTTGCTCATCCTTTGGCGCGACACAAAAAAAGGAAAGACGAAAAATCTGCCGTGGTTTTAATTCTTGTACAAGTCCGCATCACAAAAAAGTGATCGCCATACATACAGAAAAATTTGATACAAAACTTGTTACAATCTGTCTTTTACACCTGTCCCACATGTATACTGACCTGAATATTCACTGCACACAGGTACAGTGCTGCAAACTCATGAAAAGATGCATCAAATAAGTAAAAATGATTTCAATGCTTAATGAACATAAATCTCTCAATACACAGAGGGTCCAATGCCATCTTCTGTGGCAACCACCTCTTTACCAAAAAATAAGAAAGGAGTAGAATTAATGCCTGTCCCAGATTAAAATCTGATTGTTCATCTCATCCTCCATATACCAGCAACTCATCATAACGCTGGAGTTTAGCTGCAAAAAATAGTCAAAAGTAGAACTTCTGACATACAAGGTGGACTAAGCAATAAAGTATCTGGATAAATGGGAAATCAAAATCACAACAAAATCAAATTTTAAAAAATGCCGCAGTAGAATGATGAGTCCAGAAATTGTTTTCCTTGGCTTTGCTATACAAATTGTTATTGGAACATTGAGAGGAAGATACAGGAAGTGTTGATTACTGCAACAGCAGCTAATTGTGTGGAAAGAGAAAAATCGGCATAGCGCACAAACACAGCCTCTTGTCTTGTCATTGTAATAATCTATTACAAACATAAATTATAGGAATCTAATAATCAATTCCAATAAAATTAAGCATAAATAATTAAATCATTAAATTTGTACAAATCTCATTAATTACATATATATATATATAATACTGTACAATGATAAAAAAAATTCAGATTCTACAAAACAAGACGAAGTCTGTGTAATCAATACAATTAATTTTTAGTGTACATTTTTCTAATCATCATCATCAATTACTATTGCCTCCTCCGGTTTATTGCTGACTAATTTTAACGGTGCTATAGCAATTGGAGGACGCTGGAGGATATTTGGTTTGGCAGAAATGACGGATCTGTTATCAGCTTGAATAGTCTGCACCTCTGGAGCACACTTCTCCAAAGTAGGCATTCCGTTTACATGATTTGCGGACACAGAGTTTGTGAGAAGACTACGTGGGTTTGAGATTCGTAGTGTCAGTGGTGATGCCACTTGTCCGTAGCTGATGTTACGACTGGCGGGGGAAGACGGTAGTGGTCTCGGTAACAAGTCTCTCATCGGCACAGATCCCGGGGCCGTGACGTGAACTGGCCTTTTGGCTGTGTCTTGATCAACCTTTGAGGGAGATTTTATGCCGAATTGAGTTATAATTCCACTCCGCGGTCTAAACTGGTTGTTCTTCATGATAGGACTGTTACGGCCCACCAGATTCTCACTGGAGAGAGAGGTGGGCTTCAGTACCCCTGAGCGTGATTGAGGAGTGCTTGGCCTAACAACACTGCGATTCATTTGTGGCGGACATTTTCTCGGAGATGCTGTTAAGGTGGACTGGTCCGTCTCGTCATCTGAAGAGTCGGACAATTCAATGATCTGAATGTCCTCATCTTCTTGAATTACTTTTCTATGTGGATTAAAAGTTTGTTTACGCCTATTCTCCTGAACTTTCTTTGGAACGTAGATGACTTTCATGGTTTCCGTTCCATCAGGATTCGTGACAACCCTGGTGATCATGTCGTAGTGCTGCATCGACTGACTGGTGCGGATTCTGTTGATGTTCTCGTTGATCTGTTTTATTCGTGCACTCTTTGGACCATACAATGGCTTACTCAGAATCTGCCGTAAATGAGAATCCACCCTCGTAGACGTCTGGTTGTTCATTGGGAAAATTGGTGAAAATGTTCGTTGTGGTTTCATTGTTCTTTTCGGTTTTCGTTGACACCAGGTTTGAATTGTTTCTGGTTTTAGTCTTGTGAGTTTCACAGAACAATCTTTGAGACAGCAGAGTAATTCTCTGCTTCTCTTGGTTAATCCTGTTTTCTTTGTTATCATGAATTCTCGACGTTGCCCAGAATTGAATTTGTAAGAATGAAAAAATTTGGAAGCGAACTTTTTCCGTTTTTTGTACACAATTGGATAGGTTCTCTCTGAACGTAATTTTTCCATGAATTCATTTTTTTTAACACCGACACAATATTGCTCATAATCCTTGACAACAGGAATTGAAGCATCAATCTTCAGATGTTTCTTAACTCTGTGACCAAGGACAGAAGTGATATCAATGCCGAATAAAAGTGAACTTTTAGAGATTTTCTTCTCCAACTCCTCCCCACTTTCTGAGTCACTGAACATCCCACTAAAACTGAGATGTCTCCTTCGAGAATTGGCCTCGGTGTCTCGACTTAGTTGAGACATGAGTGATTTTGGAGTCCGTGGTGTTCGAGGAGCCTCGGGGAAGGAGACCTCAATAATTTCACAATCACTGTCCACTTCTTTCTTTGGAGAAACCTCCACCTTCTCTGAATCTGGTTTCTGCATCAAGTCCAATAAACCAATGAACACAGGTTTCTCTGGCCGATAATTAATGTCTGGGTAGGGCAATCTCCTTTTCCTTTTGCGAAATTTTGGAAAATTTCTATATTTCTAGAAATAGGAAATGAAAAATAATGAGTTAGCCATATATCTGTTGTACAATCATATTGAACACACTGTATTTTATTTTTAAAATCCTCATGGACAAGAACACTTTCACAATCTTAATAACTATTAATATTATCAAACCACCAGAAAATTGAAAGTTTCACTTCTATACTGCAACTGAACATCTATTCTATTAATTAGATACTTAGTTAAAACATGACTAAAAGGAAGTCCTGAGGACACAATTTTTCAGTTTCTTAACTTCCTTTTAACAAAAATTTCCTTATAGTCATTTTCCTTTTAAGCAAGTTACTACAGTATTTGTCCCTACATACATGGGTGAATCCAAAAAATCTTATTCTGATTATTGTGGTTGAGGGTTCCAAGACATTTTCCCAGTAATTTATCAGTGAATTCATTAAGTCAGAATTTTCCAAGGGATTCTGACCATTCTGAACCCCACCCCCTACATCTCGGCACATTTCCACTTGTAGTAGAGTATATCAAATATATATGTCTACTGAGATATTGGACCATGCCTGTGGGGTATATATATGTCAACTTAGATATTGGACCATACCTGTGGAACCCTCCTCTGGAGAGCCTCCCTCTGTCTCTGGATTTCCAGGATCCTGTTCTGGGCCTCCCTGACCTCAGCCTCTTTTTCACATTCATCCTGGTGCTCCATCAGCGTGTCTTGGTCACTGAACTGTTTGGTACACAGGAAGCACACCCAGATGGGGGCGTCGTTGGCCGCTACAGCGGACTGCGTGTCTAAAGAGAAATAAATTGGTTCAAATCTACATTACAACAAAAATAATTTTATTTTAAATTATATAATCAGAGCCCGGTAGAGACTGACCAGTGACAGGAAGTGGGGGCTCAGTGGCGCCCTCTGTTGTTTTTGCCTCCTCCTGCTCCCTCTCCATGGTGTCAAATTTTCGTGAACTAGAGTCATTCAGAAGTTTCTCCTGCCCTAGATGTCGGTAACACGACCTCACCACTTTTCTCAGCAGTTCTATCTGATCCTGTATAAGGGAGGGTTTCAAGGATCAATATTGTAATAATTTTGATTAAAACATACCTTTTACAGAGAAGTCCCTACTGATCATCAACCTAACACTTACATGATGGTATCTCTTTGAATAGATCAGAATTTTTTTTTCATTTTAGACCCTTTTTTGTAAGTTCAGTAGCTTTGATTTCTAAACACTTGTTCATATATTGTGAATAATGTTCTACCAAAGACTGACAGTTGGATAAAAAATTATTCACACACAGAAATGAAAAATTATCATATTATATTGATTTAGCTGCACAAGGCCATTTCTAAAAATAAGCCTCTTAAAAATTGTAACCAAAATAGGCTGTAATTATCTTGCTTTTAAAATACTTGGAATACATGCTTTGGTAAAATGCCACTCTGGGAATGACCCACTAAAAACTCTGATACACGTGACAACTCACACTTGCTAAACATAACCAAGTTTTCATTACTCTTAACCATGAAAGAATTAAAATCAAAGGTAAACAAGTGCTCCAATAACTGAATATAATCAGAGGCGCTGAATTCATTTTGGTCCTTGAGTCAATGTCTGTTTTGTTTTCCTCGCTTATCTTGCATAGTTGATGAAAAAAATAATGAATCTAATCTAAAGTCATGCGAAGAAAAGGGGGTCATATGTTATTATTAATTAAGAGTAACAAGTTTAACTAAGTGCCTAATGTGGCACAAATCTTTATGGTTAGACTCCGGGGCCTCTGAGGATACATCATAAAGAGAGTAGAAAGTCCGATCACTTATACATGTACTTTGATATCTAGACACCTTGGATATCTTAATTACTGGGTATACTGAGTTGAGATAATGGGGTTTGAGTAATTCTTCACCTCCTCTTTGCTGTCCTTTAACCCTGGATCCACCCATGGGATTTCTGTGGGCCACCACTCTGGTTTAAACTGGTTCTGACCAAATAATGGTACATCTCTTCCTGTGGACAGTTGTACCAGGTTTGGAATAAACTCAGTCAACTGAACCTATAGGTGACAGAAAGGTTAAAGGTCATGAACTCTCAAATAAAAGTCAACACTGTACACAATTACTGGAATTGACTCATGGCAGAAATGAGCAAATATTGACAGATTTAAAATCATTACCTGTGACATGGAGTCCACGGCAAGGGGAGGTAACTCTGCCAACATAGCATTGACTTCCTGTTGGCCCTCGTTCTGTACTACCATGCCGTCGACGGAAAGTCTCTGTTCATGGCTCCTGTACACAAATACCAGGACATCATGCATCAAACACAAATTCATTAACATCTAGTCACTTTTCTTTATGAATGTTGTGCAATTAAAGAAATGATCTAGGACATTTTTTTCAGAAAGAATCTTGAGAGAGACGTAAATTTCTCTTTGCACATAAAATAGTAATAAGTACAGAAATTTTCCAGCGATAATATTGAAGTACAAAAGACCAACTTTCATTACAACAAGGGATAAAATTTAGGCCAATTTTTAGATAATTGTGAGCCGTGACCAAGCAATAGTCAAGTACTCACATAATCATTGAAATCCCTTATAAAAAACAATCATATCTTTCCAGAACTAGTTGTAACAGTACAGTGATATATCATTATATCTATCGTATTGATAGACTGTACATGCTATGATACATGTACATGTATCACATTGTCACATGCATACCACGATACACATTTTTCTTGGAAAAGATTTTAATTACAAATACAGCTGCACTTCGACATCTCGAACACTATTATCTCGAATACAATTGATATGTCGAAGTGATTTGTAAGTCCCAGCCACTTATTTTTTTAAAGTGTTTTACTCTTGATATCTCGAATACTCGTATATCTCTACGTTTTTAAACAGTCCCATCTTGTTCGAGATAACAAAGTTTGACTGTACCAAATATCTGCTCCCTTTTTCCAATTTTTGTAAGTGCTTGGGTGTTTTTTAGGATAATACAGTATAAAGGTAATTGACATAGGCCCATCAAACAGTATAAGGGTACATAAATTCACATTGTCAACACAGTATGATTGTTGTATAAATGATATCATCATAGTTTTATAAACATTTTTAGTTTTTTAAATTACTTGATGTCATGTTGCATCGCATTAACATAAATATCTTAATACGTATCACATAGCAGCTCTATACTCATTATCTCAAGCCTATCATGAGCCCATTGGGCTTTGCAGGTTTTAATTAATTTTATTACCACGTTAATTTCCCAGTGATCTTTTTAACAATGATCTTTATGTCTTAATACAGTTTTTTAAGGTAACCGTAACATGATCGTCACTATACTTTGCCGAAGTTATCCTCGTAAATTTCTTAATTTTTTTTATGTCATGATATTTATAAATACCTCAGGGTTCAATTAATGCAATATTAGGAAAAAATCCCAAGATTTCTCCTTTGAAATGTTTCTCTTGCTAACGCGGGTTATGTTTTTTTCCTGCAATGTGGCTACCTTCATATCCCGAATGAATCACCAAAAAAAGCATTTTATTGTTTAAATGATAACAAATTACTTCATAAGTTTTGTTAATGTATCATATACAACCTTTAGTCTGATCTCAAAAGGGGCATAATTCAAATTACATTTTGCAGAGTATGAAATCAACATTTCAACAGGGATTATTATTGCGAAGCCGAAAACTAGTACAGTAAATCGAAAAACTCACCAAATTCAGGGCATGCAAAAACGCACAAAAACAAGATGTTTTGAGTTCCTAATAATTATATAATCTAACAGATTAATAAATAAGGAACCCACCATTCAAAATATGTCAACATGGTCAAGTTTTATCCAAAAATATCAAGAAATAAGGAAATACAAAAAGAAAACGTTAAATTTTAGCAGATTACTGGTGCAATGCCAGTATAATAAATTTCAGTTGACAAAAAGCACAAATTACTTCCCCTTCATAATGAACATCAGACATCAACACCAAATTGCTTGGTTGAATATACACATGTATTGCACATAATGCTATCATTTCAGTTTTCACAGCACAAAAATTTAGTATACTGAAACAGTGATAGCGAGAAAATGAAAATAAATCCACGCTGACGATTTCCGTCAAATTTACGTCATCAATAAAACGTCTTTTCAACGCTACTTCAAATTCCGACAATATTTTAAGAAATACATTATTTCCCCCACAAGATGATATGATTTATTACAAAAATATCGATATTTGAAACGTTCAAAAACAAAAAACAACCGTGTCCTTTTTGTATCGATGTTGTAAGAAATCAATGAACACAATGGCGCTAAACTGCGAGTGCTCCAGTTTGCCAAAAAATATACCGCTTCACGACCAGTTTTTAATCGAAATTTTTACCTGATTATTGGCTCCTATGTCTGTTTCCTCTCTCTGCAAAAAACTGCCTTTGTTTGCACTAAAATTAACCCACATACAGTCGATATATTCACTACCCCTCGCTCTAAGCGGAAAACAAAATGGCTGCCAAAATTGTAAACTTCGCCTTCTCGTTCACGCGATGACGTCACAACACTGACCTACCTCGATATCGAGTGACGTTGTGCATAGAGGAGACAACTTGTAGGCTACTTTTATGTTTATTAAAGATATGTGAACATGCCAATAACAAATTTTAAATTAAAAATTGTAAGTGTCGTTGTTTCTTCGGTCATGGCTTTCCTTTTTTCAACCCTACACTGTTTTAATTTGAAAGGTTTCCCGACCATAAGTTGTTTGTTGCTAAAGATGCTGTTGTTGTTGTTGTTTATCTACGTCTGATTAATACAAAATCTATGATGAAGTTGTGTATATGACAGCTGGGTTTTTTTAGACTGTATATATATTTAGTTGACCGTGACCGCGACTTATAACTGTTGTTCCGCGGCCTATTTACCAACTTTTTGGCAACCATATAACAATAAGTCTTCAATCTGAAAATTAACTTTAAGGTATACGTTTACTCAGAATGAAAAAAAATTCCACTGATGATAATGAAAAACCATCTATTGTGTGTTGAAGACCTATCATGGTAGTGCTATTTTTCACTTTCAAAAAAGTAGGTCAATGACCTACTTTTTGAGATAATGGCCATTGCATTTTTTTTGAAAATTTAAGAAAAGTCCCTAAAAATTTTACATTATGATTGAAATTTTCTTAATTGTGAAAATAATACAAATTTAAAAATGAAATACACTTTAATTTTAAAAAATCAAATACAGTTTACGAATGGCAGTGACACGAAACAGACACAAAGCATTAAGTTTTAATTTTCAATTTTTTATGAATATTCCAGTCCGAATTTCCTCTATCATTTTTCAAATTCCTACCCTTTTTTATTCAATTTTACAAAAAATTGAATTATGATAATACTAAAACATTTATAGCATTAAATTAGGTATATTGACCTTACTCTGCAGGCATAAAAGTTATATGAGGTCAATGATAAAAATTTTGAGATATGGTGTCTTTTATCGTTTTTAAGCATTTTTCAATATTTTTGTAGTGGGTGCCATTCGAATATCTAAATGAAAAAGTGAGGTAAAAACAACATAAAATATGCAAAATTATGTTGACTAACAAATAAAATCTTAACTTTGAATATTACAGTCCTACCAAAAATATTTCGGTGAAAAACAAAATCTGAAAATTTTAGTCCGAATTTCCTCTGTTTTGCTAAAAGTCCAACTTTGTTTGAGCCTTATTTCATAATATAGTAAAAATATCGAATGGTTTATCAATAATAATTCATTTCATAAATAATTTTAGTGTTTAGAACAAATATTACACATGACATTGAACTTTATAACAATCCGAATTTGAGTCCTGAAGGATGACGTTTACTCAGAATGAAAAAAAAATTCCACTGATGATAATAAAAAGACATTTATTGTATGTTATAGATCTTTGATTGTAGTGTTATTTTTCTCTTTCAAAAAAGTATGTCAATGACCTACTTTTTGAGTTAATGGTCATTGAATATATTTTTAAAAATCCCATAAAATTTTACACTACGATTGAGATTTTCTTAAATGTGAAAATAAAACATATATAAATCAAACACTTTCAAAAATGAAATACAGTTTATGAATGGTATTGGCACTAAATAAATACAAAGCATTAAAATTTCGGCTACAATTTTTCAAAATATTCCAGTCCGAATTTCCTCTAGCAGTTTTCAAATCCCTACCTATTTTTTCTCCAATTTTACAAATAATTGAATGACGATTATACGAAAACATATATAGTATTAAACTGCTTATATTGGCCTTAATCTGTTGGCATAAAATTAATTTATATGAGATCAATGATCAAAATTTTGAGATAAGGGGTCTTTTATCGTTTTTAAACATTTTTCAATAGGACTTTTTTTGCAATTCGTGCCATACGAATTCTAGGTCTTTCCGGCAGAGTTCGGAAAAACACCCGAGAATTTGTGATTGACCAATTCATGCATTTGGCACACCTTGCCGGCAGATTCGGTCTTCACCGCCGTGAAATGTAGGTTACGGAATTGGTCGAGGTTTGCCGAATGGCACAATACATATCACCTCGTCTTTTTCCGTCATTTGTTACGGTAATTGACCGAGCTAAATGTTACATTTCCCATCATTCCGCTCGTAATGGAATTGTGGGAAATTCAAACGGATCAAACCACCATTCTATGATTTATTCATGTACATCTATTTATGTACATAAGCACTCAGTCCAAAGATTTCAAAGCTTTTGAGTTTATTTTAATAAAACCACCAGTGCGTTATAACTTATATACTAATATGCTTAAAAAATATTTTTAACCACAATGAAAAATACCATATTTATTTATTTTATTTTTTTTGGCGAAACGCACCCTCTATATCGTCAGATTAATTGATGCGACCCAAAAATTCGAATAAAAAAGTCCATTCTATTTCCAACGACGTGTAATAAAGGTACCCGGATGAAAACGTTGAAAAATTGTGTAAGGCGTTGGCCTTGGAACGGGGGGGGGGGGGCTTAGTCCATCCACTTTTTTGCAGAGCTATACCTAACCATAACCAAGGACCTTTTTTTTTGCTTGTCAAGAGTTTTTGTTAAGTCTAGCGACCCCCCCCCCCTCCACAATTTTCCCTGTATAGGCCTAGTAATTTTTGTTAAAAACATACATGTATTATCATTTCTGTAAATATCTCCGTTCAAAAAGAAATGAGGTCTTTAAGAAGAAATGTGGGATTTTAACAATAGGAAAAATCCGGTTATCGAAATGATGAAAATTTAGTTACTCCTATTGTATATGGATAAGTTCTCCTACAGTTTTTAAGATAGGAAGTTGTTGTTTTACAGATCAATTGTACATATATATCAGAAATATGCATTATTACGTGGATTTTGATTGTTGCTTATTTATGCCAAAATATAAGATATACATTGAATTTTATTCATTTTTCTCACTTTCACTTGGATTCTCATTTTTGATAATTTATCTTTCATACTCTGTCCCGAGTTTTTGCTTTCACCACTTTTTGATTGATATTTCGAATTGACGATAATCATAAATACATTTGTGCTCGAATTACTTTCATCCACTAATATGAAAAATATCCAGATTATCTGCTTTGAAACGCCCCCTCTACCGCTTCAGGTTTCAATACGCATCCAAAAATAGAAAGTCTACGAGGATTTTGCATTGCATCAGCCATTAATAAGCCCGGATGATAACGTTGAAAAATTGCGCGAGGTATCCCGAGTACTTCCGAATGGCGAAAAGATCTAAACATTTCCCATTATACATCTCCGTCGTTTATAATTGTTCAAGGAAGATATCTTGGATATATTCCCCTTTATCGATTTCAACTGTATTTCTTTCACAGGTGTGTGTATTTTTCAAATCATCAAAAAGTGATGGAAGCAATAACTTGGGACAGACTATAAATTAAAAGTAAGGATGGTTAGACCTTGTCATTTTCTTGCAAAATATTGCAGATTTATACAGAGTATCCCATTTCTAGTGTTTGGTAGTGTTTATCAATTTAGGGTCGACAAAATTGATCATGAATTCTGTTAAAACAGAACCCTGTTTGCTGTCACGTTGACATCTTTTCCCTTGTATAGATTTCAATTGTACTTCTTTGACAGGTAAGTATATTTTGTGAAAAACCGTAATGTCCGAGCACTTTGTTCCTCATATACTGTATAGATGGGATGAGGGACATCCCCAACCCGCATGGGATAATCCACATTACACAAATCTACACGATAAAGTTCCTGGAAAAAAAAGCTTATAACTCCCCGAAACAAAATCGTCTCACGGACCTACCCCCTCTCTCCGGAAATTACACGCCTATCTCATATATAAATCTTCCAAAGGACATGGGTCTGCTGAATATCTTGTGCGCACGCGCTGTTTCACATTACACACTGACAGTAGAAACGGTTTTCATCTTAAAACATGGACATCTGGTTTATCCTAGGTAGAATATATAGAAAGTGATTATCGTGCAAGGGCTTTCGATACGGGCCAGTGAAAACGTAATATGCTATAAATTTTGAATTTACATGGTGGGTGGAAATACGAACTTTAAAAAATAACAACTTGAATGTGGCATTTTTGCTTGTCTACCCATATATCGTGTTAGTAGTATACCTAAACTAATTGAATAACTGTTGATAATGGAATTCATTTGTAGCGTGTATAAACGACTTGTCTTCTTTTGACTAAGGGCAGATCTAGATCCGGTAAAGAGATAGCACTTGTCCGTATGGGTTGTTTTGGTCTGGTTGTTTTACAATACCTGTATACTCTTTGCCGTCTGTATGTAGCGTAAACTGTCAAACCCAGTTTATACTGAGCAGCTGGCACGTAGCATCGTGAAAAGTTTTTAACATTTCAACATTTCAATTTGTTCATTTTGACCTTCATGTAGGGAGAAGACTAAAACAGGCCTTGTCTGCTGCCTCATCATATTCAATGTATCATATATCAAATAACAAACAGAGCAAAACAAAACCCCATTCCCCAATCTTTAATTGAAATCCGTAGGTCCTAATTCGGATTGGGGGAGGGGGGGGTGTGTCAATTTTGATTAAGAGTCCTTAATATCATTTCAATTTTTTATTGCCGCCCCAAAAAAGTTAATCTGTAGATGTTAAATGTATTCCTTATAATAAAAAAAAATACGAGAGAGAGAGAGAGAGAAAGAGAAAGAGAGAGAGAAAAAGAGAGAAAGAAAGAGAGGCGTTATTACACAAAACATGACATAATGATTTATCAAGTCGTTTGTTAAATTGACAAGGTTATCGCAATTAAAGCCTTTTAGTACTTTGATTATTTATATTGACACGACGATTTATATTTTGAACACTACACCCCCCCCCTTTTTTTTTGGGGGGGGGGGGGTGGTGAGCTCGAGGGGATACAAGATGTGCTATGAAATTGTGTATGTAGCCTCAGAGTTTGTGTTAAATATAAAACAAAAACCAGAATGGATTTATGCACAATATAATTCATGGCAAGCCAATTCATAGCTATCTTGACAACAATCCTAGAATATAACATGTAATCATTGTAGTCGTTTCTATATAAATATAAGGCCATATAAATAAATGAAGTTTTTGTCGCCAAAAAATATGTTTAACAGTTAAATTCACAGAACATCTTTTTTAGTTAGGTAGTAAAGATTAATAACAAGTTAACAATAAATAAATAATAAAAAATTACTACAAACAATCGCCGAAAAAAAAAACCGCATTTTGAAAGAAAGATGCATGTTTTTATAAGAATTTTGATTTTTTAAATCTACATTTATAATTCAAATTCAATTAGCAACTTAGTTTAAATTATGTTCTGACTATTTTATATCATATATTAGAACTTAACCTGCAGTGCGTATTTTTCATTATCATAGTACTATAATGTAAATTTTAGGAATATTTTTTTTTTGTAAATCGCAGATCTAAAGTCAATTGCGTTACAATAATATTGTGTTCTTAATTATTTATTTCCGACCATGAAAGAAAACACAACCGCTTAGACTACATGTAATCTAGTACCTTTAGCATGTGTATATAGTATTTGCGTGATAGCATGACGGTCCCTGTGGAAAATACTGTGTATTGTGTATGCTGATGCCACATTTTCTAACCTGGTCATAAATTTGATATTTTAATTATAGGACAGAATGCAATAAGCAATCGATTCACGGGCCACGTCGGGTTACCGGATATTTGACGTGAGAGCTGTGTAATGATGTCCAGCATCCGGGTCCTTGTGGATGTACGTCATGTCCAGCCACACGATCCAGGTAGGTCAGGGAGCAAACAGTAGCCGTCAGTGACGGGGGATAGAGTGATCAGAAGTTTATGTCATTTTAAATTAAAAAATAATTAAGAGCAGCCTGAATTGCAGCTATATACAGAGTATCTCAGTATCTCATCACAATGATCATTCTAGATTATTATATATAAAAAAATTACAAATTCTTTTTTATGTCAGAATTTACAATACTATTTAAGCTGTTTATCTCTTTGGTCAAAGTAAAAAAATTAAATGATAAGATAAAAATGTCTGCTGGCAATTAATACGTCGGTTCATATGTCGCTACTAACTCGTAGATACACTGGTATAGACCTCTGTACTTTGTTATATAAAACGAAATGAATGTTATTCAATTGATTTGAGAGAAAAGGTCCGTGTTGTGTTTTAAAAAATGAGTTCATGCAGGTTTCATTAGATATAAGTTTCAACGACCTAAATATTTTTTAAAACATCGATTGTGTTGATTGAGAGTTATTCTCTCATTGTCATATCGTGATCGAGCTGTTGTTTTACGAAAGGTCCTAGAATAACAATTCATGAAATTTGTTTACATGTACATGTATTGCATTTCGTTGACTAAAATAACAATAGCGAAAATAAAATGGAAACGACAATTTTTAACTCACTTTTTCTCAAAGTTGCATGCTTAAAATCACTATTTATGTTATTATTAAATATAAATTTGTTTATAAATATTAACATGCACTGCAAGTTTCAGTTCCATAGATACATGTACTATATATATATACTTAATATTATATAATAATATATGTGAATAGAAGCAATTATATAATATATATTACATGGTGTATATAATTATGAAATTAATTAATAAAACATTAATTAACATCCTTATTCACAAACGTCAAATTCCGTTCCCATACTACAGCCGTAAAAGTTTTAGGGCGATACGATTATCTTTTTTCTCCCAGTGTCATACAAAACATAAGGAACGTGTGTTAAAAATCAAATTTATAGAAAAAAATGTATAAATGATTACATTGGCACAAACAAACTTTTATACAAAATCTGGCAAAGGTCTAATTGCATGACCATCATCTTAAATATTGTTTACATATAATGCAATTAGAAATGTTAACACAATAATGTAAATAAAGGCTATTATAGTTTTTCACTTTTTATGAGAAGAAATAATATTTAAATATCTCAATAGAATGTAAAATCTAAATACACTAAAGTCATATTTTGCACTACATTCACAATGACCCGGGTTTAGAAAATTAATATTAGATAAATAATTTTTATCAAGAATCAATAAAAATTTTTAATTATTTGGATTCAATAATTTTCTCGCAGACATAAAAAATCGTTTTGTTTAAAAAAGACCGCGAATCACGTGAACAGCAAAACCCGCTCAAATTTTTGGCAAGGTAAATTGTATATTTATAAGATAATTTCTATTTTTGCATCAGATATCCGCATTCAGACATGACCGCCATTGTTTTCTTCGTCACACGCACCCATTGATTTGGGTTAAAATGTTGTTGTTTTTGCATATTTTGCCGATTCGTACATTTGGTCTAAGTTCCAACCTTCTCATCCAGCAGAACACCGAGTCTCTTCGCAATAGTCATTGGACAGCGAAAAAAGCCCGGATGTACAGTAACAGCACATAATATTTAGACGCCATTTTGCCTGTACAAAAATAACGATAGCAATGCCTGATTGATTATTCGACAAGCGCTTGGATCGGGAAATATTTCTGCGAGCTGAATGTTTATAGGACAAAGATGGTAAGTTGATGTAAACACCAGCAGATGGTCGATCGATCGGAGTGGAAATTTAAAAATAATCGCGATTGTTTAAAGTAGGTCGCCGCTGTTTGCGAGGTCAGCAGCGGCAGCGCCGGGGATGTCGCGTTAAATTATCGAATTTCTTTACGGCGCGTTTTGACGCCAAAAGTAGACTCACATGATTTCGTTGCATGTTAGTGATTAACAGGGTGTATTGAGTTATAATTAATTGCTATTGATTAAAGTAATTAACTTTATAAACAACTTATATGTTTGCTTAATTAACGAACTTTCATCAACATTTAGGCCTATACGCCTTTATAAGTTGTAAACTGTAGCAAAATGTTTTAGACGTTTTTACACAACTGACAAAGATCGTATGTGGTTCTGCAAATAAAAAACAATAATTGTAAAATGTTGGACTATTTATGTATACAGAATATCAGGAAATTTTAAGCAAAAGAAAAAAAAGTAGATCTTAGTTTTTATATTACAGGTAACAGTTTGTCATTTATTTTATGTTAATAATATACTCTTGACCATTATAATAGACTATTGGTTTATAATCTGACACAGGTCAATATTATAATAGTTTAAAAAAAGAAAAAGGCAATGATAAGAAAAAACAGTTCCCTTCAATTTTAAATATTAAAATAAAGTATTGAAGGAGGATAACATTAACTCAATTGAAGATGTTTATTACTAAAGTAGGTAAAAGTTTAGGATAAGTTCCATAGCATTTGGCAATTTATAATCACTGGCGTTACCTTGGACTCTATAGAGTAAATATTCTACTGAGAGAATTCCAAGATAAGTCCAGCTAGAAGACATGCTACATGCTTTATTATTTTAATAGCTTCTTAGGTTTATTTTGAATTTGACGTTGTTACACTAGTGAGCAGAATTTGTGGAATTTTTGTTTTAAAACTTGTTTGTTGACTCAGCAAAAGCAGCATAAGTTGATTTATATATCATATTAACTATTCTGGACAATATGAAAATTAGCTGTCATATTAAATCAGTAATATTGGTATCATAGTGGAAACAATCATGGCAAAATAATTCCAAAATATGCACCTATAATGATTGTCACTCAATATTTTTTTTTTCAAGAGTTCATGTGTCATGATAAAGGAAATTAATAATTTAAATTTTAAGCAGCTTAGATATAGTTCATGTATGAAAATGAATTCATAAGATATAAAAAATAATGTAGGTTGAACTTGGTCACTTTTCCCCTATATGTGGAAGACTGTCAGGTTATGAGTAAAGGGGAGTTACTCCTACACATAAAAACAAATTAGACCAAAAAAATAGATAGTTTACCAAGCATAAATTTGTAGATTAATTTTGTTATAATAAATATGTGAAAAAATGTCCATGTCAATCAAAGCTGTCTTGTCCTTAAAATGGAGAGATAAATTTTTTTAAGGGGGGGGGGGGGGTGAAAAGACATGGTAATACTTGAAAAGGAACTAAAATATTTTCTTATAAAGCACATGCAACAAACACTTTTGTGGTGGGGATAAAGAGAGTGGACGGACGGGCCATAGAGACAGGGATGGTAAAGGCGTGTAAAGTCTACAGGAGTTGTAGACTATTAATGATTTAAGGTGTAACAAATCCCCAGGGTCGGTGGTGAGGTAATGGTCAGCCACAAAGCTGTTCTGTGTGATTTTAGGGGGCGTAAGAACATTGTGATTTTAGGGGGGGTGTAAGAACGACCATCTGGGTGTCGAAATCAACAGGGGATCACTGCTCTCAGTAAATTGTTTCTCAGGCACACACAGATAGTTTGGAGGGAAATGACACCTGAGTCATAAACACTAAATTAAGTAAGATAAGTGCATGAATCTCAGTGGATTGGTATACCACTAGTACTTATTGGTGGATATGTTAGAGGACAGAATTCTTTACATATGCTGCTGGTACTTCTTGTTTGACTTGAGAGATTTTTAAAGAGCACTGCTTGGCCATGAACTGATGGTGTGGTATACATCTTTGTGGAAGCAGGAAGGTGACTTGGTTTGAATTGTAAGTGCTCACTTCACAATTTCTGGAATTTCTGTCTGTTCTTCCCTGTTTCTTTAGATTTGACTGTAACGATAATTCACATTGTCCAGTATATTGCCTTTTCTACAGATCCATAGTTATACTGGAACCCCTGTGATGAAATTACTTTACAGATCTCACAACATTTAACAAAGATGTAAATTTTATATTTCAGCAAATCTAGTATATTGCTGAAGCTAGTAATTAATGTAATTATTTGTATATCATAAAATTATCAAGTTAGCATAATCTTAAGAGTTGTTCTTTTGTTGACATTTTTCAGAAGAAGGCCAAGATGCCAGAGGACACCAAACTACAGCATATCCCACAACCGTCCGAGGCGGCCAAACTACCCCAGTTACCTCCCTTGTCCATCGACACCATGACACAGGTCAGAAATCCCCCCCCCCCCCCCACACACACCCCCACACCCCCTCCCACACCCATAGCAATCCCCTCAAACATCTTCCCTAACCAAAGAGACCTTGACACAGGTCAGAAATCCCCCCCCCCCCACACACACACACACACACAGACCCACACCCCTCCCACACCCCCTCCCCCACCCATACCAATCCCCTCAAACATCTTCCCTAACCAAAGAGACCTTAACACAGGTCAGAACCCCCCCCCCACCACATACACACACACACGCAAAATGCTTATTTGGCCATTTATCCTAATGGGTTAAATTCTCCAGGGAATTATTGGCATTTTTGGATTCCATGTGTCCCCAATTCTTCCCATAACAGAGATAATAATTTGATTATATATGATAGGGCTATTTGTGGACAAAGGATTTCATTCTCTTTATCTTGATTTAAATCTTGAAATTATCATATCCTATTTTTGTATTGTAAACCATTGATCATGGATTAAGTCATCTGTAACATTTGGTTGGTTTAATAAAAAAACAACAAAAACCCCCATAATACTACATGTACACATGTTGTTAGATTTCCTGATGATAACCCCATCTCTTCAGGTTTTGGGGAAAAAAACAAAAACATTTCATAACGTAATCACATTTTGATGGGGATTTTTTGCAACCAATTTAATTCTCCAAGTGTCTTCCTGCATGCATGTGTAAAAGAGTGATGAGATTGGAAGAGAGTTTCCTGCATGTTCAAGAACTTCATAGATCTGACAAAAGATAAGATAGGACCAGGGATAATGGATTTTTCCCAGAGATATGTATGGTATATATAATAAATAGATGGTACTTGTCATTCTCTTTGTTCTACACACAAGGACCGTAGTACAACAGTTGGATCGCAGTAGTTGTAGGACCTGTATTCCACATAGGAAGTAGTTGGCTTTGAAATGCAGGTGCCCTGTTAAAACTTTTATGGTTTTTTGGGGCTTTTGAACTAACAACACTATTGTTGATATCATTGCAAACAGTTTAATGAAAAATTGAAGAAAATGAGGAGGAGATAAATTTGTAAAGTTTTGATCCTTTGTGTTTTTTGGTTTGTTTGATTTGGAGTTCAGCTGGTTGACTAGTGTTTACCTGTGGACTGTGACGGTTCTCTCACCTGTTGTAGGTAGAGCTACAGGACTTTATCCCTCAGCTGGTCAGCATCATGATGTCCAATAAGGCCGGCCTCCACAGGAAGAACTCGCGGCCTGACTGGTGGCCACTACACCTACCCTGGACGGGTACCAAGTCAGACCTACTGTATCAACAGGTATGTACTGATGGTACTTCATAATGTATCAACAGGTATGTACTGATGGTACTTTATAATGTATCAACAGGTATGTACTGATGGTACTACATAATGTATTAACAGGTATGAACTGATGGTACTACATAATGTATTAACAGGTATGTACTGATGGTACTACATAATGTATCAACAGGTATGTACTGATGGTACTACCGGTACATAATGTATCAACAGGTAAGTACTAGACTATCTAGACATGATCTCTCCTGTACAGGCGCCAAGACAGGCCTATTGTATCAACAGGTATTATTTACTAATGCTACTATGTACTTTACTGTTTCAACAGGGAAGTACTTGCAGTATATACTTGCCGCTAAGTATGTGTCACTTATGAGTCAGACATACTTTCTGAGCTGACATTTCCAGGATTTTTTGAAGTCTGTAGAAATATAGCCATTTTGTCTAGTCTTGTGAGATTTGCTCCTCTATTTTTGTTGTTTTTGGTATTTTTCAGAGTAATTGGTCTGAACCATTGAGAGACGCAATAAAGAAGTGTTACCGCCACATGGGACAAGAAAAGTTGTTGCAGGTCAACAGGTGTGACAGCAAACAGGTGAGAGAAAACGTTAGGATAACTATGTCATCCCAATAATTACAGCTGTATCTGTAAACAAAGGAAATACTCCAACACCTCCAAACTCTATGTGTGTAGACCTACTATGAAATGAATGTTTGTTAACCGTTGTTTTTACATTTCCCAAACTTTGTGTTTGTAGACATCCCTGCACGGTAAACCTGTGGACCGTTTGGACCCCTCCCCCAGCTACTACACTGGACCCTCCCCCCACAACCACAGTAAGATCACTGTCTGCAGGCATTGGTCCTATACAATCAGTTCTCTTTCATATAGATAAGAATTTAGTTTTGATTTTTGTTCATAGCTAATTGACTATTTAAGAATCTAATGAAGTTCTCTAACTTTATGATAATATGATATTTTAGAGTGTAGCAAAAATATGCCAAGACATTGTGGATTTGCAATGTAATGTTTAAAGCTTCCCACACACCTTTCCTCTCTGTACTGGTGAACTGAT
The DNA here is from genome assembly GCF_025612915.1 of Magallana angulata. NCBI lineage: Eukaryota > Metazoa > Mollusca > Bivalvia > Ostreida > Ostreidae > Magallana > Magallana angulata. The sequence continues at coordinate 1,534,774 of NC_069118.1, forward strand.
ACTGTACCATTTTGTCATTGTTTCAGATAAGAGGCCGTGCCAGTATGCAGAGATCTACATCTGTTACTTCTGTGAGCACGAGTTCTCGGACAGGACTCAAATGAGGGAGCACCAAGCCCTGTGTCAGGAGCGACCTCCCCAACTCCAGGAGGCCATGAAGATACCACCCCAGCCCTCTGACTCCACCCAGGGGCCCCCTCAAATGAGCCCCATCAAACTTTCCCTCAGTTATAAGACCCCCAGGGGCCCCAAAGACGGCTTCATCAAGATGTTTAATCTGGTGCCCAAACAGAAGGCAGACAAGATTCTAGCGCGACACAGGAACAGCCTGGACGTTGAGTGTGAGGAGTTGGATTACTCTGTACCGGACACGCCCATCTCCCCCACAACCCCACGGACACCCAAGTCCCTGATATCGCAGCTCAGTCGAGAGGAAGGCCCTGCCTCCAGAAAGAGGCTCAGTTACTCGGAGCCTGGGGATAACGAGGACCGGGAAAGCGTGATCAGTGGATGCAGTGAAGACGCAGAGGAGAAGGCGACCCAGAAAGGAAAGTCTCTTTTAGCCATTGATATCTCCTCCCTGCTCGGACAGAGGATTCAAAAACACGTCAAAGCAGACTCATTTATTCAGGTGATTGGGGACTCGGAATCATTTTGCAAAACGCCAGTCAAAAACTCTTTCTATGAAAAGCTACGCAACAGAACTATAACCTTCCCACTATCATATAAACCGCGGCGAAAACATGATGGGAAATTTGTGCACAAGTATGGTTTCAACAGCAAACAGAAAAAGGAGATAAAGAAGAGGCTGAAGTCAGGACTCAGCAAAGAGAGTAGAGAGCTTTTGAGAAGTTTACCCAAGTGTTCAGTGGATGTGGCCAGGCTTACAAACTGGGAACTCAGACGATACCTGTCTAAACACTCCTATAGAAAACTTATGAACATAAAACCCACAGCCAGTGTGTCTGATTCAGAATTCCCAAAGGAACCCCTTCTTATGTCTAAAAATGTGGATAAACTTCTTGGTCTGAAGAAAAGGTCTGAGTTGAATGAAACGAAGCTGAATCAGTTGGCTCCAGTGAATGTCGTGTCAGAGGACGCCAATGCAGAGATCACAAAGCATAAGTTGACCCTGTACCGCTGTCTGTTGTCTGATCTAGCTGCTGTGCAGTCCAATCTGAAGAAAAACAAGACGACCAAGGCAATCCAGCAGTCTCTGACACTCAAACTAAAGCAGACGCCAGCAGATGGGCACATCTCAGTGAAGAAAGAAAAGATTGCGATTCCTCCAGTAAAATCCTCCACACCACTCATACAACCCTCGTGGGTACCTCATGGAAACAAAGTGAAGAAGAGACAATCAGGGAATCGGTCAGTCGACAACATCTCCATCATCTCAATTTCTTCTGATGAGGAATCAGTCAACTCCCGTTGCTGCGCGGCTTGTAGGAAGAAGAAGCTTGGCCTTTGTTCAGCGGACTTGTCTCTGATGCCTTGCTCCTCCTCCACTACGCCGCCCTTGAGTGTGTCCCCCACAAGTTCGGTGTCCGTCACCCCTCAGGTCTCCCCCTGCAGTTGTATTTCTTCCCCAGAGTCTGAAAAATCTCTCGGTTTAAATCTGTCCCCCACACCTGACCTAGTCCAGTGGCACGTTAAGTCTCGTACATTTCAGACTTCCAAAGGCAAACCCAGCTCTAAACCCTTACTCAAAACGGCTATAGAAACGCCAGTGTCGGCCTCGGTCTTTCAGAAAACAAGACAAAGAGAGATGAACTCTCAAAGTAAGCAGAATGTTTCAGTCTCCCAGAAGACTCCTGTGAAGAAATCTCTCAGTGTGTCCAAACTAAGAACCTCTCCTAGAAAATCATCTCAACAGCAGCCATCAGAGGGGGTTGGGCAGAGTCAAACCAAAGAAAAGAACAGAAGTATTGAAAAAGAAGTAGCTCCACAGGAAAATAGGCTTGGTGCCAAAGCAACTGTTTCCACTAAAACTTCAGCTGAAAAGTCGACTCCAGTTACAAAACAAACCATGTCTCAAAAAACCTCACCCAGAAAATCTCCCATGAAAAAGTTGGACACCGGGAATAATCTGATAATCAAGACGAGATCAAAGGCCGGACTTCCACTGAAGAGGTCAAAGAGAATCATGTCTTCATCTGCTCAGAGCAGTCCCAAAAAGCCTAGAATGGATTCCAAGTAGATTACAGGGTCGATCAAATGTACAGTGGTATAGGTCTGTGCAAAAACCGTCAGGAACAAAATAAGCTTTGCATTACATTCCTTTTGAATGTGTTTGATGAAGTTTGATAAAGTAAATATGTGTTCATCATGAATGGAAGAAAAGGACTGCCACTTTCAGACTTGTGTATGTTACAGTTGGGTATACTGTATTAATGACGATGCAATAAGAACCAATAATTCCTCTGCTTTGATCTCGGTGTGGAAATCTCAAAGGATGAAATAAGTTTGGATCTTAAACTGATCTTTATTCAAAGCCAAAGTCTGTTACATTTTACTGATTTTTAAACTGTATCTGAGATATAGGATGCCTGTTATTTTTTAACTGAGAGAGCTCTGTAAATGAGAATCAATTGTCATGATTGTTCCTTGCTAGATAGATAGAATGACTTTTTGTCAATGAGAGATAGAATTGATCTTTGTATTTGATAGCTTTTGGCAGCAAGATATTTGTTCAGAGAGCTACATGATCTGCTGCTGGAGAGTCTGTGTGTCTGTTAGAACTGTGTATGGAACTCTGTCACTGTTAACAAAAGTGTGTTCATTAGTTAGACGTAGTCATTGTACACCACCATTAGTAAAATAGCTCTTTTTTTGTGTGCAAGATCAAATTTGTTTCTCCACTTGTTGTATACCATATCCATTTTCTTTCCATGAAAGGTCCTTGTTTTGTGGATACATTTTTAAAATAGTGCTTTTATGATGGTGCTCCATTACGAGAGAGAGAGAGAGAGAGAGAGAGAGAGAGAGAGAGAGAGATTGTCATGGAACTGAGTCTGATTAGGAAAAACTGGGAAAGAAGACTAATTGTGTCTGTGAACAATTTTTTTCCTGCTGTTTTCAGTGTGTGTATGTAAATGTAAACTGTGGAAGGATCTCTCTTCAGCAGATTGTTTTGTTTTTCTGCGTTCTCTTGACGTTGTTATACAGTACATTTGAACAAATTGAATTCTTCCACTAATTTCATAACGTTAAAGTGAATGAATAACAAAATGTTGCCAAAATCACTCAGAGAGTAGATATTTAGTTACCAATTTTAAATTGGGTCATTTGTTGCTTTTAAGAATCCTTTTTATGTTAGATTACTCTCTTTTTTCTGAATTTAAACTGCAATGCCAAAGTAGGGTCCTCAAAGGGGGAGTTTTTCCCTGGTTGGGTCTGGTATACTGTAAAGCAACATCTATTCTCTTGCGAGAAAGTTTCATGAGGTTCTTGAGAGCCTCGTTGTCATGAATATTTCTTGGCCCGAACCACTCTTTGTCGCATGGTTGTTACAACAACAAGACTGTGAATAAGGCTTGGTCGGGAAAATTAGTTGTCACAAACCACCTTATCCCGAGTAAATCATGAAATTTAGTCGCAGCGAATAATAGTTGGTTTACAGTATTGTGTCAAATCTGAAGAAAAATTGATTGATAAGCATTAATTGATCTGTTTTAATGAAAAATATACACTCATGCTTCCCCACCCTCAACAATCAAAGTTGATCGACTTCAGTGTGATAGACTGTGATGAATGTTTGTTGAAGTTATGTTCCATTGTGTGTTATTTTATTGAGATTATCCGTTGTAGAGGTTGTAAGGTGATTGTACACATGTAGCTGGATATCTGTTCTTATGTTGGGCATTACTGGTACTAGTTGTCTGTTTCTGTAGTCACGAGTGATTCATGCGCTTGTTAGATTTTTTTTGTGTATTTCCCCTGTATTCCCCCCCCCCCCCATTATCCCTTACAAAGCTCCACTTTTTCTGTGGACATAAAGCTGACATTTTGTTTCATTTATTGCACACAAAGTGTACCATTCCTCCATGATCCTCTCATGTACCATTAAATGTTACAGTCATATATCATCATGTACCATTAAATGTTACAGTCATATATCATCAAAAGTTCCATAAGAGTAGACGAGGACTCTGAGGAGTGAATGGGTGTGTAAGTCCTTCCATTAACAACTCTGTACATCCTGTCGAGTGTACAACTCGCTATGTGATAACGCATCCTCTTGGTGCTCTGTATATACTAGGCAGAATCATGACAGCCAGGTCCATGAGATATGTCCACCCCTAGCCATTAGCTGCCGACATCTTATCTTCAAGAACTCTAACATTTCTGAGTGGTAGAAAATATTATTTTTTGCATAAGCTTGTCAATATGGTTATATATCATATGATTATATTGAGTAAGTATCTGCCATTAGAAGGTGGTTAAGATATAGAAAAGTTCCAGGGTGTTGTTTTTGTACAAGTTGTGTACAAGAAAACTAACTTGAATTGTAAGTTTATACTGCATCAGTAGTTGCCAGTAATTCTGTAATATTTTGTACACCCACCATCCATCATTTGTAAATACCATTGTTTGAACATTTGCATGCATTTTTTCATAGAACAAAGCCATGTGTTGATAGGTTTAAAATATTTGTGAAAAAAGCTTATTTTTCTATTTCCTGTATATAAGTGTACAGTGAATGTGTCCGAGTTTCTGAGAGGCTTCAAGTATAAATACTCCCGTGCCATAGGGTTGTAACCAAAACAGAGGACAGCTGTGCTTTCATAGAACATCAAATCATTTCTAATCATTCACTTCAGTATTTATATCTCCAATTTCCTTTCATGGACTTGTGTTTATCATTTTTACCAGAATAATGTTCCTCAAAATAGAAGGAGGTTTGTCACAAATTTCATGAATCGTGATTAGAAAAAGAGGTTTGGAGTGGGGGGTGGAGGGCTTATGGTATAGTTTTTGGACATGGGGAGGTGACCTAAAAGTCAACATCCAACCACGGGATAGAGGAGTCATTATTTGTTTCATTTGCCATTCAACAGAGTAGCCATAGTTTCATTTTGTTTGATGAACAACAGGGAAGATTGATGCATGGGTTTTGGTTTATAATTAATTTGGCGTACTTGGCAATTTGGAGAGAGTGTGGTTGTTATGTTCTGTAATTGCATGTACAATCTGTTTTTCATGTTTTAAAAAAAAGTTATATGATGCAGCATTTAATCTTGGGCCATAACAGACATAATATCGTAATCGTGATTAATCAACTTCCCGCATTCTTGTGTTGGTCATCATAGGTGTCTGGGTGCAATAAAATCTTCTTCCGAGATCTCCATGACTATGCTAGAAAACATTCAGTCCTGATGTATTCAACCATTGTTCACTGGTTTCTGCTCCATTTTAATTATTTTCTGTTTTACTGATTTTATATCTAAAGGAATTTTTAGTTTTGAATTAAACTTTTGTTTTACAAATGTATGAAACATTAACATGTTATATGAAATTTTAGTTTTGTCATCAAATACAGGTAGATTGTGTTTTTAACCATTGGAATATATTGACTTATCAACCTGATGTTATACTGTAGAAGAGTGATTGCTTCATCAAGAATATATTTTTAATTATGAACTCTCAACAAATTTGCCTGTTATCAATTTTAACTGCTTGACAATGTCTGCTCAGAATAAAGCAGCTGTCGTCCACTCTAACTGTCTGTGTTTGTCTTTATTCAACAGCTTCATATTTTGGGGTTTTTTTTAACATCTTTTACATTTTAAGCGAATCTTTAAAGAAACACCGCTTGTGGCTTAACTCTTGATACATGCTCGGAATATTTTGTGATTTAATTAATACATATATAACAGTAACTTGTTTCAAGGGGTCGGATCAGGTCGAGTTGCAAGGTGCAGATCATCAGATCAAACGAGACACTCTTTGGATCAAGTTACTGTCTTAATGATAAATTTATTATACACCCTTGTCTATTATTCGATCTTTTTAAAATGAACTGAATGACGTTTATTTATATAACAAAACTATTTTGAAACAAATTCTTTTAAAACATGCTAAAATACAGATGGTACTTAATGCTTACTACATCATCATTTTCAGAGAGAGGTGATACGGAATTGGAAAACCACAATGTGGTGATCCGAAAAATCAGATCACCCTGTAAAATTGACAGTATGAAGAAGGGAAAATTGATGGGTGTATAATAAATCTCTTTTATATGAGCATAGTCTCTAATCTATGGTTGAATCCCTGACCATGAATTTCAATACTTCGGTGGAGGGTTTCATGGAATTCATAAACACTTGTATCTGAGAGGAGGAAATTTTGCAATTTGAATTTCATAATTTACATTCTGCTTGAACCTTTACATCAAAATGATAATATATGTAATTGTACAGGTAGGTTTAGGAATTTAAAAAGTAATACAAGTATTGTTGATGCCCAGCCACAAACAAAAACTAACTCGAATACCGATCTTTCATAACTGGGGGAAACAAAGCTCTAAACTTTAGTTTTCAAGGTCGGCCGTCATGGTAAAACCCAGCACTGATAACTTAGTTGTGGTTTTGGTCTCGAAATGGAATCCTTGTGTTCGTCTGATTCAAATTGATGGCTTACATACAGAAATTTAAATGCATATATTAATGTAAGTCCTGGGGATATAAAAAGTTCTTTTTTATAAAAATTGAAAAGTTTTTAGTCACTTGAGTTGCCATATGAAAAATGGAAAATGAGATTTAACATCCTTTCAATGGAAAAGTCAATCTTACATAACCAGTTTTCATGTAGTACTTTTAAAGAACATTTCAAAAATTTCACATCAGGCATGTGGAAAATAAGGTTTTAAAACAAAACAATGCTGTGACCTTGAGGTTGAGTGACCTTGGTCTGTGATGGAACACTGAACCTCACTACAGAACAAACACAACACAGGGGGTTGCTGTTTAAAGTATTTAATGATTTTTTTTGTACTTACAATATGAAGCCTCATATAAATGGAAGTTTTTCGATTGTTTTGAAAATCAGATCTGCATAAATAATGAGTAAACAACTCCTGACCAGACAGATGAATCCCATGACTCATTCTGCTGGACCGGAGGGCAACACTCTCACTCTCTCTCTCTGATTAGTTGAACACATGGAAATGATACACCTCTTGCTGTTCAGAGAACACATACTAAAGAATAAGTACTTAGTACTAAGTACATCAACCCATAAAACAAAACTACTAACAAACATTGAGCCCTCTCTACCTGTTCCGGAGATGTGAGAACGGAGTTAGCACCTTAGTCAATAATGCACAATGTTAAGTCAATGTGTGGATGACTTAATCTACCAGTCAATGTGTGGATGAATTAATCGTCCTCTCTCTCTCTCTCAATGTGATCAGCAATACTGTTTTATTGTTTCTACAGACATGTACAAAAATAATCTCTTGAAGGGTTTCCAGATACACTACTCCATCCTTGTGTTTTGGCAATATTTGCAAACGACCTTAGTTTTTGTCCAAGGTCATCTATCAAGAAATTGTTGAGTTCCTGTTTAAATACATAACCTTTATAGTACATAAGAATGTGTACATGAATTATTATATAGCGTTCAATCTATCATGAAAAAATTTTGGTTCACATTTATCAAAGTAAGAGGACTATCAGTAACCTTTTGAGGTTGAATGCAGAACTAAGAAATTCACAATTAGACAATTCCTAACTCAACTAACAATCATGGATATGTCATTGCACCTTCAAACTGATTTAGGAATGACAATATTGCGGAATAAGTGGTTGTTTTGTATCCAGCGTATCAACTTTTGTACAACCCTGTAGTTGTGTATGGGGGGGAAGCGCGGAGACAGCTTATCACAGACATTTTCTGTATTATGCCAGAGTGCCTTCAATACGTAAAATCATCTTTATGTTAACATAGCGGAAAAAGCACATGAAATAATCATCAAAAGCTGAAAGTTTAAAGAATGAAGAGATCAAATGCATGAGAAAAATAGAAAGGGAGGAGGGGTCACTCAATAAAGAATAATTACTTGTAAATTGATGAGAAATGTCTGACATGCTGTCAGATTATACAAAATTGTTCACTAGCATAATACTATGATTAACTTGGCTAAAATATCATATGACAAATGTTTATCAAGGAATGCTATAAAAATTGGATGAATTGAGATATCTTACAGTTTTGAGCATGAAGTTTTAAAACTATAACATTTCTCTTTGACATTAGAGGATACCGGTTCTGTCTAAGTGAGACAGACAATGATTCAGCTCAATAAAAACAGCAGCAACAGTTGCACAATAAAATAACATTAACTTTTCTATCAAGTTCTAACAAAGTTTTCCCAGACACATGAAGTATAATATTGCACTGAAGAATCACACGACCGTAATGTTAACTATTGTAAAACTTTTTGTACAATTGCACCTGTGTGTTTACATAAGGAAATAAAAATCCATTCACTTCGGAATTCTGAATAAAAATATTCCTTAGTACACAAATAGACATACATTTCACACGTCTACTTTCAGTTTAACACTGTCTGACTTTCACTTATCACCGTTTGGAATCTAAAGTGGAAGCTGGTTGTGGGGCGTGTCGCCTCTGTACCTCTGGAGACCTCGAGGGTTTCTTCATGACCTGGGGTTTGACCTTGGGAGGAAGCTTTGGTTTTTCGGCTACAGGGGGTGGTTGTTTATATCCTGTTACACCACCAGGGGGAACCACAGGTGGGACAGAGATTGACGATGTCATTGATGATGTCATCGATGAGGTCATAGATGATGTCTTTTCTGATGAGGTCAGTGATGATGTCATAGATGATGACATAAGGGGGTAATCCTTGTTGGAGCCTTCTCTTGCACTCCCTCCCCTCTTCCTTCCGATGAATGATCCCACCATCCCCTGTCCTGTGTAGAAAGCTGAGCCACCTTGGTCTGCCTCCAGAAACTGACCCGAAATATTCCTTGGCATGGAGTTAGCCTTCTTCATTGTGCCCTGATTAGACTGAGCAAACGTGTCCGCTGTGGTGGTCGGACTGTCTGGCTCACTGAGTTCCTGTGGGGACACATTAGCACCTTCTGTGGGGAGATCCAGAACTAGGTCTGGGGTATGTTTGGGGGTGTGTTTGATGGTCGGTAGACTCATACGTTTGTCTGATCTCTGCTGCATCTCCAGAGAATGGAGATCAGAAGCTACTTTAGCCAGAGCAGTGTCAATGTCAGCACTGATCTCATCGTGGTCCGTCGCTCGTAGCTTTACTTCCTCTTCCTCTACGATTTTTAATGGGTCCTTCTGTCTTTTCACCTCTAGTTTAGGAGAACTCATTTTTTTGGCTGCAGGGAGAATAGGGGTCTCCAGGGATCCCACTGAGGACCGGGGGGTTCCCGAGGGGGTCACGCGGGGGGAGGGTTTCTCGGGTACACTGTCCTTGGGAGAAGACTCTGGGGGTGGTTGTTCGGGTTGGTCAGTCTCAGCAAGGATGGTGGGGAGCTGCGAGGCACTGACCTTGTTCAAGGTCGAGAAGCGGCTGACACTGTCCTCGTCTGTTACACTTCTCCGCTCCTCAGGACTACAAAGACCAGAAAAATATTTGTCATCCATATACTCTTAATCTTGTTATAAACGTAAATTATAGCAGTGTTTAATCAAATTATCACTTATTACATTAAATAACTTGAAAAGGAAATCAAAATTGTTTCTCAAACTTCTATCATAATAGTGTTTATCTTTATTAAATCTATCACTTGTTGCAGGATGTAATTTATAGAAAAACTCAAATCTTCTCTTAAACTTTGGTATCATAATATCAATTTTATTATTAAATATAAGAAAAACAAAATATTTGTAACTTCATAAAGAATCTGAATTATCTGTCAAAACAGTGAATATGTATGAATTTGTTAACTGTGCTATAAAAAACCCTGCTACATTCCAAACCAAGTGATACCTCCAAATGAATGCAAACTTCATATTTCATATTAATATATACATATGTCCCAAAATCAAATCAACACTGGGTTAGACTCCAGAGTGCACTCAAATCAATTGCTGGGATGGAATGAAATCATTTAAGTTGGGCTCAAACAAAAGAGAGGTTTGGCTAGAGTGCTCTGAAATCATGGGGGATTTGAGCAGGGCATCGAAGTGATTAAAAACAGCCAGACTCCACACAAGCACCTGTCGAGGAGTTTTTTACCTGTCCGTTCAGGGCTATAGGTAAGTCCTCCCACCTGGAGAGACACCACGACCCACTGTTATAACAGAAACTGAGCCGACATAACTTAGCAATCACAAATGCAATGAACACCAAAACTGAATCACCCTAACTTCTTAATTTTGTATTTGTGATAAAATTTACTGAATCATTTTAATTTAAAAAGAATAGCTTTTAATTGTATGACTTAAGTACATGTAACTCCACTAAAATATTAAAATGCATCAACTTAACTTAAAAAAGTGTTGCACTATTTCCTTCCCCAGATATCATATTATCTGATACATGAAACATTTACCTAAACATGCAGCATCCCCCTCAATTCCCCCTCTTTATTCAGTACATAGTTTTAGTGTACATTTTATTGCTCCATGCATACATTATAAATGCCCCTTCCTCCATCTCTACCTTAGCAATCAAGACAAGTAAGAGTTAACTCCCTTATCAACTTGTTCGGACGGAGGCACTTGTTTGGTTGTCACCTGTAATCAGTAAGCTTAATCCAGTTATCATTTGTTTTTATGATTCATTTTATAGGTCTTCATAAGATCCTTTTTCATTGATCTTTTAAAAAAAATGCAATCTTGCAATTTGTTCAATTTTTTCTTAACTTCCAAAAGAAAACAAAATTGAGAGACGAAAGATCTATTTTTAGTTGATATAAATAGTCAAAGAAACAACAGCTGGCTGTTTTTGACTACCGGTAAATTAAATTTATTTCATTATTATCATTCACTGCATGTGTTTAATGAAAATGATAGTACTTGCAGGAATTCCTAAATTTTCCAATTTTTTTTATTTTCAAAAAATATCAACATTTCCTATTGAAAGATGTATTTCCTTTTGAGTTGAAAATTTTCATCACATAAAGGAACTTCCAGTAATCAATTAATTTTAGGGAAATTGTTTAAATTTTTCATCCTTATCATACCCAGAATCTGATTGCCAATAAAGGACTAACATTACGGAACATTATCTGTAGAACAACTATCGATTTAACTAACTTAGGGAAATTACCAAAATAAAGATGAGACATATACTCTACAGTTCAAATATCTCAAGCAACGGTATACGACCAGATATTTTTAGACAGCATAAAAATTTTCCTTTATCTCCAGAGACAGCATAAATGATATCTCAAAAGACAGCATACAAAATTTGTTCAGATATCTCCAGAGACAGCATATATACTTTATTCACATATCTCAAAAGACAGCATACAAAATTTGTCCAGATATCTCCAGAGACAGCATATAAAATTTGTTCAGATATCTCCAGAAACAGCATATATACACTTTGTTCAGATATCTCAAAAGACAGCATACAAAATTTGTTTAGATATCTCCAGGGACAGCATACAAAATTTGTTTAGATATCTCCAGAGACAGAATACAAAATTTGTTTAGATATCTCTAGAGACGGCATACAAAATTTGTTTAGATATCTCCAGAGACAGAGTACAAAATTTGTTCCGATATCTCAGGAGATAGCATAAAAACTTCGTAAAATTGAAATAATCATACACTGTGTACACCAGAAATGTTCCCAGACACACAACAAGATCAATTTGTATGGTCACAGTGTGTGACGTGAACCTGCTGCGCGATACTTACGGGTGTTTGAGGCAGATGTAGCGGTCGGGAATCAGCCCCTCCCTCCCCTGGTACAGCCCCTCCCACCAGTCCTGAGACACACGGTGGTACACTAGCAGGGTGTCGTGTTTCTTGAAGGACAGCTCCCTCCCTGTCCGGCCCTCAAAGTCGTACAGCGCTACAGCCTCAAAGATTTGAGCATCTGTTCAAAACAAAATGCCAGGCACACACTGAATTGTAATGTACGTTTCTACAATAACTAAGAAGGCTTCTTTTGTGTACATAAGGCAAACATTCATGTGAAGTTCTAACATTTTGATTTCATATAAATTTTATCAATGTATTATCATGATGGTAAAAAACAAATATTAGTAAGTTAAAATTTACATATCTTGGTTTCACCATTTTTTTGCTTTTAATTAGAGTAAATCTAATGTTTTTGAATTAATCAACATCCAGGATGCATCAGGAACTAAATTATATCAAAATAAAATGCATTTCAGGAAGAACTTCATGCTTCATCATCAGAACTACTTGTAATTTCTAATTACTCAACAGGTTTATATGTCCAGCATGTACTTGTTAATTTGGATTCATGCTTTTTCTACTTGAAGTTTGCAGTTTTTTGTTTCGGCTAACAATTAAAAAAACCAAATTCTCCAAGCCTCCTTGACTCGAGTGGAGAACCCTTTGATGAGGTAGTTCTAGGACCCAGTGTCACATTTACCAGTATACACACAGCTAAGATATGATCCCTGCCCAGCGTTAATTATACACAGTAGTAGTAGATCCCTGTTTTACAATACGCCGGCTATATTGGTGTGCTGTGTTATTGTATATATACATTGTACGAAGGCGTGCGGAGTTAGCTGGTGTGTACACAATCTGATTAACAGGGGGTCATGCAGTATAATCTGGAGACCCTATCAGATCTATAAAACCTCACAGATTTAGATTTCTATACAACCTCTCTATAAAACAATCTGTCAGATTTAATCTCAACCCCTCAAATCCAAATCTATCTTTAACCTCAGATCCAGATTTCAAACAATTCTCAAAGTCAGATCTCTATAGTAAGAAAATCTCTCAGATTCAAATCTATATATAATATCTATGCAATCTCTACATTATCTCTTAAGATCCAAATCTGCACTAAACCTCTCAAACGCTGGTATCTTTACAACTTTATGATCCAGTTATCTATTATACATTTCAGATCTGGACCTGTACTCAACCTAACAAATCTGAATCTCTATACAACTGAACAGATCCAGATGCCTGAATCTCTATACAACTGAACAGATCCAGATGCCTGAATCTCTATACAACTGAACAGATCCAGATCCCTGAATCTCTATACAACTGAACAGATCCAGATCCCTGAATCTCTATACAACTGAACAGATCCAGATCCCTGAATCTCTATACAACTGAACAGATCCAGATCCCTGCATTTCCAGATGGATCTCTGGAATCCCTATCAGATTAGAATTTCTATATCAGGATATAACAAACTATAAAAATATCAACCACTAAAAATCAGATTTTCCCTAGAAATTATCATTAAACAGATAAAGAAATAATAAACATTCCATGAAATTTAAGAAAAATATAAGGAAATCACCAATCATTTTACTAAAGTCTGGACAAACAGTAACCATGGACCAGACTTTACAATCAAAAAAATGAAACAAGACTCAAAGATTAATCAAATAAAGGCAAAGGGAAAACTGGACCATGGTAACCAACAACAGCCAAAACAAAAATGTCCTATGGAAGATTGTAACCATGGTAACTAACAACAAGACAAGACAACAATGCAGTACTCGTGACAGACAGAAGGTGTGTGACAAGAACTTGATCACAGAACCAACAGGGCCAGGGTTTGTTTAGAACTAAAGTGGGCAAGGTAGTTATGGAACCAAAATGGCTCAGATTAAGGTTAAAAACTGAAAGAGACGCAAATTAAAATTCCACTGAGCTTTTGATCAATGTCTAAATATGTGTTCTGCCAATGAATGAAAGTAAAAAGAATCTTGGTCACATTTATCAAAAAGTTAATTAGGAAGACAACTTTTGTCTTTGTTAGGAATTAAGATTTTATGACCTATCTTTCATTCATTGATAGGAACACAGCAAACTGATACAGACAAGGCAAGCTCTGTATGATAAAATAAACAAAAATGTGACGTGAGAACTGAAATATAAAAAGAGGTAGCTCTTACATCCTTACCTAGGGAACAGCCTGGAAAATCACTCAACCGTGTCATTACCATGACAACAACATACATATCACATGGTTAGTGAATGTGAATATACATATAAAAGGAGATAACTCAGTGTGTGATTTCAGGCCATTGTTCAAGTATTCAATGTATGAATAATATCTTTTAAGGTCAGACGACACGTTCCTCGAGAATCTTTTTTCTATCTCCTCGTAATAAAGAGTTCCAATCAAAAATATTAATTTTATAATTACTTTAAAAATGTTCAAAATTTACTTGAATCTAGTTACATATCTAGATGCTCTAGTGGTTAGAACCGTGGCCGCACACTGTCAGAAGTGTATAGGTTCTAGGGGTCGTGAGTTCAAAGCCTCGCCCCGGCGGAGATATATTTCTAATATAGTGAATTTCGCTGAGCTGAAGATGTATTTATTTTTATATCAGCAATTCAAGTGTATTTCCAAGAAGATTATATAGGAAATTGCATACTCTAGTATTTTGCAGAAATGCCTAATAAGGTACCCTAATTTTTTGCAAGAAAGCTTGTCAAAGTAGTAGTAAACCATTAACAAATTCCTGGAAAAAGTTAACTAAAATTGATGAACGTGTCGTCTCACCTTAATATGTTTCCAAGTAACAGAGTATCAAAGTGTCACTAATTCTTAATATATACAATATTGTAGGTTATATTTGTAACTGCACAGTGAGTGGATACACAGAGTAATAATCATTGTCTTACAGCTAACTGGATCTTCTGGCTATAAGGTCTGTTTGATTTTTAGCTACAGTGTATATCTGTATCGATAATATGCTCCTGTCATAGTGTAATTCAGTGGAAAAGTGGATAACTCCATGATGGTTATACAAGTATACACTTCTTATAAATGACCATGATGCAAGAAAATGTGTGCTTCATGAAGTCTAGCTCTGAGGTGGTAACTTGTGTTCCTTGCATCAGGATAAGTTATGTGAAGAAGTTCAACCAAAGGAAGAGATAGACAGAAGGAGGAGTACGTACCATCCTCGTCTTCATCCTCGTCGCTGGCCACAGAGCTGGGGTCGGCCTCCGTGTCCGTGATATCGTTATAACTCTCTCCACTACAACAAAAAACAACCTTACAGCCCTCGTTAAAAAATCACAGACATTACAGGTAAACAAGTGACTGTGTGCTTTTGTGGTTTTATTCATAAACCTCCGAATCAGTTTTTCTGGATTTTGTAAAACGCACAGTTTTGAGAATTTGTAAATTCATGGAGGTTCTCCCTCAATACAATAAATAAATTGCTGTCTTATTTCTTTGTTCCTTGGATATTTGGTTTTGTGGATCTGCTTAACATGGAAATCCACATTATGTAAAACAAAAACAAAGTCAGTCTGCGATTATAACTTACTCTGGATCGCCTATGATACATTTCTCATAGACCTCTCCCCCCTCAAACGTGAAGATCTCCTCGTGGTGCACGATGATGGTTTTGATGACCTCGTGGACATTTCCTTGGTACGAGACTTGGTCGCGGTCCGATGGAATCGGCAGAAGCGTTGGTCCAAAACAGATGGCGAGGTTGTATGGGTCCATCATGTTTTCGTCAGAGTACTCGGACAAACTGTCACAAAGACGGCAGGGGGTCAGTCATTTATCATATACTTATAGAGACTGTCACAAAGACGGCAGGGGGTCAGTCATTTATCATATACTTATAGAGACTGTCACAAAGACGGCAGGGGGTCAGTCATTTATCATATACTTATAGAGACTGTCACAAAGATGGCAGGGGGTCAGTGATTTATCATATACTTACAGAGACTGTCACAAAGACGATAGGGGGTCAGTGATTTATCATATACATTGTACTTACAGAGACTGTCACAAAGATGGGAGAGGGTCAGTGATTTATCATATACTTATAGAGACCACAAAGACGACAGGGGGTCAGTCATTTTTCATATACTTACAGAGACTGTCACAAAGATGGGAGAGGGTCAGTGATTTATCATATACTTATAGAGACCACAAAGACGACAGGGGGTCAGTCATTTATCATATACTGTGGTTTCATTAATATTCAAGGGTATCAATTTTCGTGGATAAAGTTAAAATCACAGTTTCAAGGATATGTAAAATTGTGGCCAATTACCCTATCAATACAAAATGTTAATAGAAATTGCACTTTAATGAACATTTAATTTCGTGGATCAACTTTACAACGAAATCCACGAAAATTGGTATTCAATGAATATTGATGAAACCACAGTACTTACAAAAGACATTACCTATTACAACTCAAGAACGTTGAACTATCATGCCATAATCTCCATAATGCCATGGCGATAAATAATATCTTAAGAGCATGTCTACGAGAAAACCATGCAAAAGGTGGTGGGAGCAAGGTTCTCTGATCAACTTCATATTTTGTGTGTAACAGTGTGCATCTATATGAATTAATTTGCCACAAAATTTTTTTTGATGTGGTCAGTCTAAACTTGGTTCTGCAGCACTGTTACTAAAAATAGCATTTTGACCCTTTTAAGAATAAAATTTTGTATAATTTACCAAATTAATGTTAAGAATTCTGAGTTTAGTTTAAATATGAATTCAAAAAGTCATTTAGAGTTAACACTAACAAGGTACACTTGTGTAATTCATTTTGTCAGAATTCCCATATATTCTTTCTGTTAAGTGCAGATAGGTCACGAATCTGGCATGTTTCCAACTTTTTGTAAAATTGTGAAAATATACATTTTTTAAATGCTTAAAAGTCAGAAAATGGCACTTTAAATTCACTAAATCTGTTTTTAGTTATAAGAGGACATTTATCTTTACAATATATCAAAAATCTGTCTTTGGACTCTCAATAATATTGCAAATATATTGTCTTAAAGTTGGACATTTTTCTACTTTTAAAACTCTCCAGAATCTGTAGTTTGGCATAAGCTTTACATTGTAACATGTATATTATGAGGAAAAAACCAGACATATTTGTGAGCCAAACAATATTTTACTGAACTGAAGGATTGCTTCAACACATTTCAGTTTTTTTTAAATCAATGCCATTAAAACACGAGAAATCATGGGAAAATGGGAATTTGAATATACATGTAAGCTGAATTGGACTTATTTGCCAGTGCTACACATTCATTGGCGTCGGAAGCAAATTGAAAGTGGGGGGGGGGGGGGGGGGGGGGGGGGCTAGACTAATTCTTAGAAATATTGGGAATACCTATACTTCAAAAAAAATCTTACCTACCAAAATGTTTTTCCCCAAATCATGAAATTCCTAATTCGGGGAGGGGAGGGGGGGGGGGCTGAACCCTCTATGATGCTATGTTCATAATGTTTAGGTCTAACTTTGCAAAAAAAGTGGGGAGGGGTGCTAAGTCCCCCCTAGCCCCCCCCCCCCCCTGGTTCCGACGCCTATGACATTAAGACAAGCAGAGTGCCCATTAGATACACAAATGAATAATTACAGGGGCAAAACTACAAAATTCAAAGTACTTAAATACTTAAATCCGGGCTCTTTTGGTGTGTAATTTTACATATTTTTTTACCACAGATTGACAATCTCTCCTCCCTCCCTCTCTCTCTCTCTCTATGCATGTATTATGTATTGATCGTTTCATTTTTTATACTTGAACTAGTGATTTTTTAATTCAGGAAGTAGGACCAAATTTCAAAGCCCCCCCCCCCAAAAAAAAAACAAATAAAAAACAACCAAAAACCAAACAAAAAAAACCCCCCAAAACAAGCAAACAAACAAAAACAAAAAACAAAAGGATCACCTCCATGAAAAAAAAAATGATTAAACATATCTTTGTTGAATTTAACAGAATGTTTTTAAAATGTGGAAGTGGTGTGGTATCAATTGCCAATGAATGTCCATCACATTAAAATATCATAGAATAAGGTAGATTTAGTAATTATTTTTGTCCGACAGTATAAAGGATTGAACTTTTATTGTTTGAGGGGTAGAGGGACCCAATATCAAGCCTGAATTACGCTTAAAATTAGTAAATAGCAGCAGAATATCAGCGTAATATAATATAGAGACACATTTTATTGGCATTTCATTTTTTCAATTTTTTTAATCACAAGACAATAAGAGAGTGTAAAAATTTTGACTTTTTTATTAGACTGCTTCATAACTCTGGGACCAGGTCTTCTTATGATGGGTTATAATTAAATAACATCCCAAAATAACAATCCCACAAAAACAAGTTATGATGTCTATTTTAATATTTGGGATAACTTTTTTATACCGGTAGTTTATGTTTATATTCATATGTGGTTTTCGCAGGTTGAGATCCCCTGGGGAAAGGGTAACATAACACCTCATTTTTTCCTTTACAACTATATTTTAATTTTAAGAAAAGGTACAAATTTTAATTTTTTCCAAGAGGAGATCAATTGCTAATAAAGAGGTAGGGAGTAGACCTCTCTATTAATTTCAGATGTACTTACTGTGTTACATTCTCAAGAACTTAAAAAACCCTAGCTCCCTCCCCGTCATTTCAAGATTCCATGAAGTCTAACCTTAACATCTAAAGGGTAATTTTTAGATGGCCAGTGAAATGTACACGTACATGTAGAAATGTGATGTCTATTGCAACAGACTCCGATGATAACGATGAAAAATTGCACGAGGCATTCCTTGTGAATTCCGAATTATTTCAACATAGAAAGAATAATCTTAGCGTGACCAGGCTATGCTCAGGTCTTACCCCATTATAAATTAAATCTTTGTAAGAAATCAGTTCTCGTTTTTGTGGATTTTTTCGAGTAAAATATGATAATCTGTGAATGAGATTATCTTGGAAAATTTCCCCTTCATCTATTTTAATTGTACTTCTATCACAAGTTTGTATATTTTGATTAAAATTCGTCCAAATGTGCTGCTTAATTGGGACAGAAAATAGCAGTTTATAGACTAGATACAAGTCTCCATCAAACTTCAATATGTATGTGATATAGTGAATAACACTAACAAGATGGGGCAATTTTTGTGCAATTAAAATCATTCAATATCATAACATATATTAACAACACTCACAGCATTTCTCAATACTTACACATGTAGCCTGAACTTGAACTTGTATAGCTTTGTCAACATGCTGACTAGTTTACCTTCTCTACCGAAGAGCGCAACAGGGGAGACAATTCTAACAGTAGTAATGAAATGCAAATGTAATGAGAATTCTGTGAGAAACAATGATATCCACTAATTTTTTTTTAATTAAAAGCAAAATAGGGTGGGGTTTTTTTCATGTTTAATTACAAATATTGACTTCAGTGGATTAAAATCACTTGTAACATAAAATTTCAAAAACCAAAATTTTTTTATTTTATTTGAAAATGGTATGTTTTTGTTAATTTATTACTTTTTAGTCCTTGAGAGTCCAAAGATGGATTTTATATATTTGTAACATTACATCAAACAGTTTCTTATTAACACAAAATTAAAAAAAATAATGTGCCATTTTCTGAGAAATTCTTTCTGAAAAATTGACAAAAATGTATAATTATCATTTCTTGGCATCCTGCCAACATTTACACCCTTGGGACTTCATGGTGTAAATAGATATATGAACAAAAATATGCAACGATTAAAGGTTTGAACTTCCTCTTTAAGAATATAGTCTTATTTTTTTTCAAACATTGTTTATACATTTTGTAATTAATTACTGAATTTGACAATTTTTCTCTTAACTTTTCTAGATTTTAGAGGATAATTAACCAGAATGCAATACTGGCCGTTACTATAAATAGAAACATCCAGTGCAAAAACAAACATCATATATCTGACTCTAGATGGGTATCCTTTAAACCTATGATAAAATTCTGTTCATTCTTGAGACTTGCTGCCGCAGCTTTTTTCCATATTTGCATGGTTTTCTCGTAGACATGCTCTTAAAGTACCAGTATGTACATACCGGTATGTATATATGAGTACATGCATAAGTAAGTCTATGTATAGGCATTTTGATATTTATGAATTTGTGTAAATGTTAGTGGCTGTTTTCTTTTAAATCATTTAACTCTTTCTCACTTTTGTTTGTCTGTTGTATAACATGTGTATGACATGATTTAAGTGTTAACATTTACAATGTACATGTACCATCTTATTACCCCTTGAAGGCCATTAATTGATAAATTTATTTGAAATTGAGTTGAATTTTAAATTTTTCATCTTCATCTACTTTTGATCACAATTATTTCAATACTTACAAAGCCTTATTGACACTTACTGATTCAGGAAGGCAAACAGGTACCGCATCGCCACCAGTACACATCGCGGCAGTGGCGCCAGTAGATCCTTTATCTTCTCCACTCGCTGTGTGTCATCTAATTCTGAAAGTTGAAGGCACCGCGCCTTGAACTCCAAAACCCACCATACGCGCCCAACACATTCGGATGGACAGACAGACTGACGGGGTCAGAATGTCCGCCAACGAACATATTGAACATGTATGGTGGGCTTTGGACAGCTAAAACAGGGCCAGGCACACTCGGGTTGGGGGTGGGGGAGGCAAGCACCGACAGGACAACCCTCTTTCCTTGAAGGTCAGAGGTCAAGGTCATCAAGGATAATCACACATTTATTCATGCTAATTTTTCAAACTATATTCATAATAAATCAATTAGCAATAAAATTTTGCATTGTTTTTTTGCCAGGTTGCATTTTAAGAAATAAAATGAATATTAACAAAAATAATGCTTTTGTGTTATATAGCTTAGATATCTATGCAGGTAATTCTAAGTTATTCTATGAATGCAATTTAAAAATCAACAAGTGTTAAAGTATAGGACTGTATAGAAAGGCAGTAACAGGTTAGTGAACTCGTATTGACATCAATATCTTGTACAGTAGTAGTAAACAAATGTTAATAAAGCAAGCCCCCAACATGCATGTTCAATTATGTTCTAGTCAGGCTCCAAGTGAAAAGGTTAACTCTATCGTCATATTAACTTATAGAAGAAAAATATTGGTTTATACATGTACTCTAAACTGACATGATACAGCTTTAAACAGTTCATCAAAACTATTAAAGTACATCAAGATATAGAAAGTTATTTTGGTGCTGTACAGAAGTTAGTAGCAGATAATTTAAAAGACTATTCCCTGAGAATCAAACACTTACTACTCCCTGATATAAGCTCATCAAAGAGAGGCAGAGGAAAGAGAGGCTCGCGGAGTTCCCTGAAGTAAAGCTTGAGGACGCCGGCTACTGAGTTGATGTCGCTCGGGTCCATGTCAACCAGCGGGTCGTCCCCTGTAATCAGTCAATGTGTTGTCAATGACATTATTAGAGACAATTCTAATTTCAGGCGTTCTAATTCTGAAGAACTTGTGTTAACAACTACACATTGAAATATATTCAAAGCCAACACTTTGGGCTGTAGTTTCAATATACAAATGTCACTGCTATAATTCATCGGCAATTGCATGATTCAAACTATGTCTACCGATATCTTGATATTGATATAGCTAGAGATTTCTATTATTAGTTACAACCGTCAAACCTTTCTCAAACTCTGCTTTGAACTCGTTAATTTCTACTTGAGCTCCAGGAATTCGGAAAATCCCCTGGTGATGCATTCCTGAAAACAAAGTTGAGATATATAATATATGTACTTACAAGATCAGTCATTAAATAAAACAGAGAACTCTATAAGGCTAGCTGATACATTGGCTGACCTTGAGCTTTACTGCCCTACTTACCATACAAGTTTATGGCACGTATACAACTTTTGACCACTAATGGAATTTCTTGTCCAGTCGCCTTAAGAGAAAAACAAGTTAAATCACTTATTTTATGTGAATGCTTTATTTTTAAATAATTTTGAATCAGACACAATAATTTCAATTCACAGGGAATTTCTTCTTTCCTCAGTCTTAGAAATTTCCCTATAACTATATGGAAGGATCTTCTTATCTATAAATAGAACTCACCTCACAGTACTCCTCCAGACTTCCCCCAAACAGTTTCGGCTGTCCCACAATCTGACTACGGCCGATCCGCCTCTTTTTGGGTTTGGGGGGAAGAGATGGGGGTCTGCTGAAAATCGGAAAGTCTTAGATTACGCAATAAGGTCGTGATGCATGCAACAGAGGATGGCAGACAGTGGCACATGCTCCAAACAAAGACACAGGTGTACAGGTAAAGGTCAAACAATTACACAGGTAAGTAGGTAAAGGTGAAACATTGATACAGGTGAAGGTCCAACACCATCAGATTGAGAGGTACCAGTAGAAGTTATAAATGGACAGAGCTTTACAGATACGGTATTTAGTTAAACACCAACACAGGTAGAAAAAGGTATACAGGTAGAGATCAGGAAACAGGAATTTCTTGCACCATTAGCTTGTTAATATACAGTAAGAAAACTATTTTATGGATAGTGGAATACAATTTTCATCTTTTGCAAACATGCTTTCAAGAACATGGTAAAATTAATGTTTTATGTTCTCTTATTAAATCACTGACTACAAGGGTTTACAATTACAAATTTACAAATTTGATTAATTGAAAATATAGTCTTTGCAAACACACATGACAATGTATTATGGCATGTATTCAAAGGGACCAATAGTATTTCCTGTTAAATCAAGCTTTGGGGTAGAGTTGACAGTGTCCTTGACCCTTGACCTTACCCTGAGGTAGAGATGTTGTCCCCTAGTGCCCTCTGGATGGCTCCATACTTTCCCTGAAGTCTGGCTATTTGGTTACAGCTCTGAGTGTACCTTCTGAATTTCTACAAAACAAAAAAACACAAACTTCTTGTTTCATTTTATCTTATTTTTTTACCACCCCGTTCTTGTTATGATTTCAATAAACAACAACATAAAATATTCTAAACGAATCATCTTAACATTTTTGATGTGCAGGATCATTTGCCATTTCAGAGGGGGTCATTTTAAACTTATTGTGGAACTGATGTTTAAATCTAAAGCAAACTGATTTGAATACACTGTAGTTCAATTGAATTCAGAAGTCCTCCATAATTTTGATTTTTATTCTACTACTCAGTATGTACATATAATTTCTGATCTATATAATGATGACAGACTTACAGCTAGATAGTAGGCTTCCATCTCCAGCCACTCGCCGCGTTGTTTCGCCGCCTCGTGCGGAGATTTGGGGGGCGGGTTCTCCTCCTGGAAGAACGTGGTCACGTCATAGTTGCGGATGGTAATCATGTCGTTCAGGGCTTTCTCCGTCGCCTCCATCGTCTTCCACGTCTCGTCGTTCTCCAGTCGGAGTTCCACCAGTCGGTTCCCGATCGCTTTGTACCGCTGGAGAATGTCGTCCTGTACCGGCTTCTGGGCGGAGATTTGTTGTACCTAGGGATCGATATCAAACATTACGTAAGTCCTCGGATCAACACAATACACCCAAAGATGGCAGGTTAAATAAGAGGTCTTAATTAAGATGTAATATGCAATATGATGATCAGGACATGCTGACGTCATGCTCGAGACAAAGAACAAGACTGAGAGGAGATCGGAGTTATGGAATCGTGAACTCACACTCGACTTCTCACAGAATATCACTGCCGTCGGCTGATAATGATAAAATACAGTCACGTTACTTGCTGCTATTCAAAAAGCTTAAAAAATTCAATTCCTATAATCAAAGCGAGTTATAATCACTGGTAACTAGAAACATGACAGTGCATCTGTATATACAAAAGTTTAGCTTCATACACGTATATACAGCTGTAGGCTTATATTTACAGCAGGAGTCTTATTTGTCTTTACAATCAGCCTATTCAACATAAGCCAAAGCTTTATCTTATTCATACATAATAAAATACTTCAACGGAATATCTCTATAATGAGCTCCCATCCTTTAGGTTTGTAATGTGATTATGGATGAATTGACATGTTATAGGAAGGTAATCAAGGGAACTTCATATTATTCCATATTAACCCATTGCTTGTTTAATGAGGTGTCATATTACAGTTTATACTAGACTTAATATACTTGTATGATTTGTTGCATAAAAGTCATTATAATTTCTAGATGACAGAAATCAGAGTCATTAAGATGCTTACCTCGTCCCCTTTAGAGGACTGAAAGTCAAACTTCTTGGGGAGCATGAAGGCTGAGTTGTAAAGCTCAATGAAGCGTTGTTTGTCTGACTGAGCATCAAGGTCGCCGACACACTTCTGTATGACCTCTATCGCATTCTGATGCGTCTTACTGATGTTCTTGTGACACGACTGGTACATCATCATTGTACAACGCACCGAGTTGTGGTAACCAAAGTCCATACACTGTAATACACAAACAAAATAAGGAAAAGTCCATTTACTATCAACCCTTACAAAATACACAACAAAATTAAATTCCATACATGGTAAATGGTCATGAAATAGGTATAAAACTAAAATAAGTGATATACATTGTCAATGGTAAAAATATAGGTACAACATGAAAATACATGTACGAGGGTTGTCCCAAAATAATGTAGACAGGACACATAATTTATAATCTGTTCACTGCAATTTCATTAGACTTCTATGTTTTCTTCAATGACCCTTTCGCAAATAATGCTGAAAAATTCAAATCTGTACTTTATTTATTTCTTGAGAAAATGAATAATTAGTAACAACAAGTTTTGTCAGGCGGCGCAATGTGCGACGTCGAAAATTTCCAGTTTTACTTTGTTGCTAAACTCTCCACATCATTTACGATAACATTAACGTTTTATTTCCGAAATGTCTTAGAAAAAATATTATCTTTGAACATGTACCCTGTTTCATTTACTTCCAAAGCCGCTTAGGATTTATTTCATGGTCTTTACAAAATTGTATCAGTTACTGCTGCGCCGCCTTAAACGCTGACATCGTCATTTTTATTACGAGTTAACTTTTTAACTTGTCACAAAACGCGCTATAAAATATTTGAAAGTTCTATTATAGCCAAAACATTTTCTGAGTAAATAATAGAATTGTTATCAAATATCAATGTATGTTTTATTTGAATTTTTGCATTCGAACAGTACTTTTCCTCGCAATTTTCATTTCATTATGTTGATTTTAACTTTTTGTTTTTGACATTGCGCCGCATGTCGAATTTCTGATCTAACATGCTTTTATTTCAATAATTTATTCTCAAACAATATTTGATTTAAAAACATTATTTGAATGCAAATTTCTTGAACCCTTTGTGGCACAAATTTCATCTTCCATTGTCTTCGACTAACTGAGTAACACCACTTGTCTACGCTATTTTGGGACAACCCTCGTAGGTAATAACCAACATAAAAATAGGTAATAACCAACATGAAAATAGGTATAACCAAAGTCCATACATTGTCAAATAGGGATTGGACGATCCACCGATGCACCAGTGCATCACGGTATTTATTTTGACGATATTTGGATCGATACATTTACCATTAATACAACAATTCCAAAAATATCCGACCCTCATAAATCGGCTATTTCTAGTCCGCGCGCCTATTATGCGGGTACAAATATAGCCGAAAACCTTGTAAAGTTGTCAAAACTGTTTGGAAGCTAAATCTGCAGTGTTGAAAACTTTTGGATTACTTGTTTATGAAAAAGTATTGTATACGAGACTAAATTCATTTGTTTATTGTGCAACGCTTATTTTAAATATAATAAAATGACTTTGGACATGTGGTTATACATCGACGGATTGAATAGATTTTAAACCCTTATTCATGTTTTCATTTAGTTGCAATGCATCGTGATATGTATCGTATCGTGATATGTACCGAATCGGCTAAGTACAGTATCGTCCCAGCCCTATTGTCAAACAAACTACACAGCCTTTATATTTCACATGTACAGTTCATGAGGGATAAAGTATCACATTCAACAAACAGAGAAAGTTACAAAACAGAGAGATGACTCAATGAGGGACTAATCTTTATATACCTGCATGTATAAATGTGCTAACTCTATAGGTTAAACCATGAAAGAAAATTTCTCAATGACAATAGAATAGGGAATACTTACTGCAATTTTACTCAACACATTAATGTGTTTATACTCATCACTGACCAATCTCTTTTTGAGTTAAAAGTACATGTACTAAGGTATAACTTGTCTTGTCTTCATATTTACTATGCATATCATAATTTGATATTTACTATCATATCATAACTAATATCATTATAATATCACAGCCTGGATAATCAAATTTTATATAAATATTTGGATGTGAGATATCAAAGGGTATATTGATTTTACATAATGTGGAAATGTGACTAAAAAAAATTTCTTAACAAAATTAACACCTGTTGAAAGACAGTGAAGATTTCCTTGAGGTCGTTCTCCTGATAAAGACAATACAGGTACACAACACATGTGAAACAACACACAGGAACCAAACAGGTGTTAACAAATAGGTAGACAACAGGTGTACACAATAAAAAATTCAGGAAGACAACAGGTGATAAATTAAAGGTAAAAAATAAATTAGGTTAGTTGAATCAATGAGATATCTATTATAATTTCCTTATTAATAGAAAAAATTGTTGAGAGTGACGGGGTGTAATCCAGAAAGTAAAAGTTATCTAACAGACTTATCCTCTCTCATGTCATTCTATTTTGCTATCAGTATACTAATGCCTCAGTTGTTTAACTAGAGTTATGGCCCTTACATCAATGAGATCGGAGATGTCGTCAGAGAAGTACTTCCCGACTGCAGCGTTGGCCGATTCCACACACAGCAGATAGTCGTTTCTCGCCTTCAGTGCCTTCAGTTTGTTCTCAGAGTATTTGTTCTGCTTCTGTAAAACAACGAATCACAAACATACAGTCCCCAGTAGTTGTAATCATTAAACTAATACTTTGGTTCATCTGTGTTCAGTAGAACCTGTTTTCCCATCCATAGTTCAATCTGTATTTAATTCAAAGAATGGTGAACATTTACATAGAGTTCTATATCTCCATCAATAAGAAAATGATTTGGGACCATTTAAAATTTAACAGGCCTAGTTTTGTTGTGAATATATAGGAGAATGAGATTTGTGACCATTGTGAGATTTATTATGATCTAAGAGTGATGAGTTCTTTGTGAGGGGGCCGAGCTCTACATGAAGTTGATCATGCATACGTATGTGTTGGTCAAGTCTGTTAGTCAGTCGAGTCTATATATGAGCTCTCAGTGAGTGAGACAGTCGAGTCTATATATAAGCTCTCAGTGAGTGAGACAGTTGAGTCTATATATGAGCTCTCAGTGAGAGAGACAGTTGAGTCTTCATATGAGCTCTCAGTGAGTGAGACAGTCGAGTCTATATTTGAGCTCTTAGTGAGTGAGACAGTCGAGTCTATATATGAGCTCTCAGTGAGTGAGACAGTCGAGTCTATATATGAGCTTTCAGTGAGTGAGACAGTCGAGTCTATATATGAGCTCTCAGTGAGTGAGACAGTTGAGTCTATATATGAGCTCTCAGTGAGTGAGACAGTCGAGTCTATATATGAGCTCTCAGTGAGTGAGACAGTCGAGTTTTCCTACCTTCTCTGTCTGCCTGGTAAAGGTTTTGAGTTTTCGGTTTGTGGCGATGTTTTTGCCGGCGAGTTGCTGCTCCAGCTTGTTTTTCTGACTCTCCATGGCGCGTAGCTTGCTCTCCGCCTGCATGCTCTCTGCCTGATACGTGTGGTACGTCTTCATTGCCTGAAAAAGTCAACCTTTACCATAGTAACTCTTCTATCAAACTCTGGCCGACATATACACTGTAAATAATTATTAGACTTTGTATTAATCTATTCAATTATTACAAGCTATTAACTAAGTAAGGAGAATAGTTATCACATCTTTAATCTTTATAGTTTACTAAGCTCTCCCAAAAACAGGATCAAGCCCCGGGGCCATCAAACTTAGACAAGCTTACTTGTGATCTAAGTCTCACTTTTACAAAGGAAACATATAGTGGAAAAGTGAGACTGAGATCAAAAGTGAGCTCGTCTAAGTTTTATGGCCCTGGGCCTGTTGTATCAGTTCTATAAAGCTAGAAATATCCAATATATAATTTTTGTGGTCAGCTTTTTATTTCTAGAACCATTCAGAGCTAATTTGGTTATATCTTATCTGCGATACCTTGATATATACATTATTTATGTGTTCATAAGTACATGTATATATGTCTATTACTTCTACATTAGAACTAAAATCTGCTAATTGGGTCTGAGAAGTAAACAAGCCTTTTCCTGTAGTATTCCTTGGAATAATTATTGCTGTTTTTATTACCCCACACAGAGTAATTTGCTCAGAATGGTAATGATCTTCATCACTATCATGTATACTGATAATTCAGTGCTGTATAACATTTTTTACTAAGAACCAGCTTAATGCTTTAAAATTTGGGAAGAAATTTTTTTTATAAAGTCAAGTTCATGATATAACTTTTGATGGGTTTGACCCATCAGAATATCCTGGTACCCCCCCCCCCCCCCCCCTCAAAGGACTACGATCTGCTACAACAGAATTCCCCTGGGGTGCCTGACTCTCCCTATACCTCCTGATTCCTGTACAAATTGCTCCCATTATCATCTATCTAGCAATGCCTTGTTACATAATGGCCACCGTAATGTGGCATTCACACAGATTAGGAACCCAAACTCATTATCAGGGGGGAGATTGAAGGAGATTGCATTTCCAGCACATCAGCTTTATTACAGCATGTTTTCAAATTGTCTTTGTAAGTTTAGTCTGTAGATACCATGTATTCTCATGAAATAGAACAGATGTCTGAGGAATAACAGCATCTGATGCAATGGAAGCTTCTCTTTCCTTTTCTTCCTTACTTTCTCTCTCTCCTCTTTTTTTCTGCAGTCTGTAGCTAACTTTTCCTCTGCTTTTTCCATTTTATGGTTGACCGATCACAATACCTGATCAATCAGATCCAGACATTGCACCCTCTATTTTTCTGGGTCACTGGCCCTAAACAAAGAACCCTACCTCCCCCAGGGGACAAAACCTCTTTGTGTTAGTTGTCCCAGGATGTCCCAGATTGAACTTGTGGGGGAAGCATACCAAGCTGTTCATATTTTCATAAGGAAATGTTTATTTATGAATAGACCAAGCCTGGCATGTAAAATTAGTGTTGTGTGGATTTTTTATATGATTGTGAACATGAAACTGCAATATTTAGCCTCTATGATCAAAGTCAAGAAGCAGCTGTCTAATCGACAGCCTGAGAAAACGGAGGGAGCACTGAGCAAGCACCTGCTGCCTCCACAGCTCTCCCCACAGTGCCTGATCAGAATCACAAGCCATTACACAATTATCTCCATACACCAATAAAACAACATGTTTTACCAAATCAAATCTTTCATCTCCAAGGTTTTTTTCAATATTAATAAATGTTAAATAACTTGTCATTGATTCCGTGAATATCTTCTGATTTACTGAGGGAGGGTTTTGGATTGGTAAGTTCGTTCCTTGTAGTTTCTGGCAGACTCAGCATCATGGCTGCTCACACAGAGCCATGAATCACAATCCATGATACAACAAAGGAAAATCCTAACCATTATTCCTCATTATCTCAAATTTCTTCTCTCTTTTTTTTTTTTTAACCCAGACTAAAAACATCTGGAAGAAAAATCTGAGATTTGTGGGTTGTAATGCATATGCTGGATTTCCCCCTTCATGCAGGTTATTAGGTTATTTATTTCTCTGTTCTATTTTGACATTTGACAGTTTCTCTGCAGGAGCTGATTGTAGCAGCCATTCTCTAAACTAAAGGCATGCCTACACATTGGTAAAATTCCCAGGAGATGGGTGTTATTTGAACCATGACGAGGATCTGGGAGGTACCCCCCCCCCCCCCAAAGATGTCCGTTTACATTAGGGTTCCTCCATAGACCCTGACAAGAAGGTCTCCCCCAGACACAAATGTCTGCCCCCAGGTGTGGGGTAATCCATCTATTGTAGACATTTATTGTTCCTTGTACAACATTCTGTAGCTCTTATTGCAGTCTCATCTCTGAGTTTTTGTAAATAGTGTGAGTAATTGAAATTCTTTGTATACATTGCTTCCTCATGTTATAACTCAAGAGAAACACAAATTTCAGGCATTTATTGAGGTTTTATATTGTACTATAGTGCATTGTGACTTAAAGACTAATTCATCAAAGTTTAAATTGTCTGAAGATTCCTTTCACTTGTGTGGACTATGAATAGAATTGAAGCGTACTTACATTTTGTAATTCTGTTAATGTCTTCATAATGTCCTCATGGCACTCCATCCCAATCTCATGGCACTGTCAACATAAAGGAAAGCTTTATTACTTATAGATAATAGTTATACAGGAGAGCTTACTTTTAACTAATAGTTATACAGGAGAGCTTACTTAAAACTAATAGTTATACAGGAGAGCTTACTTGTAAACATAAAGGAGGGCTTTATTACATATAGATAATAGTTATACAGGGGAAACAGACTCATATACAGTCCAAACCTTATCCCGATCTCATGACACTGTCAACATTAAGGACAGCTTTGTTACTTATAGATAATAGTTATACAGGAGGGCTTTATTACTCATAAATAATATAAAATAGGAGAGCTTTATTACTTATAACTAATAGAACAATTATACAGGAGAAACATACACATACTATATACAGTCAAACCTTACTATCTCAAAGGGACCAACACAAATTTCAGTATCCAAGGATTAGACATATAGAGTTTAAGTTCAGTAGGTAACAGGTTTGGAACTTCAAACTCCATTCTTGATATTAGGTAATATTTGAGATATCAAATTTTAAGTGTATATCCACTGATGCCAGACACATCCCCAAATACCTCTAGTCCAATAAGCTAGCCTGTAAAATATTTTCGGTTTAAAAACACCCAATATACCACATTAATAAAGTTCAGTGATAACGAATAATAAAGACTCCAAGAAAGGCCATACAAGTCATAACCGTACTAGCAATAAATATATTGCAGGCATACCAAATGTTAAGGTTGAGTGTTTTCATATCAGGTTAACACATAAGCCAGATACAGCAATAAAAGCTCACTGCACTCGTACCCAATACTTAGAGACTGAGCGCATCAAAAAGTGATTATCATGAATTCAAACTGCCCCCTTTTTTGCCTATCAAATAAAGTAGAAGACATTTATTAGTTTACTGTCAATGAAGTCTATATTTCATTTTGAATAAGAACTTTCCTTTCAGTTGATGAAGAGAATAAATCAATAAATCTAATATATTATTCCCCCACATCACAACTGTCATCTCAAGCTCCCAATGCTTATAAAGTCTTAAGTTGTTTATTTCTCATTTCTTCTGACTTTCTTATCAGCTGTTGATATGAATGAATCTAGTATCTTATTTTGTCTTAATCAGCTGTCATCTCCAGGCTCCAATACTACTTGCCTTCGATTGACAGATTTTAATCAAGGTCTTAGCTTGATGCCTGGCAGTGATGGTCGCTGGGTTTCCTATGTTGGTCTCCAAGTCTCACCAAACTCTCACACCAAGGCCCTGTCACTAAGTCTTCACACAGTCTATGATTAGTATCTCATAAGTCCATTTGTTTTGTATCAAATTGATTTTCCCTTATAGTCACCCTAATTCTCTGTCACCATCAACAGATTCCCTGAGGAATTCCACAGAGAAAATAAAGAGAGAGGAGTTTTAAGCAGGTGCCATTATAATAAAGCATTAACAGGTTCTTCAAAACCTCTCTCTCTCTCTCTCTCTCTCTCTCTCTCTCTCTCTCTCTCTCTTGGCTAACCTCAGCTTCTTGTTTTGTTTCCCAAGAAGAACCCAGCTGAACCGAGGGAAGCTGGAGGTGTTAAGGAGATTATGCAGTGAATGACCAGTCAACCTTGTTTTCTGTTTGCAAATGAAGCAAGTCTCTGACAGAAGAGTGATCATAAACAACCACAAATTGGTATTACAGGCAACACTTGGAGAGGCTGTCTTCTCCAGATCTAGCATTATGTGTAGGTCTCTCTCTCTCTCTCTCTCTCTCTCTCTCTCTCTCTCTCTCTCTCCCTCTCTATCATTTCAAAAATGTAGTAGGTGTTTGATTAAGGTAGGCCAACTTTTTCAGTGACACCTTTCTACTGTCGGCCCTACAATATTAAGAAGACACCTATGTAATAAAACTTCATGTTTCCATCAAGACACACAGAGCAATGAGACAGTTGAAGCAGACTTCCCCTATCTCTCTCACTGCACAACTTCATGTTAGCTAATGCACACTAATTAGTTCACACCGTTTCAAGTCTTTCCATTCAGAGACTCTCAGGAATCTACCTTCTGAACCAATAGACTTCACACACACTCACTGACATAAGGGGCCCTGGGACTGACTTTTATACCCCAAGGGAGAGCAATTGTCAGGTTCCACAACATCTGTCTAATGTCTCTAAAACTGGAGGATGCTCTCCATACAATTTTTTTTTTTTTTTTTGCAGTCTGAATACAAAGATAAGAACATGCGTAATCAGAATAAGATAAGAAACTGTTTTTGCTATTTATATGTTTGTGAATTTTTTTTCATAACACAACACAAACCATGCCACATAACGGATTCAACTAACGTCAGAAAATGTTTGCCAGCCATGACTAACAAAAACGGTCTCTATATGAAAGTTTTATTTCATATTGCTCACAAAATATTGAGTAAAAACTGATGTGAACTTGTAATATTAGAGATATAATTCATTAAGTTTAATTCCAAATTTCGTTAGACCTGTATATACACACTATGGTGAGACAGGGCCGGTAAAATTGTAGATGGACCACACATTGTGAGGGATTGGACAGATGTGTTCAGTCCTGATTTAATTTCAATGACCACCCCAGGGCTATCAGTAATAGGGTCAGAGTGCCTTTCTCCATGGCCAATTAAAAGTTCTCTTTATGACAGAAGGGCCAGAAAAAAAGTTGTATTGGAGGGTTTGGTCAGCTCCACAGCCAAGAAACAAGATGACTCAGGCTCATTATTGCTCAAATTCCATTCCCCTACTTACCTAGCCCAGACCCAGTTCTTATGATCAGTAAGCTTACTGCTACAGAGGACTATGGTCAGGCCCACAGCCAGGAAACAAGATGACTCAGGGTCATGTCCATTCCACCCCTTGACCCCCCCCCCCCCACACACACACACATCTAGGTCATGTGGTCAGTGAGCTGACTGTTACACATGGGGAACATGCTGGCACTGTCATTGGTTTATCACCCACTGATAGGAAATGATGAAGCAGATTCTCATCCTTCCAGATTTAGTCATGAGATATTCTACACAGCTGTGTACCAGGACACGAGTTTGGTGATTCAGAAAGTTTGACCCATCCAAACTAGGTGAGCTTATCCTCCTTTTCAGAGGGTCAAGTTAGCATCAACTTATTGTTATAAGATATCAGTCTCTAAAGCATACATATGTAAACATCCATGTGAGAAATAGGTGAAGCTAACCAGAGGATCCATCAGAAGAACTAGTACTACCCACTTAATGAGATCAAGTACATGCAATTCTAAGATATCCATGAAATAGTAAAACAGCAAGGAAAACATTAAACAATTTTTATACTCTACAACATGTACATATATACCAGGAGCAACCACTGGCCACAGTGACCCCCATCAAGGGATTCCCAATGTAAGAAGACTGTTTTAGTTTTCTGTTTGAGAGCTTCCTAATTACTCAATCCTAATAAATTCAGGCAGGCTTCGAGTTCATTGAGTCTGAATGGAGGTTCGTTACTTCCCAGAAATTGGACTGATTTGAGGTGAACTTCCCCTGAACCCCCAGTTATTGATGCCCCTCCGTATCCACACATATCACTCTGATTTACGATGCCAAGATCGTGATATCAAATCTATGGCTTTTTTAAAGATAAAAAAAAACTTTGAATTAAGACTCTTTTTACTTCAAGAAAAAATAATGAACTGAGTTGGCATATCTTGTGGTTTAATGCAAGGGCGGCCATGTTTTCTGTCTGTACTGGCTGCATTAATTAGCAGTGGGCAGAGTGTCTCACGTTTTTGTGAATGCACTGCAATTAAACTAAAAGGCAGTGAGTACAGTCTTGAGTTTTGGTCAAATTGATGCAATGCGAATTGTCCAGTATTGAACTAGATGGCATTATAGGCAGCAAGTCTTTTGTTTTTGTGAATGTGTTGCTAGATGTCCATAATGAACTAGTTAGCCGTGAATATAGCATCTTATGTTTTTGTGTATGTTGGGAGTTGTCTATGATTGAAAAACTTAGCATTGGGCAGCGAGTCTTACGTTTTTGTGGATGCTTTGTGAGTTATCTATGATTGAAACACTTAGCACTGGGCAGCGAGTCTTACGTTTTTGTGGATGCTTTGTGAGTTATCTATGATTGAAAAACTTAGCACTGGGCAGCGAGTCTTACGTTTTTGTGAATGCGCTGTGAGTTGTCCATGATAGAGTTGAAACGCTGCACCATCTGGTTGCCATAGATCTCGCTGAGCGTCTGATGGTCCCGTGACTCTTTCTTTGTGATGTCCAGAACCTGCTGCCATGTGGTGAAGGTTGAAAATAGCGCCCAGTGTTCTCGTCTACAGAGGTCAAGGTTAAATAAGGTCAATTTATAACTTGAAATCGCATAGTAATATACCATGTCAGTACTGTACATGGTCTTTTATACTTTTCCTAAATATACACATCTCTAAAAAAACCTAGAGAGTGCAAGATCACCAAAAGTTGTCCAACAAAACAGTATTTAACCTTTTAGTTTTAACCTCAAAATGTAAAAGAATTCTGATTCTCATATCAACATGAAACGTCTTCCTTCCATGTCAGTTTTGAATCTGCTGACAACAGAGGACCTACTTTTGTTTTTCCTGCCGATGTTTTAACTTTGTGTTTTTGACTAATTTTTCCAGACTCCTGGAGTACTCCATTTCCACCTCAGATAACCGGCGGAAAAAGTCCTGTAGTTCTGTCACCATGGCAACCTGGACCTCCAGTCGGCTCTCCAGACATTTTAGTTGTTCGTTGAGCTGGCTCCTCACATCTGAAAAAGAAGAACCAATAATTTAATAGAAGAATAAAATGTAAACTGGGATAAGGTATTACTTCTCTTATATTTTATCATGTTGTGTTATAATCTGTAAAATATGCAATGTTGACAAACATTTTGATTTGATTTGTTTTTATTTGATTGAATCCATATCTATAAGCTAAGATATGGAAAAAAAATATCTTTTACAGTTAACTCTCCATTCATGCAGCTTCCTACGAAACCAGACTTTTGCAAACTTATTGAAAATATCTGATATTTATCAGGGAATGGTTCTGAGTTTGTAATGTACAGAAGTGTAGTCTGATTGACAAGTAGAAATCTGAGTGGATTCCCTGATAGGAGTAATGGCTCCAGGTGCCAGTTCCTTCTGAATCAATGGAGAGACAAGATTAGAACTGCACCATGGCCACAGCATTATAAGTCTCCTACAGACTTCTTACTATGACAGCCTTGACAACAGAGACCGCACCCTGATGACAGATACCACCGGTCAATGCTTCGGCCGATCAGTAGGAATCAGTCATCAAACTGTCACAGTACTATTATCTATATCCACTGAGAGCACTGTATTTATAAAAATACCGTACTTGTACTCACTTCATACACACAATCTAAGAGAGATCTTGAGACAGAAATATAAATACTGATAGTCAAGTGCTTTATTTGTGGTTCGTACTGGCTTTGAAAGTAGTAAATATTGCAAAATATTTTTACATATAAACTGCAAAGCACCACAATCTGATAAGGTCTTTCTGCATTGCTCCCTTCCTTCATACCCCTATGAAATACCATGGAAAGCATTGTTAAAATATAACTGAGCATTACTGGATTTTTCGTGTACCTTTAGTACACAAATCAACAAAGAAGTAAACATTTGAGGACAGTCAAACTTGTTGAAGGTTCTATATATATAGGTAAGTAAATACAGCATAGACAGATACTGTAAATCTTGTCATAATGATATAATGATACAGGGTTAGTGTCAACATTGCTACTCTTACAAAGTCTAATTTAAATAGTGATGACCGTATTCCCTGTTTATTATTATGGTAACAGTTCAAGATTTGATGATAGTGCAATTTTAATATCTTGTACTATTAATATACCAAGTGAAAGACAATCTCCCCTCTCTCTCTATCTCTCATTCTCCCCATCTCTCTGTCAGTCTCCACATTTTCTCTCTCTCTCTGACTGACCCCCTTTAGGTGTGGCTGATACAGATGTTATTGTTTTCTGTTAAGTACTATAAAATACTCAATGGTCAGTTAACCGTGATTGACTTAGTCTCGAGTTACACAGTACACCAGTAAGATATCTATCCACACAGAAGCGGATCTTTGTAGTGGGGGTCTACCTACACTCTGTCACACACACAGCTGTTGATGTGTTAGGTGTCCCAGACTCACCCCCTCACTGAGTCACATTCTACAAATACCCCCTCCATCTCCACCACTCAAACACATACTACTCTAACATATTAACGATGCTGACCAACAATTACCAAGGGCACTTGGGATACACATAACAGCTGTTTTCCCCTTTCACCCATCCCCATATTTTTTTTTTCCTTTTCAGAAATATAGGACACAAACTGTTTCCTGAGGCAGGCCATTAATCTGCTACAATAAGGCAATTACAAAAGGGAAACATTTCTATATTACATTCATCCTAAATTCAGCTCAACAATGATAATCTTACCAATGATCTTAATTTTTCCAGGAACAAAATCAACGTCCATCGGCCGTGTGCACGCGAAAATAGAAGTCCTCTGTCGGGCAGGCATGTTTTGTGGTTACAGAGATCCCTTTTTTATTTAATATCAAAAAGTGAGCAGACAGATAAATCCTGCCCACTTTGCAAATACACGGGAATCAATAAGATAGGAGGCCCTTAATTCACACGTACATTGATGCAGTCATTCATACTGCTAACAATCCACTCATGAATGAGAGATACTCTGGCAATGTAAACACAGCGATGTGTACGTGAAGACTGACCCCCTAACTCTGTATCTACACACAGCAGCCAGACACTTCCTCAAGTCCTGACTCTAGGCAGCAAGTTCTGAATCCTCCTTCAATTTACAGGAAGAAAACACAAAATTGTATTTCCTTTACCAACGCACGCCCAATACACAAAGGGTGAATTCCAAATGTAATTTATCCTCAATATCGCACATCTCCCTGAAATCGATCATCACGGAAGCCCTCACTAGAAAATCCTTTTTGTGTATTGTATGAGGGCTTTGATATAAAATGTCACCTTTGAACATGGAGGACCAGGACTACAGTACAGGCTTTGGCACACTCACTCTACCCCTCTCTCTCCCTGAAAGTCAGACACACAGAGAGAATTCCCGCCTGCTTTGGAGATTTCAATATTTTCAGAACTGCATCACAGATGCAGCTGAAGTTCTTTATCAAGAATTTTGATCAGTATGACTTTTTACTTCCCCCCACAAATCGCGTGTTATCAGGGCTACGCTCCAAGCCAAGGCTTTCTATCACCTTTCTAGGAAACAGCTTGAGAATTTCTTCACCAAGTTTCAATACATCCAAGATGATGAAATATCACTCAAACCTCCACAACAACACAGTCAGCAAACTCAAAACCACAAGGAACTCTGATGAAAGGTGACTCTTCCCCCCTCATGTATGTTGAAATTCACAGCTACTGGGTTTCTCATGGTGATTAATTCAGCGTAAGACATGATGCACAATATATCCAGGGCACTTAGTGAGGCTGCGAGATGTTAACCAGCACGGAAGTCTGGACATGCACCAGTTTACACCTCAATCACACACTGAATCCTGGGGTACCTGTCTTTACTGAGGGGAGGCAGTTAGTCAGAACAACTACAAACGTCAGGGGTTGTAATTACAGGAACAACAGTTCAGTGACAACAGTGACTGTTAACAACAGTGACTGACAACACAGAGAATCTGACAATACACAACACTCTTCAGCCTCAGAGTGAGAGAGAGTTGGCCTTATTTCACAACACTGAAACCATGTCACAGCTCTCCCCTCACAAAAACAATGAGTCTGTTTGACTTCCCAATGACTCCAGGATCACACAATCAATACCCAGACAATCTACGGCCCATTGTACTCATCGACCCAAACACTAACAACCAATTCACTCCAATAAATATTTCCCTATAATCAGTTAAGCAGGGCCGGCCTTGTTACGGTTTTCCTGTTGTGTGTGTTTTGGTGGTAGACGGATGTAGCCCCTCTCTAGCCTGGGGTCATAGGTTTACGAGAAATTTCACCGCCCCTTGTAAGTGTAGTCTACGTTATCACACAAACATCAACCTGGGGACATGTATTATAAGTGGTCATTATCGGAGTGTGTGTACATGATGTGTATTATTACACACAGTCACTTGTACATCAATCAAACACTCACACACAGGTCAGGTACTTGACCCCCACCCACCCTCCATTTAAATCCACAGTTATTGTCACTGAAGCTTGAACCATGTCCACCCCCTACCCCACTCCTGTACTAATAACATTCTTTTATTGTCACTTACATGTAACTATACTTATACTATAACTATTCACTTGGTCAGTCAGTCATCATTCAGGGTTGATATAGCCATTGGTTTACCCAAACAAAATGTAATTACAAGTTCCAAAACATAGAAAGCAGAAGCATTTAGAATGTCAGTCATTGATAGCAAGTATTTCCAACATGCATGAATGTAAAAGGTTACATTTTAATGTATTGGTTTTGTAATATATTATCAATTAACAATATTTTGATGGGATGTGAAATGTCATCTAGCTTCAGAATCTATCCCAGTGACCAAATGCTTTGTGCCTTGGTAGTCTAAACTGTCCAAGGACCCACATTCATATAATGACCCCACAGAATCCCACCCCCCCCCTCCAACTGACTGTTTTTTTCAGTGGCTGTGCCTCCCAATAGTAAGTTTCTGCCAAGTCATTACGAGTTAATAACAACGCAAGAGAGTTGGATTACCCAAATTCTGCTTTTTACAAAAACTTTAACACATAATCAATATCTCGGTGATAAATCAGATATGTTATTGGCCTCAATAACTTAATTTTGAACGCAAGTTAGAACAACAATGGCATCCCAAACAGTCAAATCAATCTTTACAGCTTGGTTGTGTACTAACTCCATCATCTGATTGCCAACAGTGTGTAATATGTGCTGCTGTAGTACAGATTTCCCTGTGGTATATATTGTGTGCACGGGCATATATACTAAAGTCATTATTAGACAAAGTTGAGCAACTCGTGTGGTTTATGAATGCAATGACCTAGATTTTCTGGTCCGTGTTACCCTGGGGGGCAACATACAATCCCAGCAGTACACTGTCCCCCCAAAGACTTATACAGGAGATTGACAATCACAGGTAAATCTCATTAACAGGTAGTTGTAAACACATGTCAACACATAACCCCTGTGTGGGGTTACGGCTCTTAATTCACACCATCTACAGCCTGGGTAAACACTAAACAGACAGTCCAATCAGCAATCTGCACTCCTAAACCATTTATCAATGGAATAATGTACTACCTGGTATATTGTGGGTAAAAATATACATCCCAGGTATGGTTAAAAAGAATACGAGATCCATTGTTTACCAAGCTCAATGACTGAGGTTTGCAGAAGGTGTTCATTACCCGGGTTCATACCATTCAGTATCATTCACTATTTTGACCCTGTTATAGTCTGGGTTATGGTCAAATTTATTACTGAGGAGACACCCATTCTTGCTCTGCCAGATTATTACACATTCATCAGTGTGGTTTATTGTATAATGATCTTAGTGCATCTAATTCAGCCCCATCAACTAAAGCTGCAGAACTGTGAGTCTTCCAAATGAGTAGTTGGTCACTCACTGACAGATTATCAATGGTGATTGTTGTGTGTATTGCAGGATCGACCTGCAGACAGTGAGGTGAATACTCTAAGTCTCCCACCCTCTGTTCTCTATAGAATACATGTACTTTTGCCTTAGTATACCTATACTGGCTATAGCACA
This sequence comes from Magallana angulata, assembly GCF_025612915.1. NCBI lineage: Eukaryota > Metazoa > Mollusca > Bivalvia > Ostreida > Ostreidae > Magallana > Magallana angulata. Next base: position 1,574,864 of record NC_069118.1, read on the forward strand.
ATCTTTCCTCAAGGTGACCTGCCTGTAAGGTCTTATACCTACCCCTTCTTAAATATCAATTCTGTAGCCAGGTTTGCTCTAGTACAGACACTGTGATGCCTATTCTCTCTACTGATACATACATTACACCAATTTTCCCTTGAGCTGAAGGAAGAAAAATCAGAGAGTCCCCAGTAATCAATTGCCTCCATCAGGGTCAAAGAAAGACCATTCTATAATTAATTCCTTAGGCAGTCATTCCTGTCATTAGCCTCCCTAAAGAACTGCCTGGCTGCTAAAGGGTCAAAAGGTCATCGGAACACTAGCTTCAATCCACATTCATTTTGGTGTCCAAATTATATTTTCAGTCTCAAATTGATTAAATGTGAATGCTGGTCAGTTACCAGTGATTTCTTTATAACTGCATGGTTATCCCTGTTACAAACACCTTTTCTCACATTTACATGCTACTGATTATTGAATGAAACCATTTTATAAACACAACATCTGAAGATTTTTGTTGTACACCACTTAACGGTAGAAGTTAAATAACAATAAAATTTTATGCCAATAAAGCTCTAAAACGTTGAATACCAGTCCCCATTTTACACCAACACATGCGATTTTCAAAGAGAGGAGGGATGTTTAGTGTGTAATGAGACATGCATCTTAACAGCATGTAGTGTAATTAAAGCACCAGAGTTAACGAGTGACATCTGTCTTGACTTGTGTAGAATTATATCACTTCACTTCGTTTTATAAACACAGAGTTTTATGTAACGCTGTACAGTCAGAGCTGTAATCTGCTGGTTTAACACCATGTTTGTTTGGAGCACCTTCAACACAATTTATTTCCTGAAAATACTTCTAAATACCCTTATACGAGACAATCAATTGATAATACTGTATATGGTACATAAATGTAATGTTCCAGTCTTCCTTCAGTATGACAGATACTGATTGAACTGTCTGATAGACTTCCTTGATGTTAATTCCTCTCAGTAACAATAATCTGAATTCCCAGCCTACTTGATATGAGCAAGAGTAGATAACCCTGATCACTAAACATTCCTTGCAGTGAGAGCTTCATAATTTCAATAATTGTATATGAATAATGAACTTTGACCTCACTGTATACTTTTTTATTATCCTCTACATTGTGTGAGGGCTACCTTACAGGTGTGTGTGTGGTTCACAACTAAATATTTTGACAGGTGTTAAGTGGGCCAAAGATGAAGCATTAAATGACTGATATTCAGGCACTGCCTTTATGTTTATTTACTTATGATGTATGTATATTGTATATACAATAAATCAACGCTCAGCCGCCTGGTAACCATCAGAATGATCGGCAGAAGAATCCATTCCTCCATTTATGAGAGCCGATGATTCTCACCAAAAGATTGTGGGAAAAAAGTACGGGAGCATTCATTATTCTGGGTCACAAACAGGAGTAAGTGTACAGATAACCAAATCAATGTAATTATCACACGGCGAGGGGGAGAATCCCATTGTAACAGCTCACTTAGGCAGTTTACAGTCCTACACAAAACTATTAAAACCTACTCAATCCAATCCAAATTCCTTCCACCCTACCCTAATCCCAGAACCGAACCTCAAAATATCTAAATATTTACCACCAAAAAAAACACTATTCCATCACATGAAAAATGTCTTTAACTTTGTGCAATATCAGTCAACACTTTGTAACAAATTCCATGTAACACTTGCAGTTATTCACTAATTTGTCAGATCGTCTATGACCTGTGTACTATTATATGACAGATACAAACCTAGCTTAAAACACATCACATAGATTTTACACATCACACAAAGTTTTAACAGCTTTGTCAGAGATTCACTGTCTTTGTCTAATTTGTATAACAGGAAAAGATGTCAACTGAAATTAACATGAAGAAGTGTGACTTGGCCTAACTTTAGGCGAAATGTTTATAAAATTGGAACAGTCATCATGATCACTCATACATACATACAAATATAGAGTGGCCTCGGAGAGCGATTAAAAAATACAGCAAATTCCTCGACCACTTCAGAGTTTCTACTAAGTTGTATAAGCTACTTGCGGCATTTCAAATCACATGTATATAGGGTAGTGCTATTAGTCACTTACATTTCTAACCATGCTAAAAGCCCAATTAACATGATCAACACTGGTTAGTCCTAATTACCTTGATCAATGAAGGCTAACTCTGATTAGCACGATTATTGAGCAGAATACACTCCATTTCATCACCTAACAAATTCCCATTGCACCCTCACAAAATCTGTTTTAGAACTAGCAATGATTACAAAAGGTTACCCCCACTCAAAATCAACATTGAATTACAAATTGAGAACCCACTCCAGAACTAGCAGGGATTATGCAAAGTGATCCCACCCTTAGAATTAGCAATAATTCCTCCCAGAACTAGCAGGGATTACAGTACAGATTCCCACTCTAGAACTAGAGCAAGGATTACAGAATGTAAACCCTTCCCCCAAACCAGAGGGATTGCAATTAGGCAATATGATTTCACCATAGGACTGGTACGGGTTTTATAAAGGGATCAAACACCATCATTTATCAGTACAGTCCCTTGGTACCGTTGACTACTGTTTGTATGCTACTGTAAAAGAGTAAGTCAAATGAAGTGTCCGCTGCCCAGTCATTGATCTGTGAGAGACAGATTGACATGTGTAAACAAAATCATGTTCTCCAAACAAGAATGACTAGAATTTCAGGACTTCAATTACAAAGCTATAAGCCGATCTCCACTTGTGTATCTACAAACAAATCTTTATTACTATCTAAATCTAGATAAACTACTTCAAAACAGATGTACTTATAAATATCACTTATAATGTGCTTTGTATGAACCAATATGAAAAGTCATGGGATACTTGGTCACAATGCTTCAGGCATTTACTCTGCCTGGTACAAACGACGTTAAGTCACATAGTATAGTGCAGATGTGCAATAATGAAATTAGTGCATGAACCACCGCATTTTGTGCACTACTCTGCCATTACAAGGACTGTTAATAAGTAAACCATGTCCATGATTCCATACTGTGGTGGACTAGTCCTTACAGTAACAATATATATATAGTGCCCGGCCATTATGATTGTCTGAAACACACACTGTGGGTTATATAACGCAGCTGTGTGGATTCTAACTGCTTAGCAATCATTAGACAAGCCCACTAGCTGTTATTAACCTTTTCTAAAAATAATTCAAGGATTACCAGTAAATTCCTTATTTATCATACATTGAAACATCAAAATCCAAACATAAACAAACAAAGGGTAGCCAACTGTATACAGATATTTCCTATGATGCTATCTGACTGAGGGTTATTTTTATTACAGCATTTATACACATCTGTAAAATAACAATCTTATAACAATTCAATCAGGTGAGGATCTAATGACCCATGCCTTCAATTAAAGCTCGGGTATCATGTGACCTTACCCACAAAACACCAGGAATTAACGCTTTTGTTCAAACACAATAAAATTAATCCTTAAAAAACCCTAGTCTATCTAAACAGACCGAACCTAGTACGGCAGATTTCGAATTTCAGTCTAACTACTTAATCATTGTCAATGTGCAAAAAACCCAAACAACCCAGCCTGTTTTATGAATGAAAAGACCTTTGAAGTTTTTCATGACTTGCATTCTCTCCGTCTTGTTACATGCATGCTTATAAAAAGTTATGATAATAGCCGCTAGGTATTTTCTACCTTGAGTTCACTGATGGTTAAACGCGGGCTAGTGCTGTAGACATGTTGTAAATATTAAATATTGCTATGTGACTCAGTCTTCTCTTTTTTATTGTCTTTGTCGATGTTTTATACCCTTCCTTTATCTGCACAAGTCTGTCATTTCCAAGCTTGGCTGTGACAAACAGCAATGATCGCTTTACACATAGATATACTTAGATAGAAATAATTAGCACTAGGCACCCTTGCAGAAAGTAATAATCTAATATAGTTTCCCATTAAAGCATTAGAAAGGTGTTCAGATTGTGTTCAACACGGATACATGTACTTTAAAATAGTACATGCGTGTGTGAAGTGGTTGACATGAGGGTTTTTCTGTGTTTTATGACACAAGTTCACAAATTTAGGCTGTTTGTGACTCACCAAGAGACAGGGAGAACTTGGTCTCATAAGAAATGACCCCCCCCTTCCCCTTCTTCCCACCTGTCCACTCAGATTCGGGCAAATTCCTTCCTGGCAACTTCCTTCAAGTTATTTCTCGGTAACTGCTGGAGCAATAATTAGCAAGCCAATATTAACAATTTCTAAGGAGACTTAACATTTAAAAAATGGGGTACAAAAGCACACATCCAAATAGTTTATCCCCATCCCAAGTACAGCCCCACCCCCTCCTCACCACCACCACATGGTACACAACCCTGCAGGGGACCCCTTATCTCATTAAGTGCTCAATTTCCTGCTGATGGGAAGCTTGTATCTATATTTTCTCTAGTGGTTGGTTGTAATTTTAGATTAAAGCCTTGTGTTTTTTTGAAGTCCCAAACCCTATTGATGTTACATCATTCACCATTCTCCCAGTATCGGAACTTTTCTATATGTGGGATGGGGACGTGGGTTCGTATCAATGAATGAAGTCTGTGTTGCCAATAAGGGAATAAATACCTGCATTACAAAAATATATTGTATAGAAGGCATTCAAGGAATTTCATCTTCATTAAAAAATTCGCCTTTTCTATGTAATAATTAAATTGTAGAAAGGTATTAGAGAGAATGGGGTGGGTTGGGGGTGGGGTGGAGGAGGTGTTCATGGAAAAGTTCACCAACATAAAGTCAACTAGCCCTCTGCTTACACTATGGAACGGTATTATAATTTATAGGAAGGGGTGGGGTGGGATGAGGTGGGGAGGAATGGGTGGGGAGGGGGAAGGTGTTTAAGGAAGTTCCACAACATAATGCAGTTAGCCCTCTCCTTGCACCAGAACTACAGTATATATATCAAGTACAGGGAGCTTTTTCAATCGCCATGAATGAATTGAATTTGTTAAATCAATCGTGTGAATAAACATGTACCCTAGTTATTATGGGTGTTCATTCATTCTGTCTGACATAATTAACATGGAGGGATCCACTACATGGCTTCAGTATTCACTACTGATCACCTCTGGATTTAAATGTCTAATGTCGACCGGTTTTCCAGACCTCAAAGGTGTTTCAGGTTGTCACAGTGCCTGACCATTAATATACAGGAACTGGTCCATAAATACCGGTACTGACTTACAATACACAGAGGGGCAGCGGAATTCGTGCCCAGAAATACAGGCCTCGTCTTCAGTCACAACTAACCCAGTACAGAGTCCCCATCAATTACCTGTATATGGTCAATCATTTATAACTTCTTCTCTGTGACAATTCATATTTCTTCTCCTTTAGAGGTTAAATATCATTATTTTTCCCGAGAACTTAAACCTGAAAAATGTACTCTTTGCCAGGGTTTAAAAACTAATCGTACTTACTACCAGCGAAGCCGCTAGGCTTGCGTTTAGATCTCCGTAGGGAAGTCTGCCTGCTGAGGTACAACTGCCGGTTGTCCAGCGTTCCTAGTGAGGCCATTTCACCGGTTCCTGAGACCTAGCTGACTAATTCCTGGGAACTGCTGATTCTACACAGAATATACCACTCAGAAAGGACTGTTGCATACTGGGGAGAATCCGCTTTGTAAATCTCTATCCACTGATCAATAAAGACTGTACTACTGCTGACTCGCGGGTCTCGCCAAGGAGGCAAGTGTGACACGACAATAAATTTCCTGTGTACCTCCAATGGAAGGATCTCACTCTGTATTAGCCAGCAAATCCTCACTCAGTGACAATGTCAAACACACAACTTTGGTCAATCTTCTGTCTTCTCTCAATGTGATTGTTTTCTGGGTCACAATCAAACGACCTAGACTAATCCATTATTTCCCACTAGGGGTGTCAGGCCTCACCAAGCAGTGTTACACAGTGGAGTCACTGAGGCGTTCCACCTCATTAACACCCCTGGGAGAGCGGGAGAGCTTATCTCAGGAGATTCTGTAGTAAACAAAGGGTAGATTATCCCCCCTGTCTATCAATGCATTAAGTACCAATTATCAGGGCTGTCAATCCCATCTTGACTTTTTTAATAGAGCAATAACAGAGAGTGGAGAGAGGCAAGGTGTTCTCAGCTTGTGGCCAGATGTCTCCAAAGTAAAAGGTGTAAATACCTATTGTCGTCCAATAAAATACTGGTGTGGATATTAAGATCACTAATAAACATTTCAGCCATCATAGCATAGAACACTTTACAGTGTTTTAAGTGGCGAATTAAGATTGCCATATGACTGTGTATAAGCTTATGGTTCATAGTTCAGTCAACAATTTCACAAAAGGCAACTTCAAACAGTCCCTCAAAGAACAGCTTGCTTTGAAGCCAAGCTTTGTACTCAGTGATTGGGAGAATAACAGCCTGATTTCAGAGAAACAAGAGAAACACAAAGAACTTATTTTTCATATACAGAGAATTTCTAAGATGAAAGTTATACAAAAGAATTAGATTTCTGCAGCACCCTTCATGTATGTGCAAATATTTTGCATAAAAGAATCAATCACATGTTAATTTCAATGAAATATTTACATGTCTGGTACCTCTACAAACAGACATAAAGTGGGTATACAGTGTATATTGATTGTGATCAGGAAGGAGTGAGGAGAGCAGCAGGTATAGCTGTGTCAGGCCGGTGCCAGTCAATACCTGGAACATCACGGACGGATTCATTGTTCATTGGCACCAGGCCTCAAGTTCTCTGGTCCCCCAAACAATGCTCATACATGACTAGTCCCCACATCTAAAGAACAAGTTCAGTTGCCTTACACGTCTGGCCCTAATATATAAGTTTTCTTACATCCCAATCTGGCTCTTAGAAAAGAAGGAAGAGTCATGTCTAGTTCCCATATTAGTTTTCTTATATGCCAGGTCTCCAAAACAGAAGGATACGCCCAGTTCTCCAACATGTCTGCTCCCTACAACATGATGACATCCTTCAATGCACTGTAATCTCCATAGAATGCTATTACATTTACGTTAGTACCTACTTCTAATCCTTAGACCCTTTACAAGAAGTTAAAAGAATTCATGGTCCACACTTGAGAGCTCTGTTTCATGATTACACTGAAACTTTCTAATGTATGTTGCTAATGTATAATCTTCATAAATATATGAAAATATGACATATAATACAAGTATGCTAATTTCTGTTATAAAAAAATGTCATAAAAAAAACCAAATCGTCCCTTCCTACTACAGGTTCCCTGGCTAGAGTGTTAAACCAGCTTCAGAACTCAGAAGTTGTTATGGGAAAGGGAGACAATTCATACAGGTATCAACTGTAGCTGGCAGTATCAGAAAATCATTATGATTTGTTGAAGTTTTTACTCCTTGTCCCCACAACGAGAATCACATATCACAATGTTAATACTTTTTATACATTTACTCAATCTGTGTGTTCTTTACCTCGATTCTTTCTATTGGCATTCTAAACTTAATCTTTTCTTAAATGCATGTTGATATCTTTCATTTAACACATCATATAAAATATTTCTCTGACATTTTTAAACAATTATTTTTTTCATTATTATCATTATGCCTGCCTGCCTGGTCCCACTGTAAACAATGTTATTAAGGGGCTTACAGGTTGACTTCCTGGTTTTTTTTTGTCGTCATAGAATTAATGAATTTATCATGTATCTGAGAGGACTAGACAAGGCCAGCACTTGCTCTCAATAACACTGAGTTCATGATTTGTTCACAATTATACATTTATGCATTACTAATGGGATCACCTCCAAGTGTTTACTATGAGCACATCACCTTTCCTTAACAGTTGCCATGAACTCCTATCCTACACAATATCTTTCATTGCAAGAGAGATAACTCTGGTGTCTTTCAGTGACTGGCAGTTGTATGAATTTCATCATCTTTAATTTGTTATTTACAGCTTTGCAACAATTTGAATATTAAAAACTTTAATTTCCTCTTCATCACTGATGAGGAAGAGAAAATTAGTTTAATAAACTTTGTCCTCAAAAATCTAATAGAGAGTCTATCTTATTTGATCATATACAACAGAAAATTAACAAGAAATTGTGATGAGTTTCAAGAGTCCACATAATTAAAGATGAACTTCTCCTTGGTTTAATTACACTATTATTGTGGTGGGGAGAGGGGGAGGGGGATTTTGCCTGTCATAATTATTATATATAAAAATGCAATTCTAAAATTTAACAATTTTCGTTTTGTTTGTTTAATTTTTATAAAGAACAAAACCTGATTGTGTTTTACTATTTAATCGATCATCTTTTTCAATTGACTAGCTTCCTGTAATGGAGGAATGACTTCCATTCCCACACCCGACCAGTCCCCCTTAGAGTGGTTACAAGGAAATATCTACATAAATGATATATTAAAGTTTCCCTGTACACTAGTAAGTACAAAACTCACTTTATCTACAGACAGAGCTACTTAAGGTCACCGAAACTTATAACTACTTCTGTAGCTGATAGACTTATATATACATTGTACTAAGGTTAAAGTCCACACACTGTGCACAGTGTGTACTATATTTAGCAGAAATGAGTATCGTTAATAAAACATCTGTTTTACACAAGTTAAAAACAAACCCCGCTCTCCCACTTTGCAGCCCCTAATTACCAAGAAAAATCACATCTGCAACATATTGCAAGTGTTCAATAAAATACTGATGCCTGTGTGGTGTGAAATGGGAACTTGATTTCAGCATATACGCCTGGCAGGTCATATCAGATATTTTAATAGATTGTATAATGATTGAGATTTCACATTTCAACTGAGCAGGGATTATATAATTAGTTATTTCAATGAGTATTTTATGGTGAAACTGTTTAATAATGTTATTGGGGCAATGTCCCCATGAGCACTTGTAGACATTGTGTTTTATCATTATGTATTATAACTACAATTCACAAGGCACGTTCCCTCCCCAACAACCCGTTGTGAGAGGAGAGACAGTCAGAGCGCAGACAATGTGCTTCATCTACATGTATTTTACACGGAATCACAAAAGCATGTGTTATGTATTTATTTCCACACCCTCCCTACAATACAGCAATGTTAATCTACTCTCGGAAGTAGAGACCCTAAAAACAACAAATTCTATGACTCAGTGCTAGACACTCCACACATACTCGACTAGTACTGCTGTTACTGGTACCACCATGGCGGTCTGGGACAAGTAATAGAGTTAGTATAGATCCCAATTACCTCAAACATGCCGTGTTCAAATCTAACTGTTCCTTAATTACTGGGAGCATTCTCACAACTGAGACCAGTTCTGTTTCCTTCATTAAGTTCAGTAGATCTTGTTTCTTTCTTTTTAGTCGAAACCATGGCGACTAATGGACATGATGAACCTTGACACGCAACAAGATAAAAACCATTCCATGTTTCTATTAAACAGATGGCAGCATTTTAATGAAACCAACTGCTGCAGAGGAAGAAGTATTGGGCAAAACCAGAATTACGTTGAATGAGGTCCTCTAACCTTAATAGTTATTTACAGCACATAAAGCCTAAGTCCTTATATCACAGGTCTGTACAGACCACCCCTCAACTCGGTGACCACTAGACACTGAGATAAAACCACCTCTCAACTCGGTGACCACTAGACACTGAGATAAAACCACCTCTCAACTCGGTGACCACTAGACACTGAGATAAAACCACCTCTCAACTCGGTGACCACTAGACACTGAGATAAAACCACCTCTCAACTCGGTCACCACTAGACACTGAGACAAAACCACCTCTCAACTCGGTAACCACAAGACACTGAGATAAAACCACCTAAACTCAATGACCACTAAAACTGATATAGTACCACCTCTGAACTCAATAACCACTAGACACTGAGGTAGTACCACCTCAACTGTGTCACCACTATAAACTGATATAGTAGTTAGTACCACCTTAACTCAGTGACCACTAGACACTGAGATAGTACCACCTTAACCTGCTGTCCACTAGAAACTGGTAATACCACTTTTGTACTCGGTCACCACTAGAAACTGATATAGTACCACCTCTGAACTCGGTAACCACTAGACACTGAGATAGTACCACCTCTGAACTCGGCGACCACTAGAAACTGATATACTCTGTCACCACTAGACACTGAGATAATACCACCTCTAAACTCGGTAACCACTAGACACTGAGATACATGTAGTAAAATAATCTTAATCGTTGACACAAATATGAGAAAATGCTGAGGAATTCATACAGTCTTTTTAAGAGAGGGAGCAAAAAAAATAGAAATGGGGATTTTGGTGAATGTCTTATTATACAGTTAATTAAATTAAAGCAAAAGATTTTATACAGTAAGGATAAAGCATATAAGACGAAAAGGGATCTTATCCCAAAGGAGCTTTGCACAAAAAAGACTTTGGACAATCTGATTAAGGGTCCAATTTCACAGAAGTGTGAGGTCATCATGGAGAAAATTTGCACAAAAGATGTCTCAAACATTCCTCCTCATTACAAATGGCAGGTATCTCCAATTAATAATGCCCCCGAGACAGATTTAATTGGTAAATTTAAATAACAGTGAAATAACTAAACTCTGAAATAAAGTATGAAAATCTAAAACAAGGCTTTTCTGAAGTAAATACTATCAATTTACATGAAGGCATTCTTCCTGATGCCTTGTTTCATTAATAATGGAGTCGATATTACTGTCTGATACAACATTAGTGAAATGATGCATCCAGTGATTGCATGGATTATGCTGTATGTGCTACAGATTTTTCTCCCTCTTCAGATGATTAATACTGGTATTGATGACCGAGTGAGGGATTTTGCCAATACCACAGAGAATAGCAAATACAGGGTTGAAATCATCCAACAGTGAAATCTGCACAGCGGGACCTAAAGAAGCTTATCTCTACATCTATTGAACCTTTGTCAGGAACCAGAAATCAGAGAATATCCCAGCTCTTTTTTAAAAGACCAACTGAAAGATTTCCAGATGCAGAGCTGGTTTAGCTCTGAAAAACTCAAAAACGGAGGGTTAAATTAGATGTTGCTTTAATAGTAGATCAGCAAAAAGTCAAGACACCTGATACAATTGTAAATTCTAATACATTGGTCTGGTAAACACTATTGATAATGTCTGGTAATACACTATCATTAATGCTAGAGAGCATTTCTGTGTATTCTACTAAGCAGAAATTCAAACATTGGGGAGTATATGAATGGTCTCGGATAGATCTAGAAGTGTGTAGTAGATTAATATTTCACATGGAGATCCCAGCCTGGAGCTGTCTGCTGAGTATGGCAGGGAGATAGTGTAAGACAAAGGCTCTCTGATTATTCTACAATTAGCTTCAGGCAGGAAAGAGGAGCTCAAAACTCACAAAGCTTGGGGAGCCCGGAGAGATTTGTATTTATTTTGTTCTGACAGTATCTGTGAAGGAATGGTAAAAGCATCAAATAATGGCTGTTTCATGCCAATACATTGCATCACATAGACATTTGACATGTACCATAAGAAATACATAGACAGTCATTGTGCTCCCTATATATGCACATGACCATTTATAAAACTGCTTTTGTATTGAGATAGTTTTGGGAGACAAGGCCTTTAAGAATGGCTGAATGTCTGCACCACTTGGTGAGTGTTCTAAAGCTTCTCAATCTGTTCTAAGCCTCCCCTTCCCCCTCCCCAAGCCTTGGACTGAGAGGCAACAGGTTGGAAGCTCTGCTGTATGGCCCCTGCTCCCCCCCCCCCCCCCAGTGTTTGCCTTTATGGTTTTTGTAGTGTCTGGTAACTGTTTCTAAGCTGTGCAAGCACTTAACCCCGGACCATTACAGGCACTGCTTAATATCAATACTACCATGCTCTCATCATAACCCCCAACCACACACCATTCACTGTACAAACATGTGTCTCTTGTGTCCCTGTTCAACATGTATAAACTGATGAGACCCCTCTTTTTTTCTTTTTCTCTTAGTACATGTATCTCTCTCTCTATTTGTCTCTCTCTGTCCTTTTACTTTCTCTCCTATTCAATATTCTCTACAGTCTTCCTGTTACATCAAGGATATACATGATGTCTAAACAATGCCCACCCATTCTGACTCTTAAAGGATTGGTTGACTTAAACACAGTTTAAATATCACAGAAACTTATTGTTTAATCTGCAAAGAACTGTATATCACATTAATAACTCTATATATGTCCCCTGTGGAGATAAGTAAGTATTAACTGTGTGCAATAAATATTTTATATCATCACATGAACCGTCACAGACACCAGGCTTCTGTCATGGGCAACCAGTGTATGTAAATATTGTCCATTTTCGGGGAATCTGATACAGTTTGTGTACATGCGAGAAGATCACGTTTTGTTACAAATACTGAGTATTTGTCATCATCAACTATAATTGTACGTAAATATTGTTGATTTTCAGAGAATCTGATACAGTTTGTTTAGGATTCCATCTATTATCTATCTTCATTAAATCTTCCTGCTTGGGGTCAGTAGAGCCTGTTCTTTATCTGGATTTCTTTGTGAACTGACAAGAAGGAGGGGTGCAAGTCACAGTAATATTTCCCCAAACTGAATGTTAAGTCAACAAACTAATGTTTTTATTACAGTCCCTATTCTTTTACGTAATCTTCTGTTGTCATACAATGCCTCCGTATTAATCATATCATGCTTAACACAATAAAACAGGATAATTATGCACTTCTATAACTGAATGTATTAATAGATTTTTTGTGTAGTCCTAATTATAATAATGTGACCTCTGGTTCTCCTTTAACTCTCAGGAAGGGTGAATCCAATTCTTTTTTTAATTCAGACCATTATATGTCATGAACACTGTGAAGGTACTTTGTGCGAATAAATCATCGATGAAAATTGATAAATGACAAATTAATTATAATGAACATGAACAGGTGTATTTTGTTTTCATTTCCAATTAAAAATAACAAAAATCGTTTTCGATCAGATTGAGTTCCTTCTCTTTTCTATCATTATAATTTGTGGCTGTTTTGACACACACAACTTTATGAAGTCTACACACTTCATACTTCTACACAGCTAGGAAGTGAACTTAACTCGGTGACAATGTCATCGTCATTATTTCACAGCGACTTATTAAACTACACTCACATGTATCAGTTGACACAAACAGCCTGTAATAAAATGATAAAGTGGTAATTCAAAAACGATGGTTAAAAATGTGTCAAAGTTAATGATAAATCACTATAAATTCTTTATATTTAAATGCAGGTTGCCCAAATTGTAAGTTAACCAACACAATGCCACAGTAAAGCAGATAGTGATAAATTGTGGTATGAAACATCTGAATTTAACTTGGCTGTCATTATGAAAACTGTATCGGTAACATGTGGTTTCACACTCTGGTGTTAAGTTCAACTTCCTGGTACCGAGTGTCAAAAGATGTTGATTTGAATGAAAAGTTAAATCAACATGGGACATTACTTTACTCCTCAACTGAAATTTGCTAATTAAAACCAATATTAATTTGAACAGGCCTGTGGTGCATTGGAAAATCGTCAGACATATGAGAGATGGGGGTAGTTGACACTCAAGTCACGGTTGATTTCACACAGGTAAAATAAGGTCACTCAGCAATAAGTCAATAATTGCGGAAGTGACTATACCAGCTGCTGTTACAATCCCATCCGTGATAACTCCCGTCGGAAACGACCACTTCACGGCCCCTCACTGAAATATTTGCCCGAAAGCGGCGCGCCTGCCGGAGTATCGATTCTAAACAATGCTCAACACTGATCATCGTGTTTGTCAACATCGCGTAAAATAAAACCGTTTATTAAATCTTACCTCTTGATTGATTTTCAAATTCTAGAAGGATTTCTTTCTCCTTTTTTGGTTTCTTTTCAGTAGACATATTTGTCCTTTGAAAACTAATTCCAAACTATAAAAAGTCAGAGTTCAACAACTTGTTCATTACTCGGGTTGCATCTTCGTTCTGCTGTGTATTGCATATCGGTTCTGCAAATCTCGTAATACGCGGCGAGAAATCGTGAGATTTCATCAGCGAGTACTTGCTTAACTACAAGTCCGACTAACCAATCAACGATTGGAACAAGAAATTGTTTTTAATCGAGAACCAATCCCCGTCATCGTGACAAGTGTAAATAGAGAAACCACACGTGTGGCCGAAGCTGTCAGACGCCATAGAGAAAGCTCAAGAAAACACTTTTTGTCTTTACTGCGATTTTTGTTTAGAAAAAGAAAATGTCTGACAAATTATCTATGCACCCCCAATTCCGTTCAAAAGAGGTTTTCTTTCTGGACTGCCGACATTGTGAGAGTAACGTTTGTCGCCGGGCCATGGAATCTGTGCTAGTGGCCGACTCACAAACCAAGTTGTTTTCAACAGATTGTCCGGAGAAAAGGTTTGATATATGTTACAAGCCTAAAGACAGTTACCATGGTTACTGTGTTATTAACCCTGTGATTTTCAAATGTTTAAATTCAAAATTAATTGATTAGAACAATAGAGATCATGATTATACATACATTTTATAATGCAATACATATGCTGCTTAATTGCTATAATTTATGCTGACTTGGATATCTGTCTAAACACAACCTTGATCTCATCGTTTATTTCTTGTTCACAGCTCAGTTGAACTGACGGGAGAGAGATTTGAAACAGATTCCTGCAATTGTCAACTCGAAAATGTAGCCTGTGTCTTTTGGTAGGTTGCAATTGTGCCTTTTCACTGAGTTTTCATACAAAAACTACGAGTAATATGGTCTGTCTGACTTGATAATACAGATTTGTCTGGTTAACAGCCACAGAATGTGGTCCAAATTAACCAGTAATATGTTTTACGGTGTGACCGTTGGGGCGAGCGCAGAAGGAGCCACACATATGTCATCATTGTTAAATGCAACCCGTGGACTTAACCAAACCAAAAAAAATTTGGCTTTGTCTCGAAAACTTTTACCACCGCAAGGAACCGGAAGATATCAAACTTTTATTCCAATGGTCCCTTCCTAGGCTTATACACTTACACAAAAAAATACCACTGAGCATTAATAAAATGTTAAACAGACCTATTAAAATATTTTGATAAACACAAAGCCGGTTTTTTTTATTTTTTATCTCTACTTTACCTTTTAATAATGATCATTAAAATCAATAAATTGTGTGTCTGTGTTATTTCTCATTTTGTTCCTTGTTGTTACCGGTGTTTTAATTATTTTCCTGTGTGACATCAATTTTGTTTTTAATCTTTTTAATTTTTGTACGCTATATAAGCGTTGTAGACATATGTGCCCTCCCCCTCTTTTTAGTGTGTGATATCCAATATTATTGAAAGGTTTGACCACATATGCAACTATAACAAATACATGTAGATATTTTTACAGTTTAATTTTTTTCTTTTATTTATTCATTACAAAATGACGTGGCTACACGTAGATCTAATAACGATTAGACTTTTCTTTTTTAATAATTTTTGTCACCTACCTAACGTATACAATGATTAGATCAATATGACAATAAATTTAGCATGGAACTTGCATGTGTATTTACTAAGCAAAAAAAAAATCATCAAAACAAAACTAATCAGCCAAAGAGTCACCGTTAATAGCGAGCGCAGTATCAGTATTAACGGTGACTCCCTATATACTGAGTACTTCCTACACGTTACATTCAGTACAGATGCTTGATCCACCTCTAAATGTATCGCAGGGATATAAAACGCGAGATCACTGTGACGTCATAGTTAACTTTTTGCGCTCGACAGTTTTCGTAAACTGTCGGACAAATTCGGGGAAGGAAATGACGTCATAGGTACAGTTTTTTACGTAAGCATATGTGTTGTTTACTTTAATGGTTTTAAACAGATTTTTTATTGTTAAATGAAAATGATGTATGCGATTTACAGGTAAGAATTTTCCTTAGAAACGCTTCCTGTTCCGCCATGTTGCTATGCACTGCAAAGGATCACTGGGATAGTAGAACGTTTTCACGCGGGTCCACAAAATTTTCTTTGAACAATGTGCAGATTTCAACTCGAATTTCCTCCGTTCGTACA